>NW_027100549.1:0-361978 GCF_031753505.1 Anomalospiza imberbis | reverse complement strand
AAAATGTCCCTGACACCAACACAAGAAGACCTAAAATCACCCTAAAAAGGCTTGGTTCAACCTAAAATTGCCCAAAGCAGCAAAAAACCCTACTTAAATGCACCCAAAATACACAAAAAAGGGACCTAAAATCACCCACACAGGATTAGGATTCACCCATATGGGCCCAGTTTTTCCTAAACTCACCCAAATGGGCCCCAGCCCCACCCACATGGGCCTAAAATCATCCAAAGGGGTCTGAAATCCCCCCTAAACCCCACCAGATTCGGCCTCAAATCAGCCACAGGGGCTGAAAATCCACCCAAAAAGGCTCGGGATCCCCGCAAGGGATCTGAAGCCCACCCTAAACCTGCCCGGTTCGGCCCAAAATCCCCCAAAGGGGCCGAGCCCGAGGCCGAGCCCGGGATCGGCTCCGGGGTCACTCCGGGACCTCCGCCTCCGCTCCGGGCAGTTTTGGCCGCGGCCCCAGACGGGCCTGGGCGGGACCGGGAGGGACCAGGGAGGGCTCGGGAGGGGTTTGGGCATCTGGGGCTTTTTTGGGCTTTTGGGAATTGTGTTGGGAGTTTACAGGGAATTGTTGGGGTTTTTGGGGAGAATTATTGGGTGTGGGGGTGTTTGGGAATTTTGGGAGTTTGGATTTTGAGGGGTTTTCTTGGTGCTTTGAGTGGGAAGTTGTTTTCCTGGGGGTATTTGGGGGTTAATTGAAATTTTTTGTGTTTTCTTTAGAATTTTGGAAGGTTTTACTGGGATTTTGTGGGGATTTTGTGGGATCCTCTGGAATTATTTCTGGGTTTTATTGGGATTTTTAGGGGATTTGGAGGCAATTTATTGGAATTGTGGGGGCATTTAGTGGGATTCTTTGGGGATTTGGGTTTGTTAGGAATTTTAGTGGGGATTAGGGGGGGTTTTGTAGGTTTTTTCTAGGTTGTTGTCAAGATTTCTTTGGACTCGTGAGTATTTTGTGGGGCTTGTTGTGGTTTTGGAGACATTTTTGGGAGGATTTGTGGGGTTTAATTGGGATTTTGTGGGCTTTTATTGGGATTCGAGGGTGTTCTAATGGGAATTTGTGAAATTTAATTGCGATTTCATGGGGTTTATTGGGACTTTCAGGGGTTTAAAGGAGACTTTGGTGCCTCTCAGCCCTTCCCCACACCCTGGGACAACTCCAAAGCCCCCCAAAATTCCACTGAAACCCCCCAAAATCCCCCAAAAATCCCAATTAAAAACTCCTAAACACCAAAGAATCCCACAAAATCCCAATGGAACCCACCAAAATTAAAAAAAAAAAAAAAAAAAAACAAAAAAAAGCCGCCCAAAAATTTCAATAAACCCCCCAAAAAATAACCACCCCAAAACCCTAAAAAATCCCTAAAATCCAAAATCCTCAAAACCCACAAAACCCCCATAACCCCACAAACCCAGTAATTCTCTCCAAAATCCAATAATTCCCCCTAATCTCCCAACAAAATCCCCCAAAGCCCATACATGCCGCCAAAATCTCCCCAAAATCCCCCCAGAGCGCCCCAGACTCACCGGGGGCAGTCCTGGATCAGGGGGCACCGGCCGGTGGAACAGGAGCCACCTCAGGGGGCCCGCGGTGCTTTTTGGGGAGGGGGCACCATGGGAAACCTCCCAAAAATGGGGGGGGGGGGGAACCCTGTGGCACCCCCTCCCCAGAAAGCCCTCTCCCCCGGTTCAGGAATAGCCAAATTCAAGAAAATGTAAACCAGGCTTGACTTTCCAGAAATTATTTTTGGCCGGGTTTAGCTGCACCCTCCAGGCTCAGGATCACCGGTGTATTTGCAGGTTTTGCTCTGCATCATCAGCCTGCCCAAGACTCTGCTCGGTGTTTCACAAATGGAGAAGACAATGGACATTGTGCCAAGCTTCCTTGCAAACAGCAACACCTGCATCAGCATGACAGAAAAGAAGGGAAAAAAAAAAAAAAAGAAAATAATCAGCGGTTAGAACAGAGCCAGTGTCCCACCATCTTCCCCTCCACTGTTATTATAGAGGCAAACCTGGGCCTAAAGCTTCCACCTCTCAGTTCCTGATGCTGTTTGACTTCAGCCTTGACTCCCCCTGATCTACCTGACTGCCGTCCAAGTGGGGCTGGGGATGCTCAGCCTGGAAACAGGAGACACTGGGGAGGCCTCCCTGCAGCTCTGCAGGACTGGAAGGGTCCCACAGGAAAGACGGGGACAGTGTTCAGCCGGGCCCGTGGCAACAGGACAAGGGGGGATGGCTTTCAACTGCAGGAGGCTGATTGAAGTTGGATCTGAGGGAGCTGCTCTTTTACACGGAGGCTGCTGAGGCACTGGCCCAGGCTGTGGATGCCCCATCCTTGGCAACAGGGCTGTGAGCAGCATGGGCTGGGGAAGATTGCTCAGCTCGGAACAAGATGCTCTTTAGATCCACTGTGATGTCACAGATGTGATGTTCCAGCAGGAACTTCCAGCGTCCAGCAAAGAGCACAACACAACCACTGGCCCTTGTGTCAGCCCACCCTGTGCCAGCCCTCGTGCCAGCTCACCCTTCACCATGTTCCCTGTCACTCTTCTCGTCACCTGCGCCCTGATACTCCCATCAGTCCTGAAAGCTCTCTGTTGCCTGGATTTTGTCATCCGTCCCTGCAGGATGCTCACATTTGTCCTGAGGAAGGTACAGTGCCATTCCATGGAGGTGGACACCCCCCAGCTGCCCGGCTGGGCTGGAGTTCTGTGGGGATGGGGTGGGACAGGGACCCCACTCTGAGGTGTTGCTACCTCTGCAGGCTGTCACCGAGAGAGAGGACGAGATGGAGGTGGACATGCAGGCTGATAGAGAGGGGGACATGGAAGTGGATGGAGAAGAGAGTGGAGACAATGCGATGGAGGTGGACATGGAGATGGATACAGAGGAGGAGATGGAAGTGGATGGAGAAGAGAGTGGAGAGGAAGAGATGGAGGTGGACATGCAGATGGATACAGAGGAGGAGATGGAAGTGGATGGAGAAGAGACTGGAGAGGAAGAGATGGAGGTGGACATGGAGATTGATACAGAGGAGGAGATGGAAGTGGATGGAGAAGAGAGTGGAGAGGAAGAGATGGAGGTGGACATGCAGATGGATCCAGAGGAGGAGATGGAAGTGGATGGAGAAGAGACTGGTGAAGAAGAGATGGAGGTAGATGTGGAAGAGGAGATGGACGTGGAAATGGAAGAGTACCTTGAGGACATGGACATTGATGAGAAAGATGAGGAAGAGGCCATGATCTTGGGATGAAGAGCAATACCAGCAGCAGGACAGGCATGTGGTCCCCACAGGCAGAGCGGGTCCCCTGCTGCCAGGCTGGGACTGGGCTGGGTGGTCCCTGCTCAGGGATGTGGGACCCGGTGCATTGGGTTCTGGTGGCCATCCCCAGCCTGTGCTGCGCTTGCTGGGCCAGCCTGGGGGCACATGGAAGAGCCCTCTCTGCCTGATTGGAGTGACCGTGCCTCTTGCTTTTCCTCAAGGACCGATGGAGATCCCGGACAGAGATGCCACCCTTTTGTACATACGTTGTAGAGTTTGTTGTTGTCTTTAGGCTATAGGTTTTAGGGCTTCTTTTTGTCTTCTGTAAATACGTTTCATAGACTTTTGTTAGATATGTTCTTAGGTATATACGTTCCATAGATAGTTGTTGTTACAAATATTCTTACAATGTAAATGTGTTCTGTGTTTTCTTTGCTGTTTTTCTGAAAATAAACAAGCTTTATTTTTCACACCCCAGTTCTCTTTCCATTTGCTTCAGGCACAGGTAGCATTTGCAAAGTTGTGGTTTCCGCTTGCTCCAGGTTCCCAGGGCTGGAGGTCGGTGGGGGCGCTGGCACAAGCTTTTGTTTGGGGGCAATATTGGGAAGGGGGTGGGAGAGGGGGCACAGGGGGAGGTGGGACCCACTGAGGCTCTCCCAGGTCACCCCAGGACCCTCAGGCCCCGTCCCAGCCCCCCCAGTTCCCTCCACAGCCCCGGCTGAGGGGGGCTCAGCCCAGGAGCCGCCGTCGTTCGGGGCTCCCCCGAGGGCAGCCGCCAACGGGAGAGCTCCCGGCTCGGAGAGGCCCCAGCAGAGGAGGGGATCTTGTCCCTCCTCGAGGGCCCTGAAGGGTCTTCAGGCCCCTCTGAAGAGGAGTTTTTCTCTTTTTAGGGATGTTTGGGGGGACCTCACCCCTCCAAGGGTGTTTTTTCCTCCCCATTTTCAGGTGTTTGTGGGGCCACAGCCCCACAAGCCCCTTTTCAGGGGTGATCATGACAGCTTTAAGTGACATTTTTCTGGGGGACTCACTCCAAGCCGCTGTAGGGGATGTTTTTCCCCCCAGGGTGGATTTTTGGGGTTTAAGGGCCCCCGCTCTGGTCGGGTCCCACTCTAACTCCCCTGAAGAGGCCAACACCACTCCTGCTGATTCCGGCAGCGGAGCCCTAGGAGGGTTGTAAGAGTTGAAATTTTTAAATTTCATTTTTATTCTATTTTATTTAAATTAAAATTTATTGATTTTTAGTTTTATTCTAACTCGTTGAGAGGACAGCAAGGACATTCAAGGGCAGGAACATTTTTTCCTGGCTGGTGACTGGAATTTCAGACCCTGGCAGTGTGTGCAGAACCACACAGACTGGGATCAAACATGGGCTGAGATCACCTGGACTGAGATCCTATGGACTGGGACCATATGGAATGGGACCATAGGGATCAGGACGGTACACACTGGGATAAACTGGGTTGAGATTCTATGGACTGGGACCACATGGACTGGGATTGCACAGACTGGGATCCCATGGACTGGGAAAAAGCATTGGCTACCATTGGCTACCATCCACATAGAAAGGTGGCCACCTCAAGTTGTCTTGATCCTTTTTGGGTGTCCCATCCCCCTCTTTCCCCCGCCTTCCCCATCGTTCCCCCAATCCCCGCTCCCCTCCCCCGTGTTTGGTTTTGGGGGTTCCAGGCCCCTCCTGCTCCGTGGGGGGGTCCCGATCCCTCTTTGGTTTAATTTGGGGCCCCCAACCCCTTCTCACCGCGACCCCCGCGGCCGGGGGGGCTCTCAGCACCACCAGTGCCACCAGTCCGGCCCCAGCTGCCCCCGCACGCCCCATCCCCATCCCCAGGGTCACCTCCCCCCTCCCCAAATTCCGCTCCCGGGGAGCGCTGGGCGCTGCGGGTCCGCCTGGCGACTGAGGAGTCATCGAGAACAAGCGCTCTGATTGGCTAGAAATGGCCCCGCGCAGTCTCTGATTGGCTAGCGCATTGAGAAGCGTTTTGATCTGCCTGGCAACCGATGAGCAGCGCTATCGCAGGCGCTGATTGCCTGAAAATCGCCGGCCCGGCAACTGAGTTGTCAGCAGCGCCGCGTGCTCTGATTGGCCAGGAGCTGTTTTGGGGTGGGGACGGGGGGAACTGGGGACCCCCAGGAGCCCCCCGGCTTTGGGGGTTTCCATCCCCCCTCGGCCCTCGGGGCGGCCCTGGGGCCACCCCAACACCCCCAAAGTGGGGAGGGTCCCCGGAGCCCTTTGGATCCCCCAAAAATGGGCTGGAAGCGGCAGGAGCCGCCCCAAAAAGGGATTGAAGGGTCCGGTCCGGGAATGGGGGAGGCTCCGGGGATGGCTCCGATCCGGATCGGGGCGGGCTGGGATTGAGGGAGGGTCCGTTCAGCGACTGGGGAGGGGTCTGGGACTGGGTCAGGGGCTGGCATTGGGGAGGGTTTGGGAATTGGGGAGGGGTCTGGGATTGAGGGGATTGGTCCATCTCGGGACTGGGGCAGGGTCGCTCCCTGGGGGAGGGGTCCATTATTGGGCCAGGGCCTCTCCCCTTCCCGAGCCCAATCCCGTTCCTGATCCTGTTCCCGATCCCAATCCCATTCCCATTTCTGTTCCCGTTCCCGATCTCATTCCCGACCCCGATCCCACTCCCATTCCCGATCCCGATCCTGTTCCCAGTCCCGGTCCCGCCACTGTTTCCAGGAAATGGCTCTGCTCTCAACCCCGACCCCAAACCCAGCGGGTCAAACACCCCAGATCCTGGGGTCAACTCCCCCCGACCCCAAATCCTGGGGGTTCAAACACTGGGGGGGTCAAACACCCTCAAACCCAAACTCTGGGATGTCAAGCCCTACCCCCCCGCCCCAGCCCCGAACCCCAAATTTTAGGATCAAACCCTCCAAATCCCAGATCCTGGGGTGTCAAACACTCCCCAATTCCCAAACGATGGGGTTAAATACCCCTGATTTTGCTGATGGAAAAAAAACTTCTTTTCAGGGTTGGACGACCTGGTTGCGACAGCGGAACCCTTCTAAAAGACGGATGCTAAGAGACATAACCGGTGCTGTGGGAACAGGATTGGGAATTCTAAATAGCATTGATTCAGAAGTATTAATGAACACATTGGCTGCCACCACTAGATTTGACCAAATTCCAACAACCACTGCAGTCGTCCTTCTTGGCCTTGGGAAGACATCAGCGCTTGCTATCAAACATATTACCAAGTTGGGAGGAAGCAAGCGTAAATGATCACAAATTGGTAATTGATGCACTCGGTGCCACACAAAAGAACGTTTCTTTAGCTCTCAGCTGTATCCAGGCTCAATTAGGGATGCAGTCGGTTGCTGCCTCGATTATAAGAGAAGGTGAAGAAGGCACTTTTCCTACTGAGATTGGGAAAATAGTTTGGGACAGTGCCGCTGATTTTGAAAAGGAATTCCAATCCCGGTGGAACCTAGTGAACTTTACCTATGACCCCATCACAAACATAGCCACAGCTTTGGTGTTAACCGTACGTGATGCCTCAAGTGCGTTTGGTATTCCCCATCATTGCACTAGGACTGGGACACATATGGAGCCACTGGGAATGTGCTGGGGGCAACTGGGACCACGCTGGGGGCAACTGGGGACAAGGGTGAGTGACTGGGGCCCTGCTGGCAGAGACTGGGATCATACTGGACTCATACTGGGATCTTACTGGGAGTGACTGGGACTATTCTGGGGGCAAGTGGGAGAACTGGGAAAACACTGGATGGCACTGGGAACAACGGGAACAGTGCTGGGGGCAAATTGTATCATAACGGGGAATGACTGTCAGCAACTGGGCTCCTGCTGGGAGCAGCCCCTGGCGGCCCCGGGAGCCCCGCACCCCTTTCCCGGCCATGCCGCCCCTCCAGCCCCAGCACCCCCCATTGCCGGGGTGCCGGCACTGCCAGGGGTCCCCCCCTCTCGGGTTCCCCGCTGGGGCTTCTGGGGCTCTCCTCTCTCGGGGCTCCCGCTCAGGGCAGCCGCGGCTCTCCCGGGGCTCCCCAAAACCGGTGTCCCCCCGACGGGGCTCTGCCGCCACCCACACTGGGATCCCCCAAAAACACCTCTCGGGGACCCCCCGATGTCCCCCCGAGGGCCAGCTGCGGCTCGGCTTTGGAGCCCTGCCAGCTCCAAACATCCCTCCCAAAGAACCCGAACCCAGGCACCCCCCAGGATATTTGGGCCGAGCTCCCCCTCCCTGGGCACCTGCGGGATGGGGGTGATGCTCCCGGGGTGCTGCGAGCTCAGGCAGCGCCAGGGCCACGCGATTCCTTCTCTCCTCTCCTCCGGCTGCTCCCTGCTGCCGCTGCGCCTCTTCCTCCCTCCCTCCTCCTCCTGCCCCGCTCCGGGATCCTGAACCATGAGGGGAAAGGAGCGAGGAAAGGGCAGAACCGTGAGGGGAAAGGAGCGAGGAAAGGGCGGAACCGTGAGGGGAAAGGAGCGGGGCCAGGGGGACGCGCTGTCCTAAAAAAGCCCGGTTTGACCCAAAATCACCCAAAAGGGCATCAAATGCAGCCTACATCCACATGGTTCGGCCTGACACCAACCAAATGGGATTAAAAGTATCCAGAGGGCTCTAAAATCCAACCAAAGGGGCTTAAAACTGCCCCAAGTGTTTTATAGCCCTCAAGAAATGGCTTAAGATCACCCGTAAATCTTTCAAATGTGACTAAAATCCACCCTGAAAGTATCTGGTCCAGCCTAAAATCATCCAAAGGTATCTAAAATCACCAAAATGTCCCTGACACCAACACAAGAAGACCTAAAATCACCCTAAAAAGGCTTGGTTCAACCTAAAATTGCCCAAAGCAGCAAAAAACCCTACTTAAATGCACCCAAAATACACAAAAAAGGGACCTAAAATCACCCACACAGGATTAGGATTCACCCATATGGGCCCAGTTTTTCCTAAACTCACTCAAATGGGCCCCAGCCCCACCCACATGGGCCTAAAATCATCCAAAGGGGTCTGAAATCCCCCCTAAACCCCACCAGATTCGGCCTCAAATCAGCCACAGGGGCTGAAAATCCACCCGAAAAGGCTCGGGATCCCCGCAAGGGATCTGAAGCCCACCCTAAACCTGCCCGGTTCGGCCCAAAATCCCCCAAAGGGGCCGAGCCCGAGGCCGAGCCCGGGATCGGCTCCGGGGTGGCTCCGGGACCTCCGCGTTCGCTCCGGGCAGTTTTGGCCGCGGCCCCGGACGGGCCTGGGCGGGACCGGGAGGGACCAGGGAGGGCTCGGGAGGGGTTTGGGCATCTGGGGCTTTTTTGGGCTTTGGGGAATTGTGTTGGGAGTTTATGGGGAATTGTTGGGGTTTTTGGGGAGAATTATTGGGTTTGGAGGCAGTTGGGGGATTTTGGGGAGTTTGGTTTTGAGGGGTTTTATTGGTGCTTTGAGGGGGAAGTTGTTTTCCTGGGGGTATTTGGGGGTTAATTGAAATTTTTTGTGTTTTCTTTAGAATTTTGGAAGGTTTTACTGGGATTTTGTGGGGATTTTGTGGGATCCTCTGGAATTATTTCTGGGTTTTATTGGGATTTTTAGGGGATTTGGAGGCAATTTATTGGAATTGTGGGGGCATTTAGTGGGATTCTTTGGGGATTTGGGTTTGTTAGGAATTTTAGTGGGGATTAGGGGGGGTTTTGTAGGTTTTTTCTAGGTTGTTGTCAAGATTTCTTTGGACTCGTGAGTATTTTGTGGGGCTTGTTGTGGTTTTGGAGACATTTTTGGGAGGATTTGTGGGGTTTAATTGGGATTTTGTGGGCTTTTATTGGGATTCGAGGGTGTTCTAATGGGAATTTGTGAAATTTAATTGCGATTTCATGGGGTTTATTGGGACTTTCAGGGGTTTAAAGGAGACTTTGGTGCCTCTCAGCCATTCCCCACACCCTGGGACAACTCCAAAGCCCCCCAAAATTCCACTGAAACCCCCCAAAATCCCCCAAAAATCCCAATTAAAAACTCCTAAACACCAAAGAATCCCACAAAATCCCAATGGAACCCACCAAAATTAAAAAAAAAAAAAAAAACCAAAAAAAAAAACCAAAAAAACGCCCAAAAATTTCAATAAACCCCCCAAAAAATAACCACCCCAAAACCCTAAAAAATCCCTAAAATCCAAAATCCTCAAAACCCACAAAACCCCCATAACCCCACAAACCCAGTAATTCTCTCCAAAATCCAATAATTCCCCCTAATCTCCCAACAAAATCCCCCAAAGCCCATACATGCCGCCAAAATCTCCCCAAAATCCCCCCAGAGCGCCCCAGACTCACCGGGGGCAGTCCTGGATCAGGGGGCACCGGCCGGTGGAACAGGAGCCACCTCAGGGGGCCCGTGGTGCTTTTTGGGGAGGGGGCACCATGGGAAACCTCCCAAAAATGGGGGGGGTGGAACCCTGTGGCACCCCCTCCCCAGAAAGCCCCCTCACCCGGTTCAGGAATAGCCAAACTCAAGAAAATGTAAACCAGGCTTGACTTTCCAGAAATTATTTTTGGCCGGGTTTAGCTGCACCCTCCAGGCTCAGGATCACCGGTGTATTTGCAGGTTTTGCTCTGCATCATCAGCCTGCCCAGACTCTGCTCGGTGTTTCACAAATGGAGAAGACAATGGATATTGTGCCAAGCTTCCTTGCAAACAGCAACACCTGCATCAGCATGACAGAAAAGAAGGGAAAAAAAAAAAAAAAGAAAATAATCAGCGGTTAGAACAGAGCCAGTGTCCCACCATCTTCCCCTCCACTGTTATTATAGAGGCAAACCTGGGCCTAAAGCTTCCACCTCTCAGTTCCTGATGCTGTTTGACTTCAGCCTTGACTCCCCCTGATCTACCTGACTGCCGTCCAAGTGGGGCTGGGGATGCTCAGCCTGGAAACAGGAGACACTGGGGAGGCCTCCCTGCAGCTCTGCAGGACTGGAAGGGTCCCACAGGAAAGACGGGGACAGTGTTCAGCCGGGCCCGTGGCAACAGGACAAGGGGGGATGGCTTTCAACTGCAGGAGGCTGATTGAAGTTGGATCTGAGGGAGCTGCTCTTTTACACGGAGGCTGCTGAGGCACTGGCCCAGGCTGTGGATGCCCCATCCTTGGCAACAGGGCTGTGAGCAGCATGGGCTGGGGAAGATTGCTCAGCTCGGAACAAGATGCTCTTTAGATCCACTGTGATGTCACAGATGTGATGTTCCAGCAGGAACTTCCAGCGTCCAGCAAAGAGCACAACACAACCACTGGCCCTTGTGTCAGCCCACCCTGTGCCAGCCCTCGTGCCAGCTCACCCTTCACCATGTTCCCTGTCACTCTTCTCGTCACCTGCGCCCTGATACTCCCATCAGTCCTGAAAGCTCTCTGTTGCCTGGATTTTGTCATCCGTCCCTGCAGGATGCTCACATTTGTCCTGAGGAAGGTACAGTGCCATTCCATGGAGGTGGACACCCCCCAGCTGCCCGGCTGGGCTGGAGTTCTGTGGGGATGGGGTGGGACAGGGACCCCACTCTGAGGTGTTGCTACCTCTGCAGGCTGTCACCGAGAGAGAGGACGAGATGGAGGTGGACATGCAGGCTGATAGAGAGGAGGACATGGAAGTGGATGGAGAAGAGAGTGGAGACAATGCGATGGAGGTGGACATGGAGATTGATACAGAGGAGGAGATGGAAGTGGATGGAGAAGAGAGTGGAGAGGAAGAGATGGAGGTGGACATGCAGATGGATACAGAGGAGGAGATGGAAGTGGATGGAGAAGAGACTGGAGAGGAAGAGATGGAGGTGGACATGGAGATTGATACAGAGGAGGAGATGGAAGTGGATGGAGAAGAGAGTGGAGAGGAAGAGATGGAGGTGGACATGCAGATGGATCCAGAGGAGGAGATGGAAGTAGATGGAGAAGAGACTGGTGAAGAAGAGATGGAGGTAGATGTGGAAGAGGAGATGGACGTGGAAATGGAAGAGTACCTTGAGGACATGGACATTGATGAGAAAGATGAGGAAGAGGCCATGATCTTGGGATGAAGAGCAATACCAGCAGCAGGACAGGCATGTGGTCCCCACAGGCAGAGCGGGTCCCCTGCTGCCAGGCTGGGACTGGGCTGGGTGGTCCCTGCTCAGGGATGTGGGACCCGGTGCATTGGGTTCTGGTGGCCATCCCCAGCCTGTGCTGCGCTTGCTGGGCCAGCCTGGGGGCACATGGAAGAGCCCTCTCTGCCTGATTGGAGTGACCGTGCCTCTTGCTTTTCCTCAAGGACCGATGGAGATCCCGGACAGAGATGCCACCCTTTTGTACATACGTTGTAGAGTTTGTTGTTGTCTTTAGGCTATAGGTTTCAGGGCTTCTTTTTGTCTTCTGTAAATACGTTTCATAGACTTTTGTTAGATATGTTCTTAGGTATATACGTTCCATAGATAGTTGTTGTTACAAATATTCTTACAATGTAAATGTGTTCTGTGTTTTCTTTGCTGTTTTTCTGAAAATAAACAAGCTTTATTTTTCACACCCCAGTTCTCTTTCCATTTGCTTCAGGCACAGGTAGCATTTGCAAAGTTGTGGTTTCCGCTTGCTCCAGGTTCCCAGGGCTGGAGGTCAGTGGGGGCGCTGGCCCAGCCACAAGCTTTTGTTTGGGGGCAATATTGAGAAGGGGGTGGGAGAGGGGGCACAGGGGGAGGTGGGACCCACTGAGGCTCCCCCAGGTCACCCCAGGACCCCCAGGCCCCGTCCCAGCCCCCCCAGTTCCCTCCACAGCCCCGGCTGAGGGGGGCTCAGCCCAGGAGCCGCCGTCGTTCGGGGCTCCCCCGAGGGCAGCCGCCAACGGGAGAGCTCCCGGCTCGGAGAGGCCCCAGCAGAGGAGGGGATCTTGTCCCTCCTCGAGTGCCCTGAAGGGTCTTCAGGCCCCTCTGAAGAGGAGTTTTTCTCTTTTTAGGGATGTTTGGGGGGACCTCACCCCTCCAAGGGTGTTTTTTCCTCCCCATTTTCAGGTGTTTGTGGGGCCACAGCCCCACAAGCCCCTTTTCAGGGGTGATCATGACAGCTTTAAGTGACATTTTTCTGGGGGACTCACTCCAAGCCGCCGTAGGGGATGTTTTGCCCCCCAGGGTGGATTTTTGGGGTTTAAGGGCCCCCGCTCTGGTCGGGTCCCACTCTAACTCCCCTGAAGAGGCCAACACCACTCCTGCTGATTCCGGCAGCGGAGCCCTAGGAGGGTTGTAAGAGTTGAAATTTTTAAATTTCATTTTTATTCTATTTTATTTAAATTCAAATTTATTGATTTTTAGTTTTATTATAACTCGTTGAGAGGACAGCAAGGACATTCAAGGGCAGGAACATTTTTTCCTGGCTGGTGACTGGAATTTCAGACCCTGGCAGTGTGTGCAGAACCACACAGACTGGGATCAAACATGGGCTGGGATCACCTGGACTGAGATCCTATGGACTGGGACCATATGGAATGGGACCATAGGGATCAGGACGGTACACACTGGGATAAACTGGGTTGAGATTCTATGGACTGGGACCACATCGACTGGGATTGCACAGACTGGGATCCCATGGACTGGGAAAAAGCATTGGCTACCATTGGCTACCATCCACATAGAAAGGTGGCCACCTCAAGTTGTCTTGATCCTTTTTGGGTGTCCCATCCCCCTCTTTCCCCCGCCTTCCCCATCGTTCCCCCAGTCCCCGCTCCCCTCCCCCGTGTTTGGTTTTGGGGGTTCCAGGCCCCTCCTGCTCCGTGGGGGGGTCCCGATCCCTCTTTGGTTTAATTTGGGGCCCCCAACCCCTTCTCACCGCGACCCCCGCGGCCGGGGGGGCTCTCAGCACCACCAGTGCCACCAGTCCGGCCCCAGCTGCCCCCGCACGCCCCATCCCCATCCCCAGGGTCACCTCCCCCCTCCCCAAATTCCGCTCCCGGGGAGCGCTGGGCGCTGCGGCTCCGCCTGGCGACTGAGGAGTCATCGAGAACAAGCGCTCTGATTGGCTAGAAATGGCCCCGCGCAGTCTCTGATTGGCTAGCGCATTGAGAAGCGCTGTGATCTGCCTGGCAACCGATGAGCAGCGCTATCGCAGGCGCTGATTGCCTGAAAATCGCCGGCCCGGCAACTGAGTTGTCAGCAGCGCCGCGCGCTCTGATTGGCCAGGAGCTGTTTTGGGGTGGGGACGGGGGGAACTGGGGACCCCCAGGAGCCCCCCGGCTTTGGGGGTTTCCATCCCCCCTCGGCCCTCGGGGCGGCCCTGGGGCCACCCCAACACCCCCAAAGTGGGGAGGGTCCCCGGAGCCCTTTGGATCCCCCAAAAATGGGCTGGAAGCGGCAGGAGCCGCCCCAAAAAGGGATTGAAGGGTCCGGTCCGGGAATGGGGGAGGCTCCGGGGATGGCTCCGATCCGGATCGGGGCGGGCTGGGATTGAGGGAGGGTCCGTTCAGAGACTGGGCAGGGGTCTGGGACTGGGTCAGGGGCTGGCATTGGGGAGGGTTTGGGAATTGGGGAGGGGTCTGGGATTGAGGGGATTGGTCCATCTCGGGATTGGGGCAGGGTCGCTCCCTGGGGGAGGGGTCCATTATTGGGCCAGGGCCTCTCCCCTTCCCGAGCCCAATCCCGTTCCTGATCCTGTTCCCGATCCCAATCCCATTCCCATTTCTCTTCCCGTTCCCGATCTCATTCCCGACCCCGATCCCACTCCCATTCCCGATCCCGATCCTGTTCCCAGTCCCGGTCCCGCCGCTGTTTCCAGGAAATGGCTCTGCTCTCAACCCCGACCCCAAACCCAGCGGGTCAAACACCCCAGATCCTGGGGTCAACTCCCCCCGACCCCAAATCCTGGGGGTTCAAACACTGGGGGGGTCAAGCACCCTCAAACCCAAACTCTGGGATGTCAAGCCCTACCCCCCCCCCCAGCCCCGAACCCCAAATTTTAGGATCAAACCCTCCAAATCCCAGATCCTGGGGTGTCAAACACTCCCCAATTCCCAAACGATGGGGTTAAATACCCCTGATTTTGCTGATGCAAAAAAAACTTCTTTTCAGGGTTGGACGACCTGGTTGCGACAGCGGAACCCTTCTAAAAGACGGATGCTAAGAGACATAACCGGTGCTGTGGGAACAGGATTGGGAATTCTAAATAGCATTGATTCAGAAGTATTAATGAACACATTGGCTGCCACCACTAGATTTGACCAAATTCCAACAACCACTGCAGTCGTCCTTCTTGGCCTTGGGAAGACATCAGCGCTTGCTATCAAACATATTACCAAGTTGGGAGGAAGCAAGCGTAAATGATCACAAATTGGTAATTGATGCACTCGGTGCCACACAAAAGAACGTTTCTTTAGCTCTCAGCTGTATCCAGGCTCAATTAGGGATGCAGTCGGTTGCTGCCTCGATTATAAGAGAAGGTGAAGAAGGCACTTTTCCTACTGAGATTGGGAAAATAGTTTGGGACAGTGCCGCTGATTTTGAAAAGGAATTCCAATCCCGGTGGAACCTAGTGAACTTTACCTATGACCCCATCACAAACATAGCCACAGCTTTGGTGTTAACCGTACGTGATGCCTCAAGTGCGTTTGGTATTCCCCATCATTGCACTAGGACTGGGACACATATGGAGCCACTGGGAATGTGCTGGGGGCAACTGGGACCACGCTGGGGGCAACTGGGGACAAGGGTGAGTGACTGGGGCCCTGCTGGCAGAGACTGGGATCATACTGGACTCATACTGGGATCTTACTGGGAGTGACTGGGACTATTCTGGGGGCAAGTGGGAGAACTGGGAAAACACTGGATGGCACTGGGAACAACAGGAACAGTGCTGGGGGCAAATTGTATCATAACGGGGAATGACTGTCAGCAACTGGGCTCCTGCTGGGAGCAGCCCCTGGCGGCCCCGGGAGCCCCGCACCCCTTTCCCGGCCATGCCGCCCCTCCAGCCCCAGCACCCCCCATTGCCGGGGTGCCGGCACTGCCAGGGGTCCCCCCCTCTCGGGTTCCCCGCTGGGGCTTCTGGGGCTCTCCTCTCTTGGGGCTCCCGCTCAGGGCAGCTGCGGCTCTCCCGGGGCTCCCCAAAACCGGTGTCCCCCCGACGGGGCTCTGCCGCCACCCACACTGGGATCCCCCAAAAACACCTCTCGGGGACCCCCCGATGTCCCCCCGAGGGCCAGCTGCGGCTCGGCTTTGGAGCCCTGCCAGCTCCAAACATCCCTCCCAAAGAACCCGAACCCAGGCACCCCCCAGGATATTTGGGCCGAGCTCCCCCTCCCTGGGCACCTGCGGGATGGGGGCGATGCTCCCGGGGTGCTGCGAGCTCAGGCAGCGCCAGGGCCACGCGATTCCTTCTCTCCTCTCCTCCGGCTGCTCCCTGCTGCCGCTGCGCCTCTTCCTCCCTCCCTCCTCCTCCTCCCCCGCTCCGGGATCCTGAACCATGAGGGGAAAGGAGCGAGGAAAGGGCAGAACCGTGAGGGGAAAGGAGCGAGGAAAGGGCGGAACCGTGAGGGGAAAGGAGCGGGGCCAGGGGGACGCGCTGTCCTAAAAAAGCCCGGTTTGACCCAAAATCACCCAAAAGGGCATCAAATGCAGCCTACATCCACATGGTTCGGCCTGACACCAACCAAATGGGATTAAAAGTATCCAGAGGGCTCTAAAATCCAACCAAAGGGGCTTAAAACTGCCCCAAGTGTTTTATAGCCCTCAAGAAATGGCTTAAGATCACCCGTAAATCTTTCAAATGTGACTAAAATCCACCCTGAAAGTATCTGGTCCAGCCTAAAATCATCCAAAGGTATCTAAAATCACCAAAATGTCCCTGACACCAACACAAGAAGACCTAAAATCACCCTAAAAAGGCTTGGTTCAACCTAAAATTGCCCAAAGCAGCAAAAAACCCTACTTAAATGCACCCAAAATACACAAAAAAAAGGGACCTAAAATCACCCACACAGGATTAGGATTCACCCATATGGGCCCCGTTTTTCCTAAACTCACCCAAATGGGCCCCAGCCCCACCCACATGGGCCTAAAATCATCCAAAGGGGTCTGAAATCCCCCCTAAACCCCACCAGATTCGGCCTCAAATCAGCCACAGGGGCTGAAAATCCACCCGAAAAGGCTCGGGATCCCCGCAAGGGATCTGAAGCCCACCCTAAACCTGCCCGGTTCGGCCCAAAATCCCCCAAAGGGGCTGAGCCCGAGGCCGAGCCCTGGATCGGCTCCGGGGTCGCTCCGGGACCTCCGCGTTCGCTCCGGGCAGTTTTGGCCGCGGCCCCGGACGGGCCTGGGCGGGACCGGGAGGGACCAGGGAGGGCTCGGGAGGGGTTTGGGCATCTGGGGCTTTTTTGGGCTTTGGGGAATTGTGTTGGGAGTTTATGGGGAATTGTTGGGGTTTTTGGGGAGAATTATTGGGTTTGGAGGCAGTTGGGGGATTTTGGGGAGTTTGGTTTTGAGGGGTTTTATTGGTGCTTTGAGGGGGAAGTTGTTTTCCTGGGGGTATTTGGGGGTTAATTGAAATTTTTTGTGTTTTCTTTAGAATTTTGGAAGGTTTTACTGGGATTTTGTGGGGATTTTGTGGGATCCTCTGGAATTATTTCTGGGTTTTATTGGGATTTTTAGGGGATTTGGAGGCAATTTATTGGAATTGTGGGGGCATTTAGTGGGATTCTTTGGGGATTTGGGTTTGTTAGGAATTTTAGTGGGGATTAGGGGGGGTTTTGTAGGTTTTTTCTAGGTTGTTGTCAAGATTTCTTTGGACTCGTGAGTATTTTGTGGGACTTGTTGTGGTTTTGGAGACATTTTTGGGAGGATTTGTGGGGTTTAATTGGGATTTTGTGGGCTTTTATTGGGATTCGAGGGTGTTCTAATGGGAATTTGTGAAATTTAATTGCGATTTCATGGGGTTTATTGGGACTTTCAGGGGTTTAAAGGAGACTTTGGTGCCTCTCAGCCCTTCCCCACACCCTGGGACAACTCCAAAGCCCCCCAAAATTCCACTGAAACCCCCCAAAATCCCCCAAAAATCCCAATTAAAAACTCCTAAACACCAAAGAATCCCACAAAATCCCAATGGAACCCACCAAAATTTAAAAAAAAAAAAAAAAAAAAAAAAAAAAAAAACCAAAAAAACGCCCAAAAATTTCAATAAACCCCCCAAAAAATAACCACCCCAAAACCCTAAAAAATCCCTAAAATCCAAAATCCTCAAAACCCACAAAACCCCCATAACCCCACAAACCCAGTAATTCTCTCCAAAATCCAATAATTCCCCCTAATCTCCCAACAAAATCCCCCAAAGCCCATACATGCCGCCAAAATCTCCCCAAAATCCCCCCAGAGCGCCCCAGACTCACCGGGGGCAGTCCTGGATCAGGGGGCACCGGCCGGTGGAACAGGAGCCACCTCAGGGGGCCCGCGGTGCTTTTTGGGGAGGGGGCACCATGGGAAACCTCCCAAAAATGGGGGGGGGGGGGAACCCTGTGGCACCCCCTCCCCAGAAAGCCCTCTCCCCCGGTTCAGGAATAGCCAAATTCAAGAAAATGTAAACCAGGCTTGACTTTCCAGAAATTATTTTTGGCCGGGTTTAGCTGCACCCTCCAGGCTCAGGATCACCAGTGTATTTGCAGGTTTTGCTCTGCATCATCAGCCTGCCCAGACTCTGCTCGGTGTTTCACAAATGGAGAAGACAATGGATATTGTGCCAAGCTTCCTTGCAAACAGCAACACCTGCATCAGCATGACAGAAAAGAAGGGAAAAAAAAAAAAAAAGAAAATATTCACCGGTTAGAACAGAGCCAGTGTCCCACCATCTTCCCCTCCACTGTTATTATAGAGGCAAACCTGGGCCTAAAGCTTCCACCTCTCAGTTCCTGATGCTGTTTGACTTCAGCCTTGACTCCCCCTGATCTACCTGACTGCCGTCCAAGTGGGGCTGGGGATGCTCAGCCTGGAAACAGGAGACACTGGGGAGGCCTCCCTGCAGCTCTGCAGGACTGGAAGGGTCCCACAGGAAAGACGGGGACAGTGTTCAGCCGGGCCCGTGGCAACAGGACAAGGGGGGATGGCTTTCAACTGCAGGAGGCTGATTGAAGTTGGATCTGAGGGAGCTGCTCTTTTACACGGAGGCTGCTGAGGCACTGGCCCAGGCTGTGGATGCCCCATCCTTGGCAACAGGGCTGTGAGCAGCATGGGCTGGGGAAGATTGCTCAGCTCGGAACAAGATGCTCTTTAGATCCACTGTGATGTCACAGATGTGATGTTCCAGCAGGAACTTCCAGCGTCCAGCAAAGAGCACAACACAACCACTGGCCCTTGTGTCAGCCCACCCTGTGCCAGCCCCTCGTGCCAGCTCACCCTTCACCATGTTCCCTGTCACTCTTCTCGTCACCTGCGCCCTGATACTCCCATCAGTCCTGAAAGCTCTCTGTTGCCTGGATTTTGTCATCCGTCCCTGCAGGATGCTCACATTTGTCCTGAGGAAGGTACAGTGCCATTCCATGGAGGTGGACACCCCCCAGCTGCCCGGCTGGGCTGGAGTTCTGTGGGGATGGGGTGGGACAGGGACCCCACTCTGAGGTGTTTGCTACCTCTGCAGGCTGTCACCGAGAGAGAGGACGAGATGGAGGTGGACATGCAGGCCGATAGAGAGGAGGACATGGAAGTGGATGGAGAAGAGAGTGGAGACAATGCGATGGAGGTGGACATGGAGATTGATACAGAGGAGGAGATGGAAGTGGATGGAGAAGAGAGTGGAGAGGAAGAGATGGAGGTGGACATGCAGATGGATCCAGAGGAGGAGATGGAAGTGGATGGAGAAGAGACTGGAGAGGAAGAGATGGAGGTGGACATGGAGATTGATACAGAGGAGGAGATGGAAGTGGATGGAGAAGAGAGTGGAGAGGAAGAGATGGAGGTGGACATGCAGATGGATCCAGAGGAGGAGATGGAAGTGGATGGAGAAGAGACTGGTGAAGAAGAGATGGAGGTAGATGTGGAAGAGGAGATGGACGTGGAAATGGAAGAGTACCTTGAGGACATGGACATTGATGAGAAAGATGAGGAAGAGGCCATGATCTTGGGATGAAGAGCAATACCAGCAGCAGGACAGGCATGTGGTCCCCACAGGCAGAGCGGGTCCCCTGCTGCCAGGCTGGGACTGGGCTGGGTGGTCCCTGCTCAGGGATGCGGGACCCGGTGCATTGGGTTCTGGTGGCCATCCCCAGCCTGTGCTGCGCTTGCTGGGCCAGCCTGGGGGCACATGGAAGAGCCCTCTCTGCCTGATTGGAGTGACCGTGCCTCTTGCTTTTCCTCAAGGACCGATGGAGATCCCGGACAGAGATGCCACCCTTTTGTACATACGTTGTAGAGTTTGTTGTTGTCTTTAGGCTATAGGTTTTAGGGCTTCTTTTTGTCTTCTGTAAATACGTTTCATAGACTTTTGTTAGATATGTTCTTAGGTATATACGTTCCATAGATAGTTGTTGTTACAAATATTCTTACAATGTAAATGTGTTCTGTGTTTTCTTTGCTGTTTTTCTGAAAATAAACAAGTTTTATTTTTCACACCCCAGTTCTCTTTCCATTTGCTTCAGGCACAGGTAGCATTTGCAAAGTTGTGGTTTCCGCTTGCTCCAGGTTCCCAGGGCTGGAGGTCGGTGGGGGCGCTGGCACAGCCACAAGCTTTTGTTTGGGGGCAATATTGAGAAGGGGGTGGGAGAGGGGGCACAGGGGGAGGTGGGACCCACTGAGGCTCCCCCAGGTCACCCCAGGACCCCCAGGCCCCGTCCCAGCCCCCCCAGTTCCCTCCACAGCCCCGGCTGAGGGGGGCTCAGCCCAGGAGCCGCCGTCGTTCGGGGCTCCCCCGAGGGCAGCCGCCAACGGGAGAGCTCCCGGCTTGGAGAGGCCCCAGCAGAGGAGGGGATCTTGTCCCTCCTCGAGTGCCCTGAAGGGTCTTCAGGCCCCTCTGAAGAGGAGTTTTTCTCTTTTTAGGGATGTTTGGGGGGACCTCACCCCTCCAAGGGTGTTTTTTCCTCCCCATTTTCAGGTGTTTGTGGGGCCACAGCCCCACAAGCCCCTTTTCAGGGGTGATCATGACAGCTTTAAGTGACATTTTTCTGGGGGACTCACTCCAAGCCGCTGTAGGGGATGTTTTGCCCCCCAGGGTGGATTTTTGGGGTTTAAGGGCCCCCGCTCTGGTCGGGTCCCACTCTAACTCCCCTGAAGAGGCCAACACCACTCCTGCTGATTCCGGCAGCGGAGCCCTAGGAGGGTTGTAAGAGTTGAAATTGTTAAATTTCATTTTTATTCTATTTTATTTAAATTCAAATTTATTGATTTTTAGTTTTATTATAACTCGTTGAGAGGACAGCAAGGACATTCAAGGGCAGGAACATTTTTTCCTGGCTGGTGACTGGAATTTCAGACCCTGGCAGTGTGTGCAGAACCACACAGACTGGGATCAAACATGGGCTGGGATCACCTGGACTGAGATCCTATGGACTGGGACCATATGGAATGGGACCATAGGGATCAGGACGGTACACACTGGGATAAACTGGGTTGAGATTCTATGGACTGGGACCACATCGACTGGGATTGCACAGACTGGGATCCCATGGACTGGGAAAAAGCATTGGCTACCATTGGCTACCATCCACATAGAAAGGTGGCCACCTCAAGTTGTCTTGATCCTTTTTGGGTGTCCCATCCCCCTCTTTCCCCCGCCTTCCCCATCGTTCCCCCAATCCCCGCTCCCCTCCCCCGTGTTTGGTTTTGGGGGTTCCAGGCCCCTCCTGCTCCGTGGGGGGGTCCCCGATCCCTCTTTGGTTTAATTTGGGGCCCCCAACCCCTTCTCACCGCGACCCCCCGCGGCCGGGGGGGCTCTCAGCACCACCAGTGCCACCAGTCCGGCCCCAGCTGCCCCCGCACGCCCCATCCCCATCCCCAGGGTCACCTCCCCCCTCCCCAAATTCCGCTCCCGGGGAGCGCTGGGCGCTGCGGCTCCGCCTGGCGACTGAGGAGTCATCGAGAACAAGCGCTCTGATTGGCTAGAAATGGCCCCGCGCAGTCTCTGATTGGCTAGCGCATTGAGAAGCGCTGTGATCTGCCTGGCAACCGATGAGCAGCGCTATCGCAGGCGCTGATTGCCTGAAAATCGCCGGCCCGGCAACTGAGTTGTCAGCAGCGCCGCGCGCTCTGATTGGCCAGGAGCTGTTTTGGGGTGGGGACGGGGGGAACTGGGGACCCCCAGGAGCCCCCCGGCTTTGGGGGTTTCCATCCCCCCTCGGCCCTCGGGGCGGCCCTGGGGCCACCCCAACACCCCCAAAGTGGGGAGGGTCCCCGGAGCCCTTTGGATCCCCCAAAAATGGGCTGGAAGCGGCAGGAGCCGCCCCAAAAAGGGATTGAAGGCTCCGGTCCGGGAATGGGGGAGGCTCCGGGGATGGCTCCGATCCGGATCGGGGCGGGCTGGGATTGAGGGAGGGTCCGTTCAGCGACTGGGGAGGGGTCTGGGACTGGGTCAGGGGCTGGCATTGGGGAGGGTTTGGGAATTGGGGAGGGGTCTGGGATAATGGGGAGGGGTCTGGGATTGAGGGGATTGGTCCATCTCGGGATTGGGCAGGGTCGCTCCCTGGGGGAGGGGTCCATTATTGGGCCAGGGCCTCTCCCCTTCCCGAGCCAATCCCGTTCCTGATCCTGTTCCCGATCCCAATCCCATTCCCATTTCTGTCCCGTTCCCGATCTCATTCCCGACCCCGATCCCACTCCCATTCCCGATCCCGATCCTGTTCCCAGTCCCGTCCCGCCGCTGTTTCCAGGAAATGGCTCTGCTCTCAACCCCGACCCCAAACCCAGCGGTCAAACACCCCAGATCCTGGGGTCAACTCCCCCCGACCCCAAATCCTGGGGGTTCAAACACTGGGGGGGTCAAACACCCTCAAACCCAAACTCTGGATGTCAAGCCCTACCCCCCCCCCCCCCAGCGCGAACCCCAAATTTTAGGATCAAACCCTCCAAATCCCAGATCCTGGGGTGTCAAACACTCCCCAATTCCCAAACGATGGGGTTAAATACCCCTGATTTTGCTGATGGAAAAAAACTTCTTTTCAGGGTTGGACGACCTGGTTGCGACAGCGGAACCCTTCTAAAAGACGGATGCTAAGAGACATAACCGGTTGCTGTGGGAACAGGATTGGGAATTCTAAATAGCATTGATTCAGAAGTATTAATGAACACATTGGCTGCCACCACTAGATTTGACCAAATTCCAACAACCACTGCAGTCGTCCTTCTTGGCCTTGGGAAGACATCAGCGCTTGCTATCAAACATATTACCAAGTTGGGAGGAAGCAAGCGTAAATGATCACAAATTGGTAATTGATGCACTCGGTGCCACACAAAAGAACGTTTCTTTAGCTCTCAGCTGTATCCAGGCTCAATTAGGGATGCAGTCGGTTGCTGCCTCGATTATAAGAGAAGGTGAAGAAGGCACTTTTCCTACTGAGATTCGGAAAATAGTTTGGGACAGTGCCGCCTGATTTTGAAAAGGAATTCCAATCCCGGTGGAACCTAGTGAACTTTACCTATGACCCCATCACAAACATAGCCACAGCTTTGGTGTTAACCGTACGTGATGCCTCAAGTGCGTTTGGTATTCCCCATCATTGCACTAGGACTGGGACACATATGGAGCCACTGGGAATGTGCTGGGGGGCAACTGGGACCATGCCTGGGGGCAACTGGGGACAAGGGTGAGTGACTGGGGCCCTGCTGGCAGAGACTGGGATCATACTGGACTCATACTGGGATCTTACTGGGAGTGACTGGGACTATTCTGGGGGCAAGTGGAGAACTGGGAAAACACTGGATGGCACTGGGAACAACGGGAAGAGTGCTGGGGGCAAATTGTATCATAATGGGGACTGACTGGCAGCAACTGGGCTCCTGCTGGGAGCAGCCCCTGGCGGCCCCGGGAGCCCCGCACCCCTTTCCCGGCCATGCCGCCCCTCAGCCCCAGCACCCCCATTGCCGGGGTGCCGGCACTGCCAGGGGTCCCCCCCTCTCGGGTTCCCCGCTGGGGCTTCTGGGGCTCTCCTCTCTCGGGGCTCCCGCTCAGGGCAGCCGCGGCTCTCCCGGGGCTCCCCAAAACCGGTGTCCCCCCGACGGGGCTCTGCCGCCACCCACACTGGATCCCCCAAAAACACCTCTCGGGGACCCCCCGATGTCCCCCCCCGAGGGCCAGCTGCGGCTCGGCTTTGGAGCCCTGCCAGCTCCAAACATCCCTCCCAAAGAACCCGAACCCAGGCACCCCCCAGGATATTTGGGCCGAGCTCCCCCTCCCTGGGCACCTGCGGGATGGGGGCGATGCTCCCGGGGTGCTGCGAGCTCAGGCAGCGCCAGGGCCCACGCGATTCCTTCTCTCCTCTCCTCCGGCTGCTCCCTGCTGCCGCTGCGCCTCTTCCTCCCTCCCTCCTCCTCCTCCCCCGCTCCGGGATCCTGAACCATGAGGGGAAAGGAGCGAGGAAAGGGCAGAACCGTGAGGGGAAAGGAGCGGGGCCAGGGGGACGCGCTGTCCTAAAAAAGCCCGGTTTGACCCAAAATCACCCAAAAGGGCATCAAATGCAGCCTACATCCACATGGTTCGGCCTGACACCAACCAAATGGGATTAAAAGTATCCAGAGGGCTCTAAAATCCAACCAAGGGGCTTAAAACTGCCCCAAGTGTTTTATAGCCCTCAAGAAATGGCTAAGATCACCCGTAAATCTTTCAAATGTGACTAAAATCCACCCTGAAAGTATCTGGTCCAGCCTAAAATCATCAAAGGTATCTAAAATCACCAAAATGTCCCTGACACCAACACAAGAAGACCTAAAATCACCCTAAAAAGGCTTGGTTCAACCTAAAATTGCCCCAAAGCAGCAAAAAACCCTACTTAAATGCACCCAAAATACACAAAAAAGGGACCTAAAATCACCCACACAGGATTAGGATTCACCCATATGGGCCCAGTTTTCCTAAACTCACCCAAATGGGCCCCAGCCCCACCCACATGGGCCTAAAATCACCCAAAGGGGTCTGAAATCCCCCCTAAACCCCACCAGATTCGGCCTCAAATCAGCCACAGGGGCTGAAAATCCACCCAAAAAGCTCGGGATCCCCGCAAGGGATCTGAAGCCCACCCTAAACCTGCCCGCTTCGGCCCAAAATCCCCCAAAGGGGCCGAGCCCGAGGCCGAGCCCGGGGATCGGCTCCGGGGTGGCTCCGGGACCTCCGCGTTCGCTCCGGGGCAGTTTTGGCCGCGGCCCCCGGACGGGCCTGGGCGGGACCGGGAGGGACCAGGGAGGGCTCGGGAGGGGTTTGGGCATCTGGGGCTTTTTTGGGCTTTGGGGGAATTGTGTTGGGAGTTTATGGGGAATTGTTGGGGTTTTTGGGGAGAATTATTGGGTTTGGAGGCAGTTGGGGGATTTTGGGGAGTTTGGTTTTGAGGGGTTTTTATTGGTGCTTTGAGGGGGAAGTTGTTTTCCTGGGGTATTTGGGGGTTAATTGAAATTTTTTGTGTTTTCTTTAGAATTTTGGAAGGTTTTACTGGGATTTTGTGGGGATTTTTGTGGATCCTCTGGAATTATTTCTGGGTTTTATTGGGATTTTTAGGGGATTTGGAGGCAATTTATTGGAATTGTGGGGGGCATTTAGTGGGATTCTTTGGGGATTTGGGTTTGTTAGGAATTTTAGTGGGGATTAGGGGGGGTTTTGTAGGTTTTTTCTAGGTGTTGTCAAGATTTCTTTGGACTCGTGAGTATTTTGTGGGCTTGTTGTGGTTTTGGAGACATTTTTGGGAGGATTTGTGGGGTTTAATTGGGATTTTGTGGGCTTTTATTGGGATTCGAGGGTGTTCTAATGGGAATTTGTGAAATTTAATTGCGATTTCATGGGGTTTATTGGGACTTTCAGGGGTTTAAAGGAGACTTTGTGCCTCTCAGCCCTTCCCCACACCCTGGGACAACTCCAAAGCCCCCCAAAATTCACTGAAACCCCCCAAAATCCCCCAAAAATCCCAATTAAAAACTCCCTAAACACCAAAGAATCCCACAAAATCCCAATGGAACCCACCAAAATTAAAAAAAAAAAAAAAAAAAAAAAAAAAAAAAAAAAACCACAAAAAAAAAAACGCCCAAAAATTTCAATAAACCCCCCAAAAAATAACCACCCCAAAACCCTAAAAAATCCCTAAAATCCAAAATCCTCAAAACCCACAAAACCCCCATAACCCCACAAACCCAGTAATTCTCTCCAAAATCCAATAATTCCCCCTAATCTCCCAACAAAATCCCCCAAAGCCCATACATGCCGCCAAAATCTCTCCAAAATCCGCCCAGAGCGCCCCAGACTCACCGGGGGCAGTCCTGGATCAGGGGGCACCGGCCGGTGGAACAGGAGCCACCTCAGGGGGCCCGCGGTGCTTTTTGGGGAGGGGGCACCATGGGGAAACCCCCCAAAAATGGGGGGGGGGAACCCCTGTGGCACCCCCTCCCCAGAAAGGCCCTCTCCCCCGGTTCAGGAATAGCCAAATTCAAGAAAATGTAAACCAGGCTTGACTTTCCAGAAAATTATTTTGGCCGGTTTAGCTGCACCCTCCAGGCTCAGGATCACCGGTGTATTTGCAGGTTTTGCTCTGCATCATCAGCCTGCCCAGACTCTGCTCGGTGTTTCACAAATGGAGAAGACAATGGATATTGTGCCAAGCTTCCTTGCAAACAGCAACAACCTGCATCAGCATGACAGAAAAGAAGGGAAAAAAAAAAAAAGAAAATAATCAGCGGTTAGAACAGAGCCAGTGTCCTACCATCTTCCCCTCCACTGTTATTATAGAGGCAAACCTGGGCCTAAAGCTTCCACCTCTCAGTTCCTGATGCTGTTTGACTTCAGCCTTGACTCCCCCTGATCTACCTGACTGCCCGTCCAAGTGGGGCTGGGATGCTCAGCCTGGAAAGAGGAGACACTGGGGAGGCCTCCCTGCAGCTCTGCAGGACTGGAAGGGTCCCACAGAAAGACGGGGACAGTGTTCAGCCGGGCCCGTGGCAACAGGACAAGGGGGGATGGCTTTCAACTGCAGGAGGCTGATTGAAGTTGGATCTGAGGGAGCTGCTCTTTTACACGGAGGCTGCTGAGGCACTGGCCCAGGCTGTGGATGCCCCATCCTTGGCAACAGGGCTGTGAGCAGCATGGGCTGGGGAAGATTGCTCAGCTCGGAACAAGATGCTCTTTAGATCCACTGTGATGTCACAGATGTGATGTTCCAGCAGGAACTTCCAGCGTCCAGCAAAGAGCACAACACAACCACTGGCCCTTGTGTCAGCCCACCCTGTGCCAGCCCTCGTGCCAGCTCACCCTTCACCATGCTCCCTGTCACTCTTCTCGTCACCTGCGCCCTGATACTCCCATCAGTCCTGAAAGCTCTCTGTTGCCTGGATTTTGTCATCCGTCCCTGCAGGATGCTCACATTTGTCCTGAGGAAGGTACAGTGCCATTCCATGGAGGTGGACACCCCCCAGCTGCCCGGCTGGGCTGGAGTTCTGTGGGGATGGGGTGGGACAGGGACCCCACTCTGAGGTGTTGCTACCTCTGCAGGCTGTCACCGAGAGAGAGGACGAGATGGAGGTGGACATGCAGATGGATACAGAGGAGGAGATGGAAGTGGATGGAGAAGAGACTGGAGAGAAAGAGATGGAGGTGGACATGGAGATTGATACAGAGGAGGAGATGGAAGTGGATGGAGAAGAGAGTGGAGAGGAAGAGATGGAGGTGGACATGCAGATGGATACAGAGGAGGAGATGGAAGTGGATGGAGAAGAGACTGGAGAGGAAGAGATGGAGGTGGACATGGAGATTGATACAGAGGAGGAGATGGAAGTGGATGGAGAAGAGACTGGAGAGGAAGAGATGGAGGTGGACATGCAGATGGATCCAGAGGAGGAGATGGAAGTGGATGGAGAAGAGACTGGTGAAGAAGAGATGGAGGTAGATGTGGAAGAGGAGATGGACGTGGAAATGGAAGAGTACCTTGAGGACATGGACATTGATGAGAAAGATGAGAAAGAGGCCATGATCTTGGGATGAAGAGCAATACCAGCAGCAGGACAGGCATGTGGTCCCCACAGGCAGAGCGGGTCCCCTGCTGCCAGGCTGGGACTGGGCTGGGTGGTCCCTGCTCAGGGATGTGGGACCCGGTGCATTGGGTTCTGGTGGCCATCCCCAGCCTGTGCTGCGCTTGCTGGGCCAGCCTGGGGGCACATGGAAGAGCCCTCTCTGCCTGATTGGAGTGACCGTGCCTCTTGCTTTTCCTCAAGGACTGATGGAGATCCCGGACAGAGATGCCACCCTTTTGTACATACCTTGTAGAGTTTGTTGTTGTCTTTAGGCTATAGGTTTTAGGGCTTCTTTTTGTCTTCTGTAAATACGTTTCATAGACTTTTGTTAGATATGTTCTTAGGTATATACGTTCCATAGATAGTTGTTGTTACAAATATTCTTACAATGTAAATGTGTTCTGTGTTTTCTTTGCTGTTTTTCTGAAAATAAACAAGCTTTATTTTTCACACCCCAGTTCTCTTTCCATTTGCTTCAGGCACAGGTAGCATTTGCAAAGTTGTGGTTTCCGCTTGCTCCAGGTTCCCAGGGCTGGAGGTCGGTGGGGGCACAGCCACAAGCTTTTGTTTGGGGGCAATATTGGGAAGGGGGTGGGAGAGGGGGCACAGGGGGAGGTGGGACCCACTGAGGCTCCCCCAGGTCACCCCAGGACCCCCAGGCCCCGTCCCAGCCCCCCCAGTTCCCTCCACAGCCCCGGCTGAGGGGGGCTCAGCCCAGGAGCCGCCGTCGTTCGGGGCTCCCCCGAGGGCAGCCGCCAACGGGAGAGCTCCCGGCTCGGAGAGGCCCCAGCAGAGGAGGGGATCTTGTCCCTCCTCGAGGGCCCTGAAGGGTCTTCAGGCCCCTCTGAAGAGGAGTTTTTCTCTTTTTAGGGATGTTTGGGGGGACCTCACCCCTCCAAGGGTGTTTTTTCCTCCCCATTTTCAGGTGTTTGTGGGGCCACAGCCCCACAAGCCCCTTTTCAGGGGTGATCATGACAGCTTTAAGTGACATTTTTCTGGGGGACTCACTCCAAGCCGCTGTAGGGGATGTTTTGCCCCCCAGGCTGGATTTTTGGGGTTTAAGGGCCCCCGCTCTGGTCGGGTCCCACTCTAACTCCCCTGAAGAGGCCAACACCACTCCTGCTGATTCCGGCAGCGGAGCCCTAGGAGGGTTGTAAGAGTTGAAATTTTTAAATTTCATTTTTATTCTATTTTATTTAAATTAAGATTTATTGATTTTTAGTTTTATTATAGCTCGTTGAGAGGACAGCAAGGACATTCAAGGGCAGGAACATTTTTTCCTGGCTGGTGACTGGAATTTCAGACCCTGGCAGTGTGTGCAGCACCACACAGACTGGGATCAAACATGGGCTGGGATCACCTGGACTGAGATCCTATGGACTGGGACCATATGGAATGGGACCATAGGGATCAGGACGGTACACACTGGGATAAACTGGGTTGAGATTATATGGACTGGGACCACATCGACTGGGATTGCACAGACTGGGATCCCATGGACTGGGAAAAAGCATTGGCTACCATTGGCTACCATCCACATAGAAAGGTGGCCACCTCAAGTTGTCTTGATCCTTTTTGGGTGTCCCATCCCCCTCTTTCCCCCGCCTTCCCCATCGTTCCCCCAATCCCCGCTCCCCTCCCCCGTGTTTGGTTTTGGGGGTTCCAGGCCCCTCCTGCTCCGTGGGGGGGTCCCGATCCCTCTTTGGTTTAATTTGGGGCCCCCAACCCCTTCTCACCGCGACCCCCGCGGCCGGGGGGGGCTCTCAGCACCACCAGTGCCACCAGTCCGGCCCCAGCTGCCCCCGCACGCCCCATCCCCATCCCCAGGGTCACCTCCCCCCTCCCCAAATTCCGCTCCCGGGGAGCGCTGGGCGCTGCGGGTCCGCCTGGCGACTGAGGAGTCATCGAGAACAAGCGCTCTGATTGGCTAGAAATGGCCCCGCGCAGTCTCTGATTGGCTAGCGCATTGAGAAGCGTTTTGATCTGCCTGGCAACCGATGAGCAGCGCTATCGCAGGCGCTGATTGGCTGAAAATCGCCGGCCCGGCAACTGAGTTGTCAGCAGCGCCGCGCGCTCTGATTGGCCAGGAGCTGTTTTGGGGTGGGGACGGGGGGAACTGGGGACCCCCAGGAGCCCCCCGGCTTTGGGGGTTTCCATCCCCCCTCGGCCCTCGGGGCGGCCCTGGGGCCACCCCAACACCCCCAAAGTGGGGAGGGTCCCCGGAGCCCTTTGGATCCCCCAAAAATGGGCTGGAAGCGGCAGGAGCCGCCCCAAAAAGGGATTGAAGGCTCCGGTCCGGGAATGGGGGAGGCTCCGGGGATGGCTCCGATCCGGATCGGGGCGGGCTGGGATTGAGGGAGGGTCCGTTCAGCGACTGGGCAGGGGTCTGGGACTGGGTCAGGGGCTGGCATTGGGGAGGGTTTGGGAATTGGGGAGGGGTCTGGGATTGAGGGGATTGGTCCATCTCGGGATTGGGGCAGGGTCGCTCCCTGGGGGAGGGGTCCATTATTGGGCCAGGGCCTCTCCCCTTCCCGAGCCCAATCCCGTTCCTGATCCTGTTCCCGATCCCAATCCCATTCCCATTTCTGTTCCCGTTCCCGATCTCATTCCCGACCCCGATCCCACTCCCATTCCCGATCCCGATCCTGTTCCCAGTCCCGGTCCCGCCGCTGTTTCCAGGAAATGGCTCTGCTCTCAACCCCGACCCCAAACCCAGCGGGTCAAACACCCCAGATCCTGGGGTCAACTCCCCCCGACCCCAAATCCTGGGGGTTCAAACACTGGGGGGGTCAAACACCCTCAAACCCAAACTCTGGGATGTCAAGCCCTACCCCCCCCCCCCCAGCCGCGAACCCCAAATTTTAGGATCAAACCCTCCAAATCCCAGATCCTGGGGTGTCAAACACTCCCCAATTCCCAAACGATGGGGTTAAATACCCCTGATTTTGCTGATGGAAAAAAAACTTCTTTTCAGGGTTGGACGACCTGGTTGCGACAGCGGAACCCTTCTAAAAGACGGATGCTAAGAGACATAACCGGTGCTGTGGGAACAGGATTGGGAATTCTAAATAGCATTGATTCAGAAGTATTAATGAACACATTGGCTGCCACCACTAGATTTGACCAAATTCCAACAACCACTGCAGTCGTCCTTCTTGGCCTTGGGAAGACATCAGCGCTTGCTATCAAACATATTACCAAGTTGGGAGGAAGCAAGCGTAAATGATCACAAATTAGTAATTGATGCACTCGGTGCCACACAAAAGAACGTTTCTTTAGCTCTCAGCTGTATCCAGGCTCAATTAGGGATGCAGTCGGTTGCTGCCTCGATTATAAGAGAAGGTGAAGAAGGCACTTTTCCTACTGAGATTCGGAAAATAGTTTGGGACAGTGCCGCTGATTTTGAAAAGGAATTCCAATCCCGGTGGAACCTAGTGAACTTTACCTATGACCCCATCACAAACATAGCCACAGCTTTGGTGTTAACCGTACGTGATGCCTCAAGTGCGTTTGGTATTCCCCATCATTGCACTAGGACTGGGACACATATGGAGCCACTGGGAATGTGCTGGGGGCAACTGGGACCACGCTGGGGGCAACTGGGGACAAGGGTGAGTGACTGGGGCCCTGCTGACAGAGACTGGGATCATACTGGACTCATACTGGGATCTTACTGGGAGTGACTGGGACTATTCTGGGGGCAAGTGGGAGAACTGGGAAAACACTGGATGGCACTGGGAACAACGGGAAGAGTGCTGGGGGCAAATTGTATCATAACGGGGACTGACTGGCAGCAACTGGGCTCCTGCTGGGAGCAGCCCCTGGCGGCCCCGGGAGCCCCGCACCCCTTTCCCGGCCATGCCGCCCCTCCAGCCCCAGCACCCCCCATTGCCGGGGTGCCGGCACTGCCAGGGGTCCCCCCCTCTCGGGTTCCCCGCTGGGGCTTCTGGGGCTCTCCTCTCTCGGGGCTCCCGCTCAGGGCAGCCGCGGCTCTCCCGGGGCTCCCCAAAACCGGTGTCCCCCCGACGGGGCTCTGCCGCCACCCACACTGGGATGCCCCGAAAACACCTCTCGGGGACCCCCCGATGTCCCCCCGAGGGCCAGCTGCGGCTCGGCTTTGGAGCCCTGCCAGCTCCAAACATCCCTCCCAAAGAACCCGAACCCAGGCACCCCCCAGGATATTTGGGCCGAGCTCCCCCTCCCTGGGCACCTGCGGGATGGGGGCGATGCTCCCGGGGTGCTGCGAGCTCAGGCAGCGCCAGGGCCACGCGATTCCTTCTCTCCTCTCCTCCGGCTGCTCCCTGCTGCCGCTGCGCCTCTTCCTCCCTCCCTCCTCCTCCTCCCCCGCTCCGGGATCCTGAACCATGAGGGGAAAGGAGCGAGGAAAGGGCAGAACCGTGAGGGGAAAGGAGCGGGGCCAGGGGGACGCGCTGTCCTAAAAAAGCCCGGTTTGACCCAAAATCACCCAAAAGGGCATCAAATGCAGCCTACATCCACATGGTTCGGCCTGACACCAACCAAATGGGATTAAAAGTATCCAGAGGGCTCTAAAATCCAACCCAAGGGGCTTAAAACTGCCCCAAGTGTTTTATAGCCCTCAAGAAATGGCTTAAGATCACCCGTAAATCTTTCAAATGTGACTAAAATCCACCCTGAAAGTATCTGGTCCAGCCTAAAATCATCCAAAGGTATCTAAAATCACCAAAATGTCCCTGACACCAATACAAGAAGACCTAAAATCACCCTAAAAAGGCTTGGTTCAACCTAAAATTGCCCAAAGCAGCAAAAAACCCTACTTAAATGCACCCAAAATACACAAAAAAGGGACCTAAAATCACCCACACTAGATTAGGATTCACCCATATGGGCCCAGTTTTTCCTAAACTCACCCAAATGGGCCCCAGCCCCACCCACATGGGCCTAAAATCACCCAAAGGGGTCTGAAATCCCCCCTAAACCCCACCAGATTCGGCCTCAAATCAGCCACAGGGGCTGAAAATCCACCCAAAAAGGCTCGGGATCCCCGCAAGGGATCTGAAGCCCACCCTAAACCTGCCCGCTTCGGCCCAAAATCCCCCAAAGGGGCCGAGCCCGAGGCCGAGCCCGGGATCGGCTCCGGGGTGGCTCCGGGACCTCCGCGTTCGCTCCGGGCAGTTTTGGCCGCGGCCCCGGACGGGCCTGGGCGGGACCGGGAGGGACCAGGGAGGGCTCAGGAGGGGTTTGGGCATTTGGGGCTTTTTTGGGCTTTGGGGAATTGTGTTGGGAGTTTACGGGGAATTGTTGGGGTTTTTGGGGAGAATTATTGGGTTTGGAGGCAGTTGGGGGATTTTGGGGAGTTTGGTTTTGAGGGGTTTTATTGGTGCTTTGAGGGGGAAGTTGTTTTCCTGGGGGTATTTGGGGGTTAATTGAAATTTTTTGTGTTTTCTTTAGAATTTTGGAAGGTTTTACTGGGATTTTGTGGGGATTTTGTGGGATCCTCTGGAATTATTTCTGGGTTTTATTGGGATTTTTAGGGGATTTGGAGGCAATTTATTGGAATTGTGGGGGCATTTAGTGGGATTCTTTGGGGATTTGGGTTTGTTAGGAATTTTAGTGGGGATTAGGGGGGGTTTTGTAGGTTTTTTCTAGGTTGTTGTCAAGATTTCTTTGGACTCGTGAGTATTTTGTGGGGCTTGTTGTGGTTTTGGAGACATTTTTGGGAGGATTTGTGGGGTTTAATTGGGATTTTGTGGGCTTTTATTGGGATTCGAGGGTGTTCTAATGGGAATTTGTGAAATTTAATTGCGATTTCATGGGGTTTATTGGGACTTTCAGGGGTTTAAAGGAGACTTTGGTGCCTCTCAGCCCTTCCCCACACCCTGGGACAACTCCAAAGCCCCCCAAAATTCCACTGAAACCCCCCAAAATCCCCCAAAAATCCCAATTAAAAACTCCTAAACACCAAAGAATCCCACAAAATCCCAATGGAACCCACCAAAATTAAAAAAAAAAAAAAAAAAAAAAAAAAAAAGAAAAACCACAAAAAAAAAAAACGCCCAAAAATTTCAATAAACCCCCCAAAAAATAACCACCCCAAAACCCTAAAAAATCCCTAAAATCCAAAATCCTCAAAACCCACAAAACCCCCATAACCCCACAAACCCAGTAATTCTCTCCAAAATCCAATAATTCCCCCTAATCTCCCAACAAAATCCCCCAAAGCCCATACATGCCGCCAAAATCCCCCCAAAATCCCCCCAGAGCGCCCCAGACTCACCGGGGGCAGTCCTGGATCAGGGGGCACCGGCCGGTGGAACAGGAGCCACCTCAGGGGGCCCGCGGTGCTTTTTGGGGAGGGGGCACCATGGGAAACCCCCCAAAAATGGGGGGGGGGAACCCCTGTGGCACCCCCTCCCCAGAAAGCCCTCTCCCCCGGTTCAGGAATAGCCAAATTCAAGAAAATGTAAACCAGGCTTGACTTTCCAGAAATTATTTTTGGCCGGGTTTAGCTGCACCCTCCAGGCTCAGGATCACCGGTGTATTTGCAGGTTTTGCTCTGCATCATCAGCCTGCCCAGACTCTGCTCGGTGTTTCACAAATGGAGAAGACAATGGATATTGTGCCAAGCTTCCTTGCAAACAGCAACACCTGCATCAGCATGACAGAAAAGAAGGGAAAAAAAAAAAAAAAGAAAATAATCAGCGGTTAGAACAGAGCCAGTGTCCTACCATCTTCCCCTCCACTGTTATTATAGAGGCAAACCTGGGCCTAAAGCTTCCACCTCTCAGTTCCTGATGCTGTTTGACTTCAGCCTTGACTCCCCCTGATCTACCTGACTGCCGTCCAAGTGGGGCTGGGGATGCTCAGCCTGGAAAGAGGAGACACTGGGGAGGCCTCCCTGCAGCTCTGCAGGACTGGAAGGGTCCCACAGGAAAGACGGGGACAGTGTTCAGCCGGGCCCGTGGCAACAGGACAAGGGGGGATGGCTTTCAACTGCAGGAGGCTGATTGAAGTTGGATCTGAGGGAGCTGCTCTTTTACACGGAGGCTGCTGAGGCACTGGCCCAGGCTGTGGATGCCCCATCCTTGGCAACAGGGCTGTGAGCAGCATGGGCTGGGGAAGATTGCTCAGCTCGGAACAAGATGCTCTTTAGATCCACTGTGATGTCACAGATGTGATGTTCCAGCAGGAACTTCCAGCGTCCAGCAAAGAGCACAACACAACCACTGGCCCTTGTGTCAGCCCACCCTGTGCCAGCCCTCGTGCCAGCTCACCCTTCACCATGTTCCCTGTCACTCTTCTCGTCACCTGCGCCCTGATACTCCCATCAGTCCTGAAAGCTCTCTGTTGCCTGGATTTTGTCATCCGTCCCTGCAGGATGCTCACATTTGTCCTGAGGAAGGTACAGTGCCATTCCATGGAGGTGGACACCCCCCAGCTGCCCGGCTGGGCTGGAGTTCTGTGGGGATGGGGTGGGACAGGGACCCCACTCTGAGGTGTTGCTACCTCTGCAGGCTGTCACCGAGAGAGAGGACGAGATGGAGGTGGACATGCAGATGGATACAGAGGAGGAGATGGAAGTGGATGGAGAAGAGACTGGAGAGAAAGAGATGGAGGTGGACATGGAGATTGATACAGAGGAGGAGATGGAAGTGGATGGAGAAGAGAGTGGAGAGGAAGAGATGGAGGTGGACATGCAGATGGATACAGAGGAGGAGATGGAAGTGGATGGAGAAGAGACTGGAGAGGAAGAGATGGAGGTGGACATGGAGATTGATACAGAGGAGGAGATGGAAGTGGATGGAGAAGAGACTGGAGAGGAAGAGATGGAGGTGGACATGCAGATGGATCCAGAGGAGGAGATGGAAGTGGATGGAGAAGAGACTGGTGAAGAAGAGATGGAGGTAGATGTGGAAGAGGAGATGGACGTGGAAATGGAAGAGTACCTTGAGGACATGGACATTGATGAGAAAGATGAGAAAGAGGCCATGATCTTGGGATGAAGAGCAATACCAGCAGCAGGACAGGCATGTGGTCCCCACAGGCAGAGCGGGTCCCCTGCTGCCAGGCTGGGACTGGGCTGGGTGGTCCCTGCTCAGGGATGTGGGACCCGGTGCATTGGGTTCTGGTGGCCATCCCCAGCCTGTGCTGCGCTTGCTGGGCCAGCCTGGGGGCACATGGAAGAGCCCTCTCTGCCTGATTGGAGTGACCGTGCCTCTTGCTTTTCCTCAAGGACCGATGGAGATCCCGGACAGAGATGCCACCCTTTTGTACATACCTTGTAGAGTTTGTTGTTGTCTTTAGGCTATAGGTTTTAGGGCTTCTTTTTGTCTTCTGTAAATACGTTTCATAGACTTTTGTTAGATATGTTCTTAGGTATATACGTTCCATAGATAGTTGTTGTTACAAATATTCTTACAATGTAAATGTGTTCTGTGTTTTCTTTGCTGTTTTTCTGAAAATAAACAAGCTTTATTTTTCACACCCCAGTTCTCTTTCCATTTGCTTCAGGCACAGGTAGCATTTGCAAAGTTGTGGTTTCCGCTTGCTCCAGGTTCCCAGGGCTGGAGGTCGGTGGGGGCGCTGGCACAGCCACAAGCTTTTGTTTGGGGGCAATATTGAGAAGGGGGTGGGAGAGGGGGCACAGGGGGAGGTGGGACCCACTGAGGCTCCCCCAGGTCACCCCAGGACCCCCAGGCCCCGTCCCAGCCCCCCCAGTTCCCTCCACAGCCCCGGCTGAGGGGGGCTCAGCCCAGGAGCCGCCGTCGTTCGGGGCTCCCCCGAGGGCAGCCGCCAACGGGAGAGCTCCCGGCTCGGAGAGGCCCCAGCAGAGGAGGGGATCTTGTCCCTCCTCGAGGGCCCTGAAGGGTCTTCAGGCCCCTCTGAAGAGGAGTTTTTCTCTTTTTAGGGATGTTTGGGGGGACCTCACCCCTCCAAGGGTGTTTTTTCCTCCCCATTTTCAGGTGTTTGTGGGGCCACAGCCCCACAAGCCCCTTTTCAGGGGTGATCATGACAGCTTTAATTGACATTTTTCTGGGGGACTCACTCCAAGCCGCTGTAGGGGATGTTTTGCCCCCCAGGGTGGATTTTTGGGGTTTAAGGGCCCCCGCTCTGGTCGGGTCCCACTCTAACTCCCCTGAAGAGGCCAACACCACTCCTGCTGATTCCGGCAGCGGAGCCCTAGGAGGGTTGTAAGAGTTGAAATTTTTAAATTTCATTTTTATTCTATTTTATTTAAATTCAAATTTATTGATTTTTAGTTTTATTATAACTCGTTGAGAGGACAGCAAGGACATTCAAGGGCAGGAACATTTTTTCCTGGCTGGTGACTGGAATTTCAGACCCTGGCAGTGTGTGCAGAACCACACAGACTGGGATCAAACATGGGCTGGGATCACCTGGACTGAGATCCTATGGACTGGGACCATATGGAATGGGACCATAGGGATCAGGACGGTACACACTGGGATAAACTGGGTTGAGATTATATGGACTGGGACCACATCGACTGGGATTGCACAGACTGGGATCCCATGGACTGGGAAAAAGCATTGGCTACCATTGGCTACCATCCACATAGAAAGGTGGCCACCTCAAGTTGTCTTGATCCTTTTTGGGTGTCCCATCCCCCTCTTTCCCCCGCCTTCCCCATCGTTCCCCCAATCCCCGCTCCCCTCCCCCGTGTTTGGTTTTGGGGGTTCCAGGCCCCTCCTGCTCCGTGGGGGGGTCCCGATCCCTCTTTGGTTTAATTTGGGGCCCCCAACCCCTTCTCACCGCGACCCCCGCGGCCGGGGGGGCTCTCAGCACCACCAGTGCCACCAGTCCGGCCCCAGCTGCCCCCGCACGCCCCATCCCCATCCCCAGGGTCACCTCCCCCCTCCCCAAATTCCGCTCCCGGGGAGCGCTGGGCGCTGCGGGTCCGCCTGGCGACTGAGGAGTCATCGAGAACAAGCGCTCTGATTGGCTAGAAATGGCCCCGCGCAGTCTCTGATTGGCTAGCGCATTGAGAAGCGCTGTGATCTGCCTGGCAACCGATGAGCAGCGCTATCGCAGGCGCTGATTGCCTGAAAATCGCCGGCCCGGCAACTGAGTTGTCAGCAGCGCCGCGCGCTCTGATTGGCCAGGAGCTGTTTTGGGGTGGGGACGGGGGGAACTGGGGACCCCCAGGAGCCCCCCGGCTTTGGGGGTTTCCATCCCCCCTCGGCCCTCGGGGCGGCCCTGGGGCCACCCCAACACCCCCAAAGTGGGGAGGGTCCCCGGAGCCGTTTGGATCCCCCAAAAATGGGCTGGAAGCGGCAGGAGCCGCCCCACAAAGGGATTGAAGGCTCCGGTCCGGGAATGGGGGAGGCTCCGGGGATGGCTCCGATCCGGATCGGGGCGGGCTGGGATTGAGGGAGGGTCCGTTCAGCGACTGGGCAGGGGTCTGGGACTGGGTCAGGGGCTGGCATTGGGGAGGGTTTGGGAATTGGGGAGGGGTCTTGGATTGAGGGGATTGGTCCATCCCGGGATTGGGGCAGGGTCGCTCCCTGGGGGAGGGGTCCATTATTGGGCCAGGGCCTCTCCCCTTCCCGAGCCCAATCCCGTTCCTGATCCTGTTCCCGATCCCAATCCCATTCCCATTTCTGTTCCCGTTCCCGATCTCATTCCCGACCCCGATCCCACTCCCATTCCCGATCCCGATCCTGTTCCCAGTCCCGGTCCCGCCGCTGTTTCCAGGAAATGGCTCTGCTCTCAACCCCGACCCCAAACCCAGCGGGTCAAACACCCCAGATCCTGGGGTCAACTCCCCCCGACCCCAAATCCTGGGGGTTCAAACACTGGGGGGGTCAAACACCCTCAAACCCAAACTCTGGGATGTCAAGCCCTACCCCCCCCCCCCCCCAGCCCCGAACCCCAAATTTTAGGATCAAACCCTCCAAATCCCAGATCCTGGGGTGTCAAACACTCCCCAATTCCCAAACGATGGGGTTAAATACCCCTGATTTTGCTGATGGAAAAAAAACTTCTTTTCAGGGTTGGACGACCTGGTTGCGACAGCGGAACCCTTCTAAAAGACGGATGCTAAGAGACATAACCGGTGCTGTGGGAACAGGATTGGGAATTCTAAATAGCATTGATTCAGAAGTATTAATGAACACATTGGCTGCCACCACTAGATTTGACCAAATTCCAACAACCACTGCAGTCGTCCTTCTTGGCCTTGGGAAGACATCAGCGCTTGCTATCAAACATATTACCAAGTTGGGAGGAAGCAAGCGTAAATGATCACAAATTGGTAATTGATGCACTCGGTGCCACACAAAAGAACGTTTCTTTAGCTCTCAGCTGTATCCAGGCTCAATTAGGGATGCAGTCGGTTGCTGCCTCGATTATAAGAGAAGGTGAAGAAGGCACTTTTCCTACTGAGATTCGGAAAATAGTTTGGGACAGTGCCGCTGATTTTGAAAAGGAATTCCAATCCCGGTGGAACCTAGTGAACTTTACCTATGACCCCATCACAAACATAGCCACAGCTTTGGTGTTAACCGTACGTGATGCCTCAAGTGCGTTTGGTATTCCCCATCATTGCACTAGGACTGGGACACATATGGAGCCACTGGGAATGTGCTGGGGGCAACTGGGACCACGCTGGGGGCAACTGGGGACAAGGGTGAGTGACTGGGGCCCTGCTGGCAGAGACTGGGATCATACTGGACTCATACTGGGATCTTACTGGGAGTGACTGGGACTATTCTGGGGGCAAGTGGGAGAACTGGGAAAACACTGGATGGCACTGGGAACAACGGGAACAGTGCTGGGGGCAAATTGTATCATAACGGGGACTGACTGGGAGCAACTGGGCTCCTGCTGGGAGCAGCCTCTGGCGGCCCCGGGAGCCCCGCACCCCTTTCCCGGCCATGCCGCCCCTCCAGCCCCAGCACCCCCCATTGCCGGGGTGCCGGCACTGCCAGGGGTCCCCCCTCTCGGGTTCCCTGCTGGGGCTTCTGGGGCTCTCCTCTCTCGGGGCTCCCGCTCAGGGCAGCCGCGGCTCTCCCGGGGCTCCCCAAAACCGGTGTCCCCCCGACGGGGCTCTGCCGCCACCCACACTGGGATCCCCCAAAAACACCTCTCGGGGACCCCCCGATGTCCCCCCGAGGGCCAGCTGCGGCTCGGCTTTGGAGCCCTGCCAGCTCCAAACATCCCTCCCAAAGAACCCGAACCCAGGCACCCCCCAGGATATTTGGGCTGAGCTCCCCCTCCTTGGGCACCTGCGGGATGGGGGCGATGCTCCCGGGGTGCTGCGAGCTCAGGCAGCGCCAGGGCCACGCGATTCCTTCTCTCCTCTCCTCCGGCTGCTCCCTGCTGCCGCTGCGCCTCTTCCTCCCTCCTTCCTCCTCCTCCCCCGCTCCGGGATCCTGAACCATGAGGGGAAAGGAGCGAGGAAAGGGCAGAACCGTGAGGGGAAAGGAGCGGGGCCAGGGGGACGCGCTGTCCTAAAAAAGCCCGGTTTGACCCAAAATCACCCAAAAGGGCATCAAATGCAGCCTACATCCACATGGTTTGGCCTGACACCAACCAAATGGGATTAAAAGTATCCAGAGGGCTCTAAAATCCAACCAAAGGGGCTTAAAACTGCCCCAAGTGTTTTATAGCCCTCAAGAAATGGCTTAAGATCACCCGTAAATCTTTCAAATGTGACTAAAATCCACCCTGAAAGTATCTGGTCCAGCCTAAAATCATCCAAAGGTATCTAAAATCACCAAAATGTCCCTGACACCAACACAAGAAGACCTAAAATCACCCTAAAAAGGCTTGGTTCAACCTAAAATTGCCCAAAGCAGCAAAAAACCCTACTTAAATGCACCCAAAATACACAAAAAAAAGGGACCTAAAATCACCCACACAGGATTAGGATTCACCCATATGGGCCCCGTTTTTCCTAAACTCACCCAAATGGGCCCCAGCCCCACCCACATGGGCCTAAAATCATCCAAAGGGGTCTGAAATCCCCCCTAAACCCCACCAGATTCGGCCTCAAATCAGCCACAGGGGCTGAAAATCCACCCAAAAAGGCTCGGGATCCCCGCAAGGGATCTGAAGCCCACCCTAAACCTGCCTGGTTCGGCCCAAAATCCCCCAAAGGGGCCGAGCCCGAGGCTGAGCCCGGGATCGGCTCCGGGGTGGCTCCGGGACCTCCGCGTTCGCTCCGGGCAGTTTTGGCCGCGGCCCCGGACGGGCCTGGGCGGGACCGGGAGGGACCAGGGAGGGCTCGGGAGGGGTTTGGGCATCTGGGGCTTTTTTGGGCTTTGGGGAATTGTGTTGGGAGTTTATGGGGAATTGTTGGGGTTTTTGGGGAGAATTATTGGGTTTGGAGGCAGTTGGGGGATTTTGGGGAGTTTGGTTTTGAGGGGTTTTATTGGTGCTTTGAGAGGGAAGTTGTTTTCCTGGGGGTATTTGGGGGTTAATTGAAATTTTTTGTGTTTTCTTTAGAATTTTGGAAGGTTTTACTGGGATTTTGTGGGGATTTTGTGGGATCCTCTGGAATTATTTCTGGGTTTTATTGGGATTTTTAGGGGATTTGGAGGCAATTTATTGGAATTGTTGGGGCATTTAGTGGGATTCTTTGGGGATTTGGGTTTGTTAGGAATTTTAGTGGGGATTAGGGGGGGTTTTGTAGGTTTTTTCTAGGTTGTTGTCAAGATTTCTTTGGACTCGTGAGTATTTTGTGGGGCTTGTTGTGGTTTTGGAGACATTTTTGGGAGGATTTGTGGGGTTTAATTGGGATTTTGTGGGCTTTTATTGGGATTCGAAGGTGTTCTAATGGGAATTTGTGAAATTTAATTGCGATTTCATGGGGTTTATTGGGACTTTCAGGGGTTTAAAGGAGACTTTGGTTCCTCTCAGCCCTTCCCCACACCCTGGGACAACTCCAAAGCCCCCCAAAATTCCACTGAAACCCCCCAAAATCCCCCAAAAATCCCAATTAAAAACTCCTAAACACCAAAGAATCCCACAAAATCCCAATGGAACCCACCAAAATTTAAAAAAAAAATAAAAAAACCAAAAAAACCCAAAAAAAACCGCCCAAAAATTTCAATAAACCCCCCAAAAAATAACCACCCCAAAACCCTAAAAAATCCCTAAAATCCAAAATCCTCAAAACCCACAAAACCCCCATAACCCCACAAACCCAGTAGTTCTCTCCAAAATCCAATAATTCCCCCTAATCTCCCAACAAAATCCCCCAAAGCCCATACATGCCGCCAAAATCTCCCCAAAATCCCCCCAGAGCGCCCCAGACTCACCGGGGGCAGTCCTGGATCAGGGGGCACCGGCCGGTGGAACAGGAGCCACCTCAGGGGGCCCGCGGTGCTTTTTGGGGAGGGGGCACCATGGGAAACCTCCCAAAAATGGGGGGGGGGGGGGGGAACCCTGTGGCACCCCCTCCCCAGAAAGCCCTCTCCCCCGGTTCAGGAATAGCCAAATTCAAGAAAATGTAAACCAGGCTTGACTTTCCAGAAATTATTTTTGGCCGGGTTTAGCTGCACCCTCCAGGCTCAGGATCACCGGTGTATTTGCAGGTTTTGCTCTGCATCATCAGCCTGCCCAGACTCTGCTCGGTGTTTCACAAATGGAGAAGACAATGGATATTGTGCCAAGCTTCCTTGCAAACAGCAACACCTGCATCAGCATGACAGAAAAGAAGGAAAAAAAAAAAAAAAAGGAAATAATCAGCGGTTAGAACAGAGCCAGTGTCCCACCATCTTCCCCTCCACTGTTATTATAGAGGCAAACCTGGGCCTAAAGCTTCCACCTCTCAGTTCCTGATGCTGTTTGACTTCAGCCTTGACTCCCCCTGATCTACCTGACTGCCGTCCAAGTGGGGCTGGGGATGCTCAGCCTGGAAAGAGGAGACACTGGGGAGGCCTCCCTGCAGCTCTGCAGGACTGGAAGGGTCCCACAGGAAAGACGGGGACAGTGTTCAGCCGGGCCCGTGGCAACAGGACAAGGGGGGATGGCTTTCAACTGCAGGAGGCTGATTGAAGTTGGATCTGAGGGAGCTGCTCTTTTACACGGAGGCTGCTGAGGCACTGGCCCAGGCTGTGGATGCCCCATCCTTGGCAACAGGGCTGTGAGCAGCATGGGCTGGGGAAGATTGCTCAGCTCGGAACAAGATGCTCTTTAGATCCACTGTGATGTCACAGATGTGATGTTCCAGCAGGAACTTCCAGCGTCCAGCAAAGAGCACAACACAACCACTGGCCCTTGTGTCAGCCCACCCTGTGCCAGCCCTCGTGCCAGCTCACCCTTCACCATGTTCCCTGTCACTCTTCTCGTCACCTGCGCCCTGATACTCCCATCAGTCCTGAAAGCTCTCTGTTGCCTGGATTTTGTCATCCGTCCCTGCAGGATGCTCACATTTGTCCTGAGGAAGGTACAGTGCCATTCCATGGAGGTGGACACCCCCCAGCTGCCCGGCTGGGCTGGAGTTCTGTGGGGATGGGGTGGGACAGGGACCCCACTCTGAGGTGTTGCTACCTCTGCAGGCTGTCACCGAGAGAGAGGACGAGATGGAGGTGGACATGCAGATGGATACAGAGGAGGAGATGGAAGTGGATGGCGAAGAGAGTGGAGACAATGCGATGGAGGTGGACATGGAGATTGATACAGAGGAGGAGATGGAAGTGGATGGAGAAGAGAGTGGAGAGGAAGAGATGGAGGTGGACATGCAGATGGATACAGAGGAGGAGATGGAAGTGGATGGAGAAGAGACTGGAGAGGAAGAGATGGAGGTGGACATGGAGATTGATACAGAGGAGAAGATGGAAGTGGATGGAGAAGAGACTGGAGAGGAAGAGATGGAGGTGGACATGCAGATGGATCCAGAGGAGGAGATGGAAGTGGATGGAGAAGAGACTGGTGAAGAAGAGATGGAGGTAGATGTGGAAGAGGAGATGGACGTGGAAATGGAAGAGTACCTTGAGGACATGGACATTGATGAGAAAGATGAGGAAGAGGCCATGATCTTGGGATGAAGAGCAATACCAGCAGCAGGACAGGCATGTGGTCCCCACAGGCAGAGCGGGTCCCCTGCTGCCAGGCTGGGACTGGGCTGGGTGGTCCCTGCTCAGGGATGCGGGACCCGGTGCATTGGGTTCTGGTGGCCATCCCCAGCCTGTGCTGCGCTTGCTGGGCCAGCCTGGGGGCACATGGAAGAGCCCTCTCTGCCTGATTGGAGTGACCGTGCCTCTTGCTTTTCCTCAAGGACCGATGGAGATCCCGGACAGAGATGCCACCCTTTTGTACATACCTTGTAGAGTTTGTTGTTGTCTTTAGGCTATAGGTTTTAGGGCTTCTTTTTGTCTTCTGTAAATACGTTTCATAGACTTTTGTTAGATATGTTCTTAGGTATATACGTTCCATAGATAGTTGTTGTTACAAATATTCTTACAATGTAAATGTGTTCTGTGTTTTCTTTGCTGTTTTTCTGAAAATAAACAAGCTTTATTTTTCACACCCCAGTTCTCTTTCCATTTGCTTCAGGCACAGGTAGCATTTGCAAAGTTGTGGTTTCCGCTTGCTCCAGGTTCCCAGGGCTGGAGGTCGGTGGGGGCGCTGGCACAGCCACAAGCTTTTGTTTGGGGGCAATATTGGGAAGGGGGTGGGAGAGGGGGCACAGGGGGAGGTGGGACCCACTGAGGCTCCCCCAGGTCACCCCAGGACCCCCAGGCCCCGTCCCAGCCCCCCCAGTTCCCTCCACAGCCCCGGCTGAGGGGGGCTCAGCCCAGGAGCCGCCGTCGTTCGGGGCTCCCCCGAGGGCAGCCGCCAACGGGAGAGCTCCCGGCTCGGAGAGGCCCCAGCAGAGGAGGGGATCTTGTCCCTCCTCGAGTGCCCTGAAGGGTCTTCAGGCCCCTCTGAAGAGGAGTTTTTCTCTTTTTAGGGATGTTTGGGGGGACCTCACCCCTCCAAGGGTGTTTTTTCCTCCCCATTTTCAGGTGTTTGTGGGGCCACAGCCCCACAAGCCCCTTTTCAGGGGTGATCATGACAGCTTTAAGTGACATTTTTCTGGGGGACTCACTCCAAGCCACTGTAGGGGATGTTTTGCCCCCCAGGGTGGATTTTTGGGGTTTAAGGGCCCCCGCTCTGGTCGGGTCCCACTCTAACTCCCCTGAAGAGGCCAACACCACTCCTGCTGATTCCGGCAGCGGAGCCCTAGGAGGGTTGTAAGAGTTGAAATTTTTAAATTTCATTTTTATTCTATTTTATTTAAATTCAAATTTATTGATTTTTAGTTTTATTATAACTCGTTGAGAGGACAGCAAGGACATTCAAGGGCAGGAACATTTTTTCCTGGCTGGTGACTGGAATTTCAGACCCTGGCAGTGTGTGCAGAACCACACAGACTGGGATCAAACATGGGCTGAGATCACCTGGACTGAGATCCTATGGACTGGGACCATATGGAATGGGACCATAGGGATCAGGACGGTACACACTGGGATAAACTGGGTTGAGATTATATGGACTGGGACCACATCGACTGGGATTGCACAGACTGGGATCCCATGGACTGGGAAAAAGCATTGGCTACCATTGGCTACCATCCACATAGAAAGGTGGCCACCTCAAGTTGTCTTGATCCTTTTTGGGTGTCCCATCCCCCTCTTTCCCCCGCCTTCCCCATCGTTCCCCCAATCCCCGCTCCCCTCCCCCGTGTTTGGTTTTGGGGGTTCCAGGCCCCTCCTGCTCCGTGGGGGGGTCCCGATCCCTCTTTGGTTTAATTTGGGGCCCCCAACCCCTTCTCACCGCGACCCCCGCGGCCGGGGGGGCTCTCAGCACCACCAGTGCCACCAGTCCGGCCCCAGCTGCCCCCGCACGCCCCATCCCCATCCCCAGGGTCACCTCCCCCCTGCCCAAATTCCGCTCCCGGGGAGCGCTGGGCGCTGCGGCTCCGCCTGGCGACTGAGGAGTCATCGAGAACAAGCGCTCTGATTGGCTAGAAATGGCCCCGCGCAGTCTCTGATTGGCTAGCGCATTGAGAAGCGTTTTGATCTGCCTGGCAACCGATGAGCAGCGCTATCGCAGGCGCTGATTGCCTGAAAATCGCCGGCCCGGCAACTGAGTTGTCAGCAGCGCCGCGCGCTCTGATTGGCCAGGAGCTGTTTTGGGGTGGGGACGGGGGGAACTGGGGACCCCCAGGAGCCTCCCGGCTTTGGGGGTTTCCATCCCCCCTCGGCCCTCGGGGCGGCCCTGGGGCCACCCCAACACCCCCAAAGTGGGGAGGGCCCCCGGAGCCCTTTGGATCCCCCAAAAATGGGCTGGAAGCGGCAGCGCCCCAAAAAGGGATTGAAGGCTCCGGTCCGGGAATGGGGGAGGCTCCGGGGATGGCTCCGATCCGGATCGGGGCGGGCTGGGATTGAGGGAGGGTCCGTTCAGCGACTGGGGAGGGGTCTGGGACTGGGTCAGGGGCTGGCATTGGGGAGGGTTTGGGAATTGGGGAGGGGTCTGGGATTGAGGGGATTGGTCCATCTCGGGATTGGGGCAGGGTCGCTCCCTGGGGGAGGGGTCCATTATTGGGCCAGGGCCTCTCCCCTTCCCGAGCCCAATCCCGTTCCTGATCCTGTTCCCGATCCCAATCCCATTCCCATTTCTGTTCCCGTTCCCGATCTCATTCCTGACCCCGATCCCACTCCCATTCCCGATCCCGATCCTGTTCCCAGTCCCGGTCCCGCCGCTGTTTCCAGGAAATGGCTCTGCTCTCAACCCCGACCCCAAACCCAGCGGGTCAAACACCCCAGATCCTGGGGTCAACTCCCCCCGACCCCAAATCCTGGGGGTTCAAACACTGGGGGGGTCAAACACCCTCAAACCCAAACTCTGGGATGTCAAGCCCTACCCCCTCCCCTCAGCCCCGAACCCCAAATTTTAGGATCAAACCCTCCAAATCCCAGATCCTGGGGTGTCAAACACTCCCCAATTCCCAAACGATGGGGTTAAATACCCCTGATTTTGCTGATGCAAAAAAAACTTCTTTTCAGGGTTGGACGACCTGGTTGCGACAGCGGAACCCTTCTAAAAGACGGATGCTAAGAGACATAACCGGTGCTGTGGGAACAGGATTGGGAATTCTAAATAGCATTGATTCAGAAGTATTAATGAACACATTGGCTGCCACCACTAGATTTGACCAAATTCCAACAACCACTGCAGTCGTCCTTCTTGGCCTTGGGAAGACATCAGCGCTTGCTATCAAACGTATTACCAAGTTGGGAGGAAGCAAGCGTAAATGATCACAAATTGGTAATTGATGCACTCGGTGCCACACAAAAGAACGTTTCTTTAGCTCTCAGCTGTATCCAGGCTCAATTAGGGATGCAGTCGGTTGCTGCCTCGATTATAAGAGAAGGTGAAGAAGGCACTTTTCCTACTGAGATTGGAAAATAGTTTGGGACAGTGCCGCTGATTTTGAAAAGGAATTCCAATCCCGGTGGAACCTAGTGAACTTTACCTATGACCCCATCACAAACATAGCAACAGCTTTGGTGTTAACCGTACGTGATGCCTCAAGTGCGTTTGGTATTCCCCATCATTGCACTAGGACTGGGACACATATGGAGCCACTGGGAATGTGCTGGGGGCAACTGGGACCACGCTGGGGGCAACTGGGGACAAGGGTGAGTGACTGGGGCCCTGCTGGCAGAGACTGGGATCATACTGGACTCATACTGGGATCTTACTGGGAGTGACTGGGACTATTCTGGGGGCAAGTGGGAGAACTGGGAAAACACTGGATGGCACTGGGAACAACGGGAACAGTGCTGGGGGCAAATTGTATCATAACGGGGAATGACTGTCAGCAACTGGGCTCCTGCTGGGAGCAGCCCCTGGCGGCCCCGGGAGCCCCGCACCCCTTTCCCGGCCATGCCGCCCCTCCAGCCCCAGCACCCCCCATTGCCGGGGTGCCGGCACTGCCAGGGGTCCCCCCCTCTCGGGTTCCCCGCTGGGGCTTCTGGGGCTCTCCTCTCTCGGGGCTCCCGCTCAGGGCAGCCGCAGCTCTCCCGGGGCTCCCCAAAACCGGTGTCCCCCCGACGGGGCTCTGCCGCCACCCACACTGGGATCCCCCAAAAACACCTCTCGGGGACCCCCCGATGTCCCCCCGAGGGCCAGCTGCGGCTCGGCTTTGGAGCCCTGCCAGCTCCAAACATCCCTCCCAAAGAACCCGAACCCAGGCACCCCCCAGGATATTTGGGCCGAGCTCCCCCTCCCTGGGCACCTGCGGGATGGGGGCGATGCTCCCGGGGTGCTGCGAGCTCAGGCAGCGCCAGGGCCACGCGATTCCTTCTCTCCTCTCCTCCGGCTGCTCCCTGCTGCCGCTGCGCCTCTTCCTCCCTCCCTCCTCCTCCTCCCCCGCTCCGGGATCCTGAACCATGAGGGGAAAGGAGCGAGGAAAGGGCAGAACCATGAGGGGAAAGGAGCGAGGAAAGGGCAGAACCGTGAGGGGAAAGGAGCGGGGCCAGGGGGACGCGCTGTCCTAAAAAAGCCCGGTTTGACCCAAAATCACCCAAAAGGGCATCAAATGCAGCCTACATCCACATGGTTCGGCCTGACACCAACCAAATGGGATTAAAAGTATCCAGAGGGCTCTAAAATCCAACCCAAGGGGCTTAAAACTGCCCCAAGTGTTTTATAGCCCTCAAGAAATGGCTTAAGATCACCCGTAAATCTTTCAAATGTGACTAAAATCCACCCTGAAAGTATCTGGTCCAGCCTAAAATCATCCAAAGGTATCTAAAATCACCAAAATGTCCCTGACACCAACACAAGAAGACCTAAAATCACCCTAAAAAGGCTTGGTTCAACCTAAAATTGCCCAAAGCAGCAAAAAACCCTACTTAAATGCACCCAAAATACACAAAAAAAAGGGACCTAAAATCACCCACACAGGATTAGGATTCACCCATATGGGCCCCGTTTTTCCTAAACTCACCCAAATGGGCCCCAGCCCCACCCACATGGGCCTAAAATCATCCAAAGGGGTCTGAAATCCCCCCTAAACCCCACCAGATTCGGCCTCAAATCAGCCACAGGGGCTGAAAATCCACCCAAAAAGGCTCGGGATCCCCGCAAGGGATCTGAAGCCCACCCTAAACCTGCCCGCTTCGGCCCAAAATCCCCCAAAGGGGCCGAGCCCGAGGCCGAGCCCGGGATCGGCTCCGGGGTCGCTCCGGGACCTCCGCGTCCGCTCCGGGCAGTTTTGGCCGCGGCCCCGGACGGGCCTGGGCGGGACCAGGAGGGACCAGGGAGGGCTCGGGAGGGGTTTGGGCATCTGGGGCTTTTTTGGGCTTTGGGGAATTGTGTTGGGAGTTTACAGGGAATTGTTGGGGTTTTTGGGGAGAATTATTGGGTGTGGGGGTGTTTGGGAATTTTGAGAGTTTGGATTTTGAGGGGTTTTATTGGTGCTTTGAGGGGGAAGTTGTTTTCCTGGGGTATTTGGGGGTTAATTGAAATTTTTTGTGTTTTCTTTAGAATTTTGGAAGGTTTTACTGTGATTTTGTGGGGATTTTGTGGGATCCTCTGGAATTATTTCTGGGTTTTATTGGGATTTTTAGGGGATTTGGAGGCAATTTATTGGAATTGTGGGGGCATTTAGTGGGATTCTTTGGGGATTTGGGTTTGTTAGGAATTTTAGTGGGGATTAGGGGGGGTTTTGTAGGTTTTTTCTAGGTTGTTGTCAAGATTTCTTTGGACTCGTGAGTATTTTGTGGGGCTTGTTGTGGTTTTGGAGACATTTTTGGGAGGATTTGTGGGGTTTAATTGGGATTTTGTGGGCTTTTATTGGGATTCGAGGGTGTTCTAATGGGAATTTGTGAAATTTAATTGCGATTTCATGGGGTTTATTGGGACTTTCAGGGGTTTAAAGGAGACTTTGGTGCCTCTCAGCCCTTCCCCACACCCTGGGACAACTCCAAAGCCCCCCAAAATTCCACTGAAACCCCCCAAAATCCCCCAAAAATCCCAATTAAAAACTCCTAAACACCAAAGAATCCCACAAAATCCCAATGGAACCCACCAAAATTTAAAAAAAAAAAAAAAAAAAAAACAAAAAAAACCCAAAAAAACGCCCAAAAATTTCAATAAACCCCCCAAAAAATAACCACCCCAAAACCCTAAAAAATCCCTAAAATCCAAAATCCTCAAAACCCACAAAACCCCCATAACCCCACAAACCCAGTAGTTCTCTCCAAAATCCAATAATTCCCCCTAATCTCCCAACAAAATCCCCCAAAGCCCATACATGCCGCCAAAATCTCCCCAAAATCCCCCCAGAGCGCCCCAGACTCACCGGGGGCAGTCCTGGATCAGGGGGCACCGGCCGGTGGAACAGGAGCCACCTCAGGGGGCCCGCGGTGCTTTTTGGGGAGGGGGCACCATGGGAAACCTCCCAAAAATGGGGGGGGGGGGGGGGAACCCTGTGGCACCCCCTCCCCAGAAAGCCCTCTCCCCCGGTTCAGGAATAGCCAAATTCAAGAAAATGTAAACCAGGCTTGACTTTCCAGAAATTATTTTTGGCCGGGTTTAGCTGCACCCTCCAGGCTCAGGATCACCGGTGTATTTGCAGGTTTTGCTCTGCATCATCAGCCTGCCCAGACTCTGCTCGGTGTTTCACAAATGGAGAAGACAATGGATATTGTGCCAAGCTTCCTTGCAAACAGCAACACCTGCATCAGCATGACAGAAAAGAAGGGAAAAAAAAAAAAAAAGAAAATATTCACCGGTTAGAACAGAGCCAGTGTCCCACCATCTTCCCCTCCACTGTTATTATAGAGGCAAACCTGGGCCTAAAGCTTCCACCTCTCAGTTCCTGATGCTGTTTGACTTCAGCCTTGAATCCCCCTGATCTACCTGACTGCCGTCCAAGTGGGGCTGGGGATGCTCAGCCTGGAAAGAGGAGACACTGGGGAGGCCTCAGTGCAGCTCTGCAGGACTGGAAGGGTCCCACAGGAAAGACGGGGACAGTGTTCAGCCGGGCCCGTGGCAACAGGACAAGGGGGGATGGCTTTCAACTGCAGGAGGCTGATTGAAGTTGGATCTGAGGGAGCTGCTCTTTTACACGGAGGCTGCTGAGGCACTGGCCCAGGCTGTGGATGCCCCATCCTTGGCAACAGGGCTGTGAGCAGCATGGGCTGGGGAAGATTGCTCAGCTCGGAACAAGATGCTCTTTAGATCCACTGTGATGTCACAGATGTGATGTTCCAGCAGGAACTTCCAGCGTCCAGCAAAGAGCACAACACAACCACTGGCCCTTGTGTCAGCCCACCCTGTGCCAGCCCTCGTGCCAGCTCACCCTTCACCATGCTCCCTGTCACTCTTCTCGTCACCTGCGCCCTGATACTCCCATCAGTCCTGAAAGCTCTCTGTTGCCTGGATTTTGTCATCCGTCCCTGCAGGATGCTCACATTTGTCCTGAGGAAGGTACAGTGCCATTCCATGGAGGTGGACACCCCCCAGCTGCCCGGCTGGGCTGGAGTTCTGTGGGGATGGGGTGGGACAGGGACCCCACTCTGAGGTGTTGCTACCTCTGCAGGCTGTCACCGAGAGAGAGGACGAGATGGAGGTGGACATGCAGGCTGATAGAGAGGAGGACATGGAAGTGGATGGCGAAGAGAGTGGAGACAATGCGATGGAGGTGGACATGGAGATTGATACAGAGGAGGCGATGGAAGTGGATGGAGAAGAGAGTGGAGAGGAAGAGATGGAGGTGGACATGGAGATTGATACAGAGGAGAAGATGGAAGTGGATGGAGAAGAGACTGGAGAGGAAGAGATGGAGGTGGACATGCAGATGGATCCAGAGGAGGAGATGGAAGTGGATGGAGAAGAGACTGGTGAAGAAGAGATGGCGGTAGATGTGGAAGAGGAGATGGACGTGGAAATGGAAGAGTACCTTGAGGACATGGACATTGATGAGAAAGATGAGGAAGAGGCCATGATCTTGGGATGAAGAGCAATACCAGCAGCAGGACAGGCATGTGGTCCCCACAGGCAGAGCGGGTCCCCTGCTGCCAGGCTGGGACTGGGCTGGGTGGTCCCTGCTCAGGGATGTGGGACCCGGTGCATTGGGTTCTGGTGGCCATCCCCAGCCTGTGCTGCGCTTGCTGGGCCAGCCTGGGGGCACATGGAAGAGCCCTCTCTGCCTGATTGGAGTGACCGTGCCTCTTGCTTTTCCTCAAGGACCGATGGAGATCCCGGACAGAGATGCCACCCTTTTGTACATACCTTGTAGAGTTTGTTGTTGTCTTTAGGCTATAGGTTTTAGGGCTTCTTTTTGTCTTCTGTAAATACGTTTCATAGACTTTTGTTAGATATGTTCTTAGGTATATACGTTCCATAGATAGTTGTTGTTACAAATATTCTTACAATGTAAATGTGTTCTGTGTTTTCTTTGCTGTTTTTCTGAAAATAAACAAGCTTTATTTTTCACACCCCAGTTCTCTTTCCATTTGCTTCAGGCACAGGTAGCATTTGCAAAGTTGTGGTTTCCGCTTGCTCCAGGTTCCCAGGGCTGGAGGTCGGTGGGGGCGCTGGCACAGCCACAAGCTTTTGTTTGGGGGCAATATTGAGAAGGGGGTGGGAGAGGGGGCACAGGGGGAGGTGGGACCCACTGAGGCTCCCCCAGGTCACCCCAGGACCCCCAGGCCCCGTCCCAGCCCCCCCAGTTCCCTCCACAGCCCCGGCTGAGGGGGGCTCAGCCCAGGAGCCGCCGTCGTTCGGGGCTCCCCCGAGGGCAGCCGCCAACGGGAGAGCTCCCGGCTCGGAGAGGCCCCAGCAGAGGAGGGGATCTTGTCCCTCCTCGAGGGCCCTGAAGGGTCTTCAGGCCCCTCTGAAGAGGAGTTTTTCTCTTTTTAGGGATGTTTGGGGGGACCTCACCCCTCCAAGGGTGTTTTTTCCTCCCCATTTTCAGGTGTTTGTGGGGCCACAGCCCCACAAGCCCCTTTTCAGGGGTGATCATGACAGCTTTAAGTGACATTTTTCTGGGGGACTCACTCCAAGCCACTGTAGGGGATGTTTTGCCCCCCAGGGTGGATTTTTGGGGTTTAAGGGCCCCCGCTCTGGTCGGGTCCCACTCTAACTCCCCTGAAGAGGCCAACACCACTCCTGCTGATTCCGGCAGCGGAGCCCTAGGAGGGTTGTAAGAGCTGAAATTTTTAAATTTCATTTTTATTCTATTTTATTTAAATTCAAATTTATTGATTTTTAGTTTTATTATAACTCGTTGAGAGGACAGCAAGGACATTCAAGGGCAGGAACATTTTTTCCTGGCTGGTGACTGGAATTTCAGACCCTGGCAGTGTGTGCAGAACCACACAGACTGGGATCAAACATGGGCTGGGATCACCTGGACTGAGATCCTATGGACTGGGACCATATGGAATGGGACCATAGGGATCAGGACGGTACACACTAGGATAAACTGGGTTGAGATTATATGGACTGGGACCACATGGACTGGGATTGCACAGACTGGGATCCCATGGACTGGGAAAAAGCATTGGCTACCATTGGCTACCATCCACATAGAAAGGTGGCCACCTCAAGTTGTCTTGATCCTTTTTGGGTGTCCCATCCCCCTCTTTCCCCCGCCTTCCCCATCGTTCCCCCAATCCCCGCTCCCCTCCCCCGTGTTTGGTTTTGGGGGTTCCAGGCCCCTCCTGCTCCGTGGGGGGGTCCCGATCCCTCTTTGGTTTAATTTGGGGCCCCCAACCCCTTCTCACCGCGACCCCCGCGGCCGGGGGGGCTCTCAGCACCACCAGTGCCACCAGTCCGGCCCCAGCTGCCCCCGCACGCCCCATCCCCATCCCCAGGGTCACCTCCCCCCTCCCCAAATTCCGCTCCCGGGGAGCGCTGGGCGCTGCGGCTCCGCCTGGCGACTGAGGAGTCATCGAGAACAAGCGCTCTGATTGGCTAGAAATGGCCCCACGCAGTCTCTGATTGGCTAGCGCATTGAGAAGCGTTTTGATCTGCCTGGCAACCGATGAGCAGCGCTATCGCAGGCGCTGATTGCCTGAAAATCGCCGGCCCGGCAACTGAGTTGTCAGCAGCGCCGCGCGCTCTGATTGGCCAGGAGCTGTTTTGGGGTGGGGACGGGGGGAACTGGGGACCCCCAGGAGCCCCCCGGCTTTGGGGGTTTCCATCCCCCCTCGGCCCTCGGGGCGGCCCTGGGGCCACCCCAACACCCCCAAAGTGGGGAGGGTCCCCGGAGCCCTTTGGATCCCCCAAAAATGGGCTGGAAGCGGCAGGAGCCGCCCCAAAAAGGGATTGAAGGCTCCGGTCCGGGAATGGGGGAGGCTCCGGGGATGGCTCCGATCCGGATCGGGGCGGGCTGGGATTGAGGGAGGGTCCGTTCAGCGACTGGGGAGGGGTCTGGGACTGGGTCAGGGGCTGGCATTGGGGAGGGTTTGGGAATTGGGGAGGGGTCTGGGATTGAGGGGATTGGTCCATCTCGGGATTGGGGCAGGGTCGCTCCCTGGGGGAGGGGTCCATTATTGGGCCAGGGCCTCTCCCCTTCCCGAGCCCAATCCCGTTCCTGATCCTGTTCCCGATCCCAATCCCATTCCCATTTCTGTTCCCGTTCCCGATCTCATTCCCGACCCCGATCCCACTCCCATTCCCGATCCCGATCCTGTTCCCAGTCCCGGTCCCGCCGCTGTTTCCAGGAAATGGCTCTGCTCTCAACCCCGACCCCAAACCCAGCGGGTCAAACACCCCAGATCCTGGGGTCAACTCCCCCCGACCCCAAATCCTGGGGGTTCAAACACTGGGGGGGTCAAACACCCTCAAACCCAAACTCTGGGATGTCAAGCCCTACCCCCTCCCCTCAGCCCCGAACCCCAAATTTTAGGATCAAACCCTCCAAATCCCAGATCCTGGGGTGTCAAACACTCCCCAATTCCCAAACGATGGGGTTAAATACCCCTGATTTTGCTGATGCAAAAAAAACTTCTTTTCAGGGTTGGACGACCTGGTTGCGACAGCGGAACCCTTCTAAAAGACGGATGCTAAGAGACATAACCGGTGCTGTGGGAACAGGATTGGGAATTCTAAATAGCATTGATTCAGAAGTATTAATGAACACATTGGCTGCCACCACTAGATTTGACCAAATTCCAACAACCACTGCAGTCGTCCTTCTTGGCCTTGGGAAGACATCAGCGCTTGCTATCAAACGTATTACCAAGTTGGGAGGAAGCAAGCGTAAATGATCACAAATTGGTAATTGATGCACTCGGTGCCACACAAAAGAACGTTTCTTTAGCTCTCAGCTGTATCCAGGCTCAATTAGGGATGCAGTCGGTTGCTGCCTCGATTATAAGAGAAGGTGAAGAAGGCACTTTTCCTACTGAGATTGGAAAATAGTTTGGGACAGTGCCGCTGATTTTGAAAAGGAATTCCAATCCCGGTGGAACCTAGTGAACTTTACCTATGACCCCATCACAAACATAGCAACAGCTTTGGTGTTAACCGTACGTGATGCCTCAAGTGCGTTTGGTATTCCCCATCATTGCACTAGGACTGGGACACATATGGAGCCACTGGGAATGTGCTGGGGGCAACTGGGACCACGCTGGGGGCAACTGGGGACAAGGGTGAGTGACTGGGGCCCTGCTGGCAGAGACTGGGATCATACTGGACTCATACTGGGATCTTACTGGGAGTGACTGGGACTATTCTGGGGGCAAGTGGGAGAACTGGGAAAACACTGGATGGCACTGGGAACAACGGGAACAGTGCTGGGGGCAAATTGTATCATAACGGGGAATGACTGTCAGCAACTGGGCTCCTGCTGGGAGCAGCCCCTGGCGGCCCCGGGAGCCCCGCACCCCTTTCCCGGCCATGCCGCCCCTCCAGCCCCAGCACCCCCCATTGCCGGGGTGCCGGCACTGCCAGGGGTCCCCCCCTCTCGGGTTCCCCGCTGGGGCTTCTGGGGCTCTCCTCTCTCGGGGCTCCCGCTCAGGGCAGCCGCAGCTCTCCCGGGGCTCCCCAAAACCGGTGTCCCCCCGACGGGGCTCTGCCGCCACCCACACTGGGATCCCCCAAAAACACCTCTCGGGGACCCCCCGATGTCCCCCCGAGGGCCAGCTGCGGCTCGGCTTTGGAGCCCTGCCAGCTCCAAACATCCCTCCCAAAGAACCCGAACCCAGGCACCCCCCAGGATATTTGGGCCGAGCTCCCCCTCCCTGGGCACCTGCGGGATGGGGGCGATGCTCCCGGGGTGCTGCGAGCTCAGGCAGCGCCAGGGCCACGCGATTCCTTCTCTCCTCTCCTCCGGCTGCTCCCTGCTGCCGCTGCGCCTCTTCCTCCCTCCCTCCTCCTCCTCCCCCGCTCCGGGATCCTGAACCATGAGGGGAAAGGAGCGAGGAAAGGGCAGAACCATGAGGGGAAAGGAGCGAGGAAAGGGCAGAACCGTGAGGGGAAAGGAGCGGGGCCAGGGGGACGCGCTGTCCTAAAAAAGCCCGGTTTGACCCAAAATCACCCAAAAGGGCATCAAATGCAGCCTACATCCACATGGTTCGGCCTGACACCAACCAAATGGGATTAAAAGTATCCAGAGGGCTCTAAAATCCAACCCAAGGGGCTTAAAACTGCCCCAAGTGTTTTATAGCCCTCAAGAAATGGCTTAAGATCACCCGTAAATCTTTCAAATGTGACTAAAATCCACCCTGAAAGTATCTGGTCCAGCCTAAAATCATCCAAAGGTATCTAAAATCACCAAAATGTCCCTGACACCAACACAAGAAGACCTAAAATCACCCTAAAAAGGCTTGGTTCAACCTAAAATTGCCCAAAGCAGCAAAAAACCCTACTTAAATGCACCCAAAATACACAAAAAAAAGGGACCTAAAATCACCCACACAGGATTAGGATTCACCCATATGGGCCCCGTTTTTCCTAAACTCACCCAAATGGGCCCCAGCCCCACCCACATGGGCCTAAAATCATCCAAAGGGGTCTGAAATCCCCCCTAAACCCCACCAGATTCGGCCTCAAATCAGCCACAGGGGCTGAAAATCCACCCAAAAAGGCTCGGGATCCCCGCAAGGGATCTGAAGCCCACCCTAAACCTGCCCGCTTCGGCCCAAAATCCCCCAAAGGGGCCGAGCCCGAGGCCGAGCCCGGGATCGGCTCCGGGGTCGCTCCGGGACCTCCGCGTCCGCTCCGGGCAGTTTTGGCCGCGGCCCCGGACGGGCCTGGGCGGGACCAGGAGGGACCAGGGAGGGCTCGGGAGGGGTTTGGGCATCTGGGGCTTTTTTGGGCTTTGGGGAATTGTGTTGGGAGTTTACAGGGAATTGTTGGGGTTTTTGGGGAGAATTATTGGGTGTGGGGGTGTTTGGGAATTTTGAGAGTTTGGATTTTGAGGGGTTTTATTGGTGCTTTGAGGGGGAAGTTGTTTTCCTGGGGGTATTTGGGGGTTAATTGAAATTTTTTGTGTTTTCTTTAGAATTTTGGAAGGTTTTACTGTGATTTTGTGGGGATTTTGTGGGATCCTCTGGAATTATTTCTGGGTTTTATTGGGATTTTTAGGGGATTTGGAGGCAATTTATTGGAATTGTGGGGGCATTTAGTGGGATTCTTTGGGGATTTGGGTTTGTTAGGAATTTTAGTGGGGATTAGGGGGGGTTTTGTAGGTTTTTTCTAGGTTGTTGTCAAGATTTCTTTGGACTCGTGAGTATTTTGTGGGGCTTGTTGTGGTTTTGGAGACATTTTTGGGAGGATTTGTGGGGTTTAATTGGGATTTTGTGGGCTTTTATTGGGATTCGAGGGTGTTCTAATGGGAATTTGTGAAATTTAATTGCGATTTCATGGGGTTTATTGGGACTTTCAGGGGTTTAAAGGAGACTTTGGTGCCTCTCAGCCCTTCCCCACACCCTGGGACAACTCCAAAGCCCCCCAAAATTCCACTGAAACCCCCCAAAATCCCCCAAAAATCCCAATTAAAAACTCCTAAACACCAAAGAATCCCACAAAATCCCAATGGAACCCACCAAAATTTAAAAAAAAAAAAAAAAAAAAAACAAAAAAAACCCAAAAAAACGCCCAAAAATTTCAATAAACCCCCCAAAAAATAACCACCCCAAAACCCTAAAAAATCCCTAAAATCCAAAATCCTCAAAACCCACAAAACCCCCATAACCCCACAAACCCAGTAGTTCTCTCCAAAATCCAATAATTCCCCCTAATCTCCCAACAAAATCCCCCAAAGCCCATACATGCCGCCAAAATCTCCCCAAAATCCCCCCAGAGCGCCCCAGACTCACCGGGGGCAGTCCCTGGATCAGGGGGCACCGGCCGGTGGAACAGGAGCCACCTCAGGGGGCCCGCGGTGCTTTTTGGGGAGGGGGGCACCATGGGAAACCTCCCAAAAATGGGGGGGGGGGGGGGGAACCCTGTGGCACCCCCTCCCCAGAAAGCCCTCTCCCCCGGTTCAGGAATAGCCAAATTCAAGAAAATGTAAACCAGGCTTGACTTTCCAGAAATTATTTTTGGCCGGGTTTAGCTGCACCCTCCAGGCTCAGGATCACCGGTGTATTTGCAGGTTTTGCTCTGCATCATCAGCCTGCCCAGACTCTGCTCGGTGTTTCACAAATGGAGAAGACAATGGATATTGTGCCAAGCTTCCTTGCAAACAGCAACACCTGCATCAGCATGACAGAAAAGAAGGAAAAAAAAAAAAAAAAGGAAATAATCAGCGGTTAGAACAGAGCCAGTGTCCCACCATCTTCCCCTCCACTGTTATTATAGAGGCAAACCTGGGCCTAAAGCTTCCACCTCTCAGTTCCTGATGCTGTTTGACTTCAGCCTTGAATCCCCCTGATCTACCTGACTGCCGTCCAAGTGGGGCTGGGGATGCTCAGCCTGGAAAGAGGAGACACTGGGGAGGCCTCCCTGCAGCTCTGCAGGACTGGAAGGGTCCCACAGGAAAGACGGGGACAGTGTTCAGCCGGGCCCGTGGCAACAGGACAAGGGGGGATGGCTTTCAACTGCAGGAGGCTGATTGAAGTTGGATCTGAGGGAGCTGCTCTTTTACACGGAGGCTGCTGAGGCACTGGCCCAGGCTGTGGATGCCCCATCCTTGGCAACAGGGCTGTGAGCAGCATGGGCTGGGGAAGATTGCTCAGCTCGGAACAAGATGCTCTTTAGATCCACTGTGATGTCACAGATGTGATGTTCCAGCAGGAACTTCCAGCGTCCAGCAAAGAGCACAACACAACCACTGGCCCTTGTGTCAGCCCACCCTGTGCCAGCCCTCGTGCCAGCTCACCCTTCACCATGTTCCCTGTCACTCTTCTCGTCACCTGCGCCCTGATACTCCCATCAGTCCTGAAAGCTCTCTGTTGCCTGGATTTTGTCATCCGTCCCTGCAGGATGCTCACATTTGTCCTGAGGAAGGTACAGTGCCATTCCATGGAGGTGGACACCCCCCAGCTGCCCGGCTGGGCTGGAGTTCTGTGGGGATGGGGTGGGACAGGGACCCCACTCTGAGGTGTTGCTACCTCTGCAGGCTGTCACCGAGAGAGAGGACGAGATGGAGGTGGACATGCAGGCTGATAGAGAGGAGGACATGGAAGTGGATGGCGAAGAGAGTGGAGACAATGCGATGGAGGTGGACATGGAGATTGATACAGAGGAGGCGATGGAAGTGGATGGAGAAGAGAGTGGAGAGGAAGAGATGGAGGTGGACATGGAGATTGATACAGAGGAGAAGATGGAAGTGGATGGAGAAGAGACTGGAGAGGAAGAGATGGAGGTGGACATGCAGATGGATCCAGAGGAGGAGATGGAAGTGGATGGAGAAGAGACTGGTGAAGAAGAGATGGCGGTAGATGTGGAAGAGGAGATGGACGTGGAAATGGAAGAGTACCTTGAGGACATGGACATTGATGAGAAAGATGAGGAAGAGGCCATGATCTTGGGATGAAGAGCAATACCAGCAGCAGGACAGGCATGTGGTCCCCACAGGCAGAGCGGGTCCCCTGCTGCCAGGCTGGGACTGGGCTGGGTGGTCCCTGCTCAGGGATGTGGGACCCGGTGCATTGGGTTCTGGTGGCCATCCCCAGCCTGTGCTGCGCTTGCTGGGCCAGCCTGGGGGCACATGGAAGAGCCCTCTCTGCCTGATTGGAGTGACCGTGCCTCTTGCTTTTCCTCAAGGACCGATGGAGATCCCGGACAGAGATGCCACCCTTTTGTACATACCTTGTAGAGTTTGTTGTTGTCTTTAGGCTATAGGTTTTAGGGCTTCTTTTTGTCTTCTGTAAATACGTTTCATAGACTTTTGTTAGATATGTTCTTAGGTATATACGTTCCATAGATAGTTGTTGTTACAAATATTCTTACAATGTAAATGTGTTCTGTGTTTTCTTTGCTGTTTTTCTGAAAATAAACAAGCTTTATTTTTCACACCCCAGTTCTCTTTCCATTTGCTTCAGGCACAGGTAGCATTTGCAAAGTTGTGGTTTCCGCTTGCTCCAGGTTCCCAGGGCTGGAGGTCGGTGGGGGCGCTGGCACAGCCACAAGCTTTTGTTTGGGGGCAATATTGAGAAGGGGGGTGGGAGAGGGGGCACAGGGGGAGGTGGGACCCACTGAGGCTCCCCCAGGTCACCCCAGGACCCCCAGGCCCCGTCCCAGCCCCCCCAGTTCCCTCCACAGCCCCGGCTGAGGGGGGGCTCAGCCCAGGAGCCGCCGTCGTTCGGGGCTCCCCCGAGGGCAGCCGCCAACGGGAGAGCTCCCGGCTCGGAGAGGCCCCAGCAGAGGAGGGGATCTTGTCCCTCCTCGAGGGCCCTGAAGGGTCTTCAGGCCCCTCTGAAGAGGAGTTTTTCTCTTTTTAGGGATGTTTGGGGGGACCTCACCCCTCCAAGGGTGTTTTTTCCTCCCCATTTTCAGGTGTTTGTGGGGCCACAGCCCCACAAGCCCCTTTTCAGGGGTGATCATGACAGCTTTAAGTGACATTTTTCTGGGGGACTCACTCCAAGCCACTGTAGGGGATGTTTTGCCCCCCAGGGTGGATTTTTGGGGTTTAAGGGCCCCCGCTCTGGTCGGGTCCCACTCTAACTCCCCTGAAGAGGCCAACACCACTCCTGCTGATTCCGGCAGCGGAGCCCTAGGAGGGTTGTAAGAGCTGAAATTTTTAAATTTCATTTTTATTCTATTTTATTTAAATTCAAATTTATTGATTTTTAGTTTTATTATAACTCGTTGAGAGGACAGCAAGGACATTCAAGGGCAGGAACATTTTTTCCTGGCTGGTGACTGGAATTTCAGACCCTGGCAGTGTGTGCAGAACCACACAGACTGGGATCAAACATGGGCTGGGATCACCTGGACTGAGATCCTATGGACTGGGACCATATGGAATGGGACCATAGGGATCAGGACGGTACACACTAGGATAAACTGGGTTGAGATTATATGGACTGGGACCACATGGACTGGGATTGCACAGACTGGGATCCCATGGACTGGGAAAAAGCATTGGCTACCATTGGCTACCATCCACATAGAAAGGTGGCCACCTCAAGTTGTCTTGATCCTTTTTGGGTGTCCCATCCCCCTCTTTCCCCCGCCTTCCCCATCGTTCCCCCAATCCCCGCTCCCCTCCCCCGTGTTTGGTTTTGGGGGTTCCAGGCCCCTCCTGCTCCGTGGGGGGGTCCCGATCCCTCTTTGGTTTAATTTGGGGCCCCCAACCCCTTCTCACCGCGACCCCCGCGGCCGGGGGGGCTCTCAGCACCACCAGTGCCACCAGTCCGGCCCCAGCTGCCCCCGCACGCCCCATCCCCATCCCCAGGGTCACCTCCCCCCTCCCCAAATTCCGCTCCCGGGGAGCGCTGGGCGCTGCGACTCCGCCTGGCGACTGAGGAGTCATCGAGAACAAGCGCTCTGATTGGCTAGAAATGGCCCCACGCAGTCTCTGATTGGCTAGCGCATTGAGAAGCGTTTTGATCTGCCTGGCAACCGATGAGCAGCGCTATCGCAGGCGCTGATTGCCTGAAAATCGCCGGCCCGGCAACTGAGTTGTCAGCAGCGCCGCGCACTCTGATTGGCCAGGAGCTGTTTTGGGGTGGGGACGGGGGGAACTGGGGACCCCCAGGAGCCCCCCGGCTTTGGGGGTTTCCATCCCCCCTCGGCCCTCGGGGCGGCCCTGGGGCCACCCCAACACCCCCAAAGTGGGGAGGGTCCCCGGAGCCCTTTGGATCCCCCAAAAATGGGCTGGAAGCGGCAGGAGCCGCCCCAAAAAGGGATTGAAGGCTCCGGTCCGGGAATGGGGGAGGCTCCGGGGATGGCTCCGATCCGGATCGGGGCGGGCTGGGATTGAGGGAGGGTCCGTTCAGCGACTGGGGAGGGGTCTGGGACTGGGTCAGGGGCTGGCATTGGGGAGGGTTTGGGAATTGGGGAGGGGTCTGGGATTGAGGGGATTGGTCCATCTCGGGATTGGGGCAGGGTCGCTCCCTGGGGGAGGGGTCCATTATTGGGCCAGGGCCTCTCCCCTTCCCGAGCCCAATCCCGTTCCTGATCCTGTTCCCGATCCCAATCCCATTCCCATTTCTGTTCCCGTTCCCGATCTCATTCCCGACCCCGATCCCACTCCCATTCCCGATCCCGATCCTGTTCCCAGTCCCGGTCCCGCCGCTGTTTCCAGGAAATGGCTCTGCTCTCAACCCCGACCCCAAACCCAGCGGGTCAAACACCCCAGATCCTGGGGTCAACTCCCCCCGACCCCAAATCCTGGGGGTTCAAACACTGGGGGGGTCAAACACCCTCAAACCCAAACTCTGGGATGTCAAGCCCTACCCCCCCCCCCCCCCCAGCCCCGAACCCCAAATTTTAGGATCAAACCCTCCAAATCCCAGATCCTGGGGTGTCAAACACTCCCCAATTCCCAAACGATGGGGTTAAATACCCCTGATTTTGCTGATGGAAAAAAAACTTCTTTTCAGGGTTGGACGACCTGGTTGCGACAGCGGAACCCTTCTAAAAGACGGATGCTAAGAGACATAACCGGTGCTGTGGGAACAGGATTGGGAATTCTAAATAGCATTGATTCAGAAGTATTAATGAACACATTGGCTGCCACCACTAGATTTGACCAAATTCCAACAACCACTGCAGTCGTCCTTCTTGGCCTTGGGAAGACATCAGCGCTTGCTATCAAACATATTACCAAGTTGGGAGGAAGCAAGCGTAAATGATCACAAATTGGTAATTGATGCACTCGGTGCCACACAAAAGAACGTTTCTTTAGCTCTCAGCTGTATCCAGGCTCAATTAGGGATGCAGTCGGTTGCTGCCTCGATTATAAGAGAAGGTGAAGAAGGCACTTTTCCTACTGAGATTCGGAAAATAGTTTGGGACAGTGCCGCTGATTTTGAAAAGGAATTCCAATCCCGGTGGAACCTAGTGAACTTTACCTATGACCCCATCACAAACATAGCCACAGCTTTGGTGTTAACCGTACGTGATGCCTCAAGTGCGTTTGGTATTCCCCATCATTGCACTAGGACTGGGACACATATGGAGCCACTGGGAATGTGCTGGGGGCAACTGGGACCACGCTGGGGGCAACTGGGGACAAGGGTGAGTGACTGGGGCCCTGCTGGCAGAGACTGGGATCATACTGGACTCATACTGGGATCTTACGGGGAGTGACTGGGACTATTCTGGGGGCAAGTGGGAGAACTGGGAAAACACTGGATGGCACTGGGAACAACGGGAACAGTGCTGGGGGCAAATTGTATCATAACGGGGAATGACTGTCAGCAACTGGGCTCCTGCTGGGAGCAGCCTCTGGCGGCCCCGGGAGCCCCGCACCCCTTTCCCGGCCATGCCGCCCCTCCAGCCCCAGCACCCCCCATTGCCGGGGTGCCGGCACTGCCAGGGGTCCCCCCCTCTCGGGTTCCCCGCTGGGGCTTCTGGGGCTCTCCTCTCTCGGGGCTCCCGCTCAGGGCAGCCGCAGCTCTCCCGGGGCTCCCCAAAACCGGTGTCCCCCCGACGGGGCTCTGCCGCCACCCACACTGGGATCCCCCGAAAACACCTCTCGGGGACCCCCCGATGTCCCCCCGAGGGCCAGCTGCGGCTCGGCTTTGGAGCCCTGCCAGCTCCAAACATCCCTCCCAAAGAACCCGAACCCAGGCACCCCCCAGGATATTTGGGCCGAGCTCCCCCTCCCTGGGCACCTGCGGGATGGGGGCGATGCTCCCGGGGTGCTGCGAGCTCAGGCAGCGCCAGGGCCACGCGATTCCTTCTCTCCTCTCCTCCGGCTGCTCCCTGCTGCCGCTGCGCCTCTTCCTCCCTCCCTCCTCCTCCTCCCCCGCTCCGGGATCCTGAACCATGAGGGGAAAGGAGCGAGGAAAGGGCAGAACCATGAGGGGAAAGGAGCGAGGAAAGGGCGGAACCGTGAGGGGAAAGGAGCGGGGCCAGGGGGACGCGCTGTCCTAAAAAAGCCCGGTTTGACCCAAAATCACCCAAAAGGGCATCAAATGCAGCCTACATCCACATGGTTCGGCCTGACACCAACCAAATGGGATTAAAAGTATCCAGAGGGCTCTAAAATCCAACCCAAGGGGCTTAAAACTGCCCCAAGTGTTTTATAGCCCTCAAGAAATGGCTTAAGATCACCCGTAAATCTTTCAAATGTGACTAAAATCCACCCTGAAAGTATCTGGTCCAGCCTAAAATCATCCAAAGGTATCTAAAATCACCAAAATGTCCCTGACACCAACACAAGAAGACCTAAAATCACCCTAAAAAGGCTTGGTTCAACCTAAAATTGCCCAAAGCAGCAAAAAACCCTACTTAAATGCACCCAAAATACACAAAAAAAAGGGACCTAAAATCACCCACACAGGATTAGGATTCACCCATATGGGCCCAGTTTTTCCTAAACTCACTCAAATGGGCCCCAGCCCCACCCACATGGGCCTAAAATCATCCAAAGGGGTCTGAAATCCCCCCTAAACCCCACCAGATTCAGCCTCAAATCAGCCACAGGGGCTGAAAATCCACCCAAAAAGGCTCGGGATCCCCTCAAGGGATCTGAAGCCCACCCTAAACCTGCCCGCTTCGGCCCAAAATCCCCCAAAGGGGCCGAGCCCGAGGCCGAGCCCGGGATCGGCTCCGGGGTGGCTCCGGGACCTCCGCGTTCGCTCCGGGCAGTTTTGGCCGTGGCCCCGGACGGGCCTGGGCGGGACCGGGAGGGACCAGGGAGGGCTCGGGAGGGGTTTGGGCATCTGGGGCTTTTTTGGGCTTTGGGGAATTGTGTTGGGAGTTTATGGGGAATTGTTGGGGGTTTTGGGGAGAATTATTGGGTTTGGAGGCAGTTGGGGGATTTTGGGGAGTTTGGTTTTGAGGGGTTTTATTGGTGCTTTGAGGGGGAAGTTGTTTTCCTGGGGGTATTTGGGGGTTAATTGAAATTTTTTGTGTTTTCTTTAGAATTTTGGAAGGTTTTACTGGGATTTTGTGGGGATTTTGTGGGATCCTCTGGAATTATTTCTGGGTTTTATTGGGATTTTTAGGGGATTTGGAGGCAATTTATTGGAATTGTGGGGGCATTTAGTGGGATTCTTTGGGGATTTGGGTTTGTTAGGAATTTTAGTGGGGATTAGGGGGGGTTTTGTAGGTTTTTTCTAGGTTGTTGTCAAGATTTCTTTGGACTCGTGAGTATTTTGTGGGGCTTGTTGTGGTTTTGGAGACATTTTTGGGAGGATTTGTGGGGTTTAATTGGGATTTTGTGGGCTTTTATTGGGATTCGAGGGTGTTCTAATGGGAATTTGTGAAATTTAATTGCGATTTCATGGGGTTTATTGGGACTTTCAGGGGTTTAAAGGAGACTTTGGTGCCTCTCAGCCCTTCCCCACACCCTGGAACAACTCCAAAGCCCCCCAAAATTCCACTGAAACCCCCCAAAATCCCCCAAAAATCCCAATTAAAAACTCCTAAACACCAAAGAATCCCACAAAATCCCAATGGAACCCACCAAAATTTAAAAAAAAAAAAAAAAACCAAAAAAACCAAAAAAACGCCCAAAAATTTCAATAAACCCCCCAAAAAATAACCACCCCAAAACCCTAAAAAATCCCTAAAATCCAAAATCCTCAAAACCCACAAAACCCCCATAACCCCACAAACCCAGTAGTTCTCTCCAAAATCCAATAATTCCCCCTAATCTCCCAACAAAATCCCCCAAAGCCCATACATGCCGCCAAAATCTCCCCAAAATCCCCCCAGAGCGCCCCAGACTCACCGGGGGCAGTCCTGGATCAGGGGGCACCGGCCGGTGGAACAGGAGCCACCTCAGGGGGCCCGCGGTGCTTTTTGGGGAGGGGGCACCATGGGAAACCTCCCAAAAATGGGGGGGGGGGGGGGAACCCTGTGGCACCCCCTCCCCAGAAAGCCCTCTCCCCCGGTTCAGGAATAGCCAAATTCAAGAAAATGTAAACCAGGCTTGACTTTCCAGAAATTATTTTTGGCCGGGTTTAGCTGCACCCTCCAGGCTCAGGATCACCGGTGTATTTGCAGGTTTTGCTCTGCATCATCAGCCTGCCCAGACTCTGCTCGGTGTTTCACAAATGGAGAAGACAATGGATATTGTGCCAAGCTTCCTTGCAAACAGCAACACCTGCATCAGCATGACAGAAAAGAAGGAAAAAAAAAAAAAAAAGGAAATAATCAGCGGTTAGAACAGAGCCAGTGTCCCACCATCTTCCCCTCCACTGTTATTATAGAGGCAAACCTGGGCCTAAAGCTTCCACCTCTCAGTTCCTGATGCTGTTTGACTTCAGCCTTGACTCCCCCTGATCTACCTGACTGCCGTCCAAGTGGGGCTGGGGATGCTCAGCCTGGAAAGAGGAGACACTGGGGAGGCCTCCCTGCAGCTCTGCAGGACTGGAAGGGTCCCACAGGAAAGACGGGGGACAGTGTTCAGCCGGGCCCGTGGCAACAGGACAAGGGGGGATGGCTTTCAACTGCAGGAGGCTGATTGAAGTTGGATCTGAGGGAGCTGCTCTTTTACACGGAGGCTGCTGAGGCACTGGCCCAGGCTGTGGATGCCCCATCCTTGGCAACAGGGCTGTGAGCAGCATGGGCTGGGGAAGATTGCTCAGCTCGGAACAAGATGCTCTTTAGATCCACTGTGATGTCACAGATGTGATGTTCCAGCAGGAACTTCCAGCGTCCAGCAAAGAGCACAACACAACCACTGGCCCTTGTGTCAGCCCACCCTGTGCCAGCCCTCGTGCCAGCTCACCCTTCACCATGTTCCCTGTCACTCTTCTCGTCACCTGCGCCCTGATACTCCCATCAGTCCTGAAAGCTCTCTGTTGCCTGGATTTTGTCATCCGTCCCTGCAGGATGCTCACATTTGTCCTGAGGAAGGTACAGTGCCATTCCATGGAGGTGGACACCCCCCAGCTGCCCGGCTGGGCTGGAGTTCTGTGGGGATGGGGTGGGACAGGGACCCCACTCTGAGGTGTTGCTACCTCTGCAGGCTGTCACCGAGAGAGAGGACGAGATGGAGGTGGACATGCAGGCTGATAGAGAGGAGGACATGGAAGTGGATGGAGAAGAGAGTGGAGACAATGCGATGGAGGTGGACATGGAGATTGATACAGAGGAGGAGATGGATGTGGATGGAGAAGAGAGTGGAGAGGAAGAGATGGAGGTGGACATGCAGATGGATACAGAGGAGGAGATGGAAGTGGATGGAGAAGAGACTGGAGAGGAAGAGATGGAGGTGGACATGGAGATTGATACAGAGGAGGAGATGGAAGTGGATGGAGAAGAGACTGGAGAGGAAGAGATGGAGGTGGACATGCAGATGGATCCAGAGGAGGAGATGGAAGTGGATGGAGAAGAGACTGGTGAAGAAGAGATGGAGGTAGATGTGGAAGAGGAGATGGACGTGGAAATGGAAGAGTACCTTGAGGACATGGACATTGATGAGAAAGATGAGGAAGAGGCCATGATCTTGGGATGAAGAGCAATACCAGCAGCAGGACAGGCATGTGGTCCCCACAGGCAGAGCGGGTCCCCTGCTGCCAGGCTGGGACTGGGCTGGGTGGTCCCTGCTCAGGGATGTGGGACCCGGTGCATTGGGTTCTGGTGGCCATCCCCAGCCTGTGCTGCGCTTGCTGGGCCAGCCTGGGGGCACATGGAAGAGCCCTCTCTGCCTGATTGGAGTGACTGTGCCTCTTGCTTTTCCTCAAGGATGATGGAGATCCCGGACAGAGATGCCACCCTTTTGCATGTACGTCATAGAGTTTGTTGTTGTCTTTAGGCTATAGGTTTTAGGGCTTCTTTTTGTCTTCTGTAAATACGTTTCATAGACTTTTGTTAGATATGTTCTTAGGTATATACGTTCCATAGATAGTTGTTGTTACAAATATTCTTACAATGTAAATGTGTTCTGTGTTTTCTTTGCTGTTTTTCTGAAAATAAACAAGCTTTATTTTTCACACCCCAGTTCTCTTTCCATTTGCTTCAGGCACAGGTAGCATTTGCAAAGTTGTGGTTTCCGCTTGCTCCAGGTTCCCAGGGCTGGAGGTCGGTGGGGGCACAGCCACAACCTTTTGTTTGGGGGCAATATTGGGAAGGGGGTGGGAGAGGGGGCACAGGGGGAGGTGGGACCCACTGAGGCTCCCCCAGGTCACCCCAGGACCCCCAGGCCCCGTCCCAGCCCCCCCAGTTCCCTCCACAGCCCCGGCTGAGGGGGGCTCAGCCCAGGAGCCGCCGTCGTTCGGGGCTCCCCCGAGGGCAGCCGCCAACGGGAGAGCTCCCGGCTCGGAGAGGCCCCAGCAGAGGAGGGGATCTTGTCCCTCCTCGAGTGCCCTGAAGGGTCTTCAGGCCCCTCTGAAGAGGAGTTTTTCTCTTTTTAGGGATGTCTGGGGGGACCTCACCCCTCCAAGGGTGTTTTTTCCTCGCCATTTTCAGGTGTTTGTGGGGCCACAGCCCCACAAGCCCCTTTTCAGGGGTGATCATGACAGCTTTAAGTGACATTTTTCTGGGGGACTCACTCCAAGCCGCTGTAGGGGATGTTTTGCCCCCCAGGGTGGATTTTTGGGGTTTAAGGGCCCCCGCTCTGGTCGGGTCCCACTCTAACTCCCCTGAAGAGGCCAACACCACTCCTGCTGATTCCGGCAGCGGAGCCCTAGGAGGGTTGTAAGAGCTGAAATTTTTAAATTTCATTTTTATTCTATTTTATTTAAATTCAAATTTATTGATTTTTAGTTTTATTATAACTCGTTGAGAGGACAGCAAGGACATTCAAGGGCAGGAACATTTTTTCCTGGCTGGTGACTGGAATTTCAGACCCTGGCAGTGTGTGCAGAACCACACAGACTGGGATCAAACATGGGCTGGGATCACCTGGACTGAGATCCTATGGACTGGGACCATATGGAATGGGACCATAGGGATCAGGACGGTACACACTGGGATAAACTGGGTTGAGATTATATGGACTGGGACCACATCGACTGGGATTGCACAGACTGGGATCCCATGGACTGGGAAAAAGCATTGGCTACCATTGGCTACCATCCACATAGAAAGGTGGCCACCTCAAGTTGTCTTGATCCTTTTTGGGTGTCCCATCCCCCTCTTTCCCCCGCCTTCCCCATCGTTCCCCCAATCCCCGCTCCCCTCCCCCGTGTTTGGTTTTGGGGGTTCCAGGCCCCTCCTGCTCCGTGGGGGGGGGTCCCGATCCCTCTTTGGTTTAATTTGGGGCCCCCAACCCCTTCTCACCGCGACCCCCGCGGCCGGGGGGGCTCTCAGCACCACCAGTGCCACCAGTCCGGCCCCAGCTGCCCCCGCACGCCCCATCCCCATCCCCAGGGTCACCTCCCCCCTCCCCAAATTCCGCTCCCGGGGAGCGCTGGGCGCTGCGGCTCCGCCTGGCGACTGAGGAGTCATCGAGAACAAGCGCTCTGATTGGCTAGAAATGGCCCCGCGCAGTCTCTGATTGGCTAGCGCATTGAGAAGCGTTTTGATCTGCCTGGCAACCGATGAGCAGCGCTATCGCAGGCGCTGATTGCCTGAAAATCGCCGGCCCGGCAACTGAGTTGTCAGCAGCGCCGCGCGCTCTGATTGGCCAGGAGCTGTTTTGGGGTGGGGACGGGGGGAACTGGGGACCCCCAGGAGCCCCCCGGCTTTGGGGGTTTCCATCCCCCCTCGGCCCTCGGGGCGGCCCTGGGGCCACCCCAACACCCCCAAAGTGGGGAGGGTCCCCGGAGCCCTTTGGATCCCCCAAAAATGGGCTGGAAGCGGCAGGAGCCGCCCCAAAAAGGGATTGAAGGCTCCGGTCCGGGAATGGGGGAGGCTCCGGGGATGGCTCCGATCCGGATCGGGGCGGGCTGGGATTGAGGGAGGGTCCGTTCAGCGACTGGGGAGGGGTCTGGGACTGGGTCAGGGGCTGGCATTGGGGAGGGTTTGGGAATTGGGGAGGGGTCTGGGATTGAGGGGATTGGTCCATCTCGGGATTGGGGCAGGGTCGCTCCCTGGGGGAGGGGTCCATTATTGGGCCAGGGCCTCTCCCCTTCCCGAGCCCAATCCCGTTCCTGATCCTGTTCCCGATCCCAATCCCATTCCCATTTCTGTTCCCGTTCCCGATCTCATTCCCGACCCCGATCCCACTCCCATTCCCGATCCCGATCCTGTTCCCAGTCCCGGTCCCGCCGCTGTTTCCAGGAAATGGCTCTGCTCTCAACCCCGACCCCAAACCCAGCGGGTCAAACACCCCAGATCCTGGGGTCAACTCCCCCCGACCCCAAATCCTGGGGGTTCAAACACTGGGGGGGTCAAACACCCTCAAACCCAAACTCTGGGATGTCAAGCCCTACCCCCCCCCCCCCCCAGCCCCGAACCCCAAATTTTAGGATCAAACCCTCCAAATCCCAGATCCTGGGGTGTCAAACACTCCCCAATTCCCAAACGATGGGGTTAAATACCCCTGATTTTGCTGATGGAAAAAAAAATTCTTTTCAGGGTTGGACGACCTGGTTGCGACAGCGGAACCCTTCTAAAAGACGGATGCTAAGAGACATAACCGGTGCTGTGGGAACAGGATTGGGAATTCTAAATAGCATTGATTCAGAAGTATTAATGAACACATTGGCTGCCACCACTAGATTTGACCAAATTCCAACAACCACTGCAGTCGTCCTTCTTGGCCTTGGGAAGACATCAGCGCTTGCTATCAAACGTATTACCAAGTTGGGAGGAAGCAAGCGTAAATGATCACAAATTGGTAATTGATGCACTCGGTGCCACACAAAAGAACGTTTCTTTAGCTCTCAGCTGTATCCAGGCTCAATTAGGGATGCAGTCGGTTGCTGCCTCGATTATAAGAGAAGGTGAAGAAGGCACTTTTCCTACTGAGATTCGGAAAATAGTTTGGGACAGTGCCGCTGATTTTGAAAAGGAATTCCAATCCCGGTGGAACCTAGTGAACTTTACCTATGACCCCATCACAAACATAGCCACAGCTTTGGTGTTAACCGTACGTGATGCCTCAAGTGCGTTTGGTATTCCCCATCATTGCACTAGGACTGGGACACATATGGAGCCACTGGGAATGTGCTGGGGGCAACTGGGACCACGCTGGGGGCAACTGGGGACAAGGGTGAGTGACTGGGGCCCTGCTGGCAGAGACTGGGATCATACTGGACTCATACTGGGATCTTACTGGGAGTGACTGGGACTATTCTGGGGGCAAGTGGGAGAACTGGGAAAACACTGGATGGCACTGGGAACAACGGGAACAGTGCTGGGGGCAAATTGTATCATAACGGGGAATGACTGTCAGCAACTGGGCTCCTGCTGGGAGCAGCCTCTGGCGGCCCCGGGAGCCCCGCACCCCTTTCCCGGCCATGCCGCCCCTCCAGCCCCAGCACCCCCCATTGCCGGGGTGCCGGCACTGCCAGGGGTCCCCCCCTCTCGGGTTCCCCGCTGGGGCTTCTGGGGCTCTCCTCTCTCGGGGCTCCCGCTCAGGGCAGCCGCGGCTCTCCCGGGGCTCCCCAAAACCGGTGTCCCCCCGACGGGGCTCTGCCGCCACCCACACTGGGATGCCCCGAAAACACCTCTCGGGGACCCCCCGATGTCCCCCCGAGGGCCAGCTGCGGCTCGGCTTTGGAGCCCTGCCAGCTCCAAACATCCCTCCCAAAGAACCCGAACCCAGGCACCCCCCAGGATATTTGGGCCGAACTCCCCCTCCCTGGGCACCTGCGGGATGGGGGCGATGCTCCCGGGGTGCTGCGAGCTCAGGCAGCGCCAGGGCCACGCGATTCCTTCTCTCCTCTCCTCCGGCTGCTCCCTGCTGCCGCTGCGCCTCTTCCTCCCTCCCTCCTCCTCCTGCCCCGCTCCGGGATCCTGAACCATGAGGGGAAAGGAGCGAGGAAAGGGCAGAACCGTGAGGGGAAAGGAGCGAGGAAAGGGCGGAACCGTGAGGGGAAAGGAGCGGGGCCAGGGGGACGCGCTGTCCTAAAAAAGCCCGGTTTGACCCAAAATCACCCAAAAGGGCATCAAATGCAGCCTACATCCACATGGTTCGGCCTGACACCAACCAAATGGGATTAAAAGTATCCAGAGGGCTCTAAAATCCAACCAAAGGGGCTTAAAACTGCCCCAAGTGTTTTATAGCCCTCGAGAAATGGCTTAAGATCACCCGTAAATCTTTCAAATGTGACTAAAATCCACCCTGAAAGTATCTGGTCCAGCCTAAAATCATCCAAAGGTATCTAAAATCACCAAAATGTCCCTGACACCAACACAAGAAGACCTAAAATCACCCTAAAAAGGCTTGGTTCAACCTAAAATTGCCCAAAGCAGCAAAAAACCCTACTTAAATGCACCCAAAATACACAAAAAAGGGACCTAAAATCACCCACACAGGATTAGGATTCACCCATATGGGCCCAGTTTTTCCTAAACTCACTCAAATGGGCCCCAGCCCCACCCACATGGGCCTAAAATCATCCAAAGGGGTCTGAAATCCCCCCTAAACCCCACCAGATTCGGCCTCAAATCAGCCACAGGGGCTGAAAATCCACCCAAAAAGGCTCGGGATCCCCTCAAGGGATCTGAAGCCCACCCTAAACCTGCCCGCTTCGGCCCAAAATCCCCCAAAGGGGCCGAGCCCGAGGCCGAGCCCGGGATCGGCTCCGGGGTGGCTCCGGGACCTCTGCGTTCGCTCCGGGCAGTTTTGGCCGTGGCCCCGGACGGGCCTGGGCGGGACCGGGAGGGACCAGGGAGGGCTCGGGAGGGGTTTGGACATCTGGGGCTTTTTTGGGCTTTGGGGAATTGTGTTGGGAGTTTATGGGGAATTGTTGGGGGTTTTGGGGAGAATTATTGGGTTTGGAGGCAGTTGGGGGATTTTGGGGAGTTTGGTTTTGAGGGGTTTTATTGGTGCTTTGAGGGGGAAGTTGTTTTCCTGGGGGTATTTGGGGGTTAATTGAAATTTTTTGTGTTTTCTTTAGAATTTTGGAAGGTTTTACTGGGATTTTGTGGGGATTTTGTGGGATCCTCTGGAATTATTTCTGGGTTTTATTGGGATTTTTAGGGGATTTGGAGGCAATTTATTGGAATTGTGGGGGCATTTAGTGGGATTCTTTGGGGATTTGGGTTTGTTAGGAATTTTAGTGGGGATTAGGGGGGGTTTTGTAGATTTTTTCTAGGTTGTTGTCAAGATTTCTTTGGACTCGTGAGTATTTTGTGGGGCTTGTTGTGGTTTTGGAGACATTTTTGGGAGGATTTGTGGGGTTTAATTGGGATTTTGTGGGCTTTTATTGGGATTCGAGGGTGTTCTAATGGGAATTTGTGAAATTTAATTGCGATTTCATGGGGTTTATTGGGACTTTCAGGGGTTTAAAGGAGACTTTGGTGCCTCTCAGCCCTTCCCCACACCCTGGGACAACTCCAAAGCCCCCCAAAATTCCACTGAAACCCCCCAAAATCCCCCAAAAATCCCAATTAAAAACTCCTAAACACCAAAGAATCCCACAAAATCCCAGTGGAACCCACCAAAATTAAAAAAAAAAAAAAAAAAAACAAAAAACCAAAAAAACGCCCAAAAATTTCAATAAACCCCCCCAAAAATAACCACCCCAAAACCCTAAAAAATCCCTAAAATCCAAAATCCTCAAAACCCACAAAACCCCCATAACCCCACAAACCCAGTAATTCTCTCCAAAATCCAATAATTCCCCCTAATCTCCCAACAAAATCCCCCAAAGCCCATACATGCCGCCAAAATCTCCCCAAAATCCCCCCAGAGCGCCCCAGACTCACCGGGGGCAGTCCTGGATCAGGGGGCACCGGCCGGTGGAACAGGAGCCACCTCAGGGGGCCCGCGGTGCTTTTTGGGGAGGGGGCACCATGGGAAACCCCCCAAAAATGGGGGGGGGGAACCCCTGTGGCACCCCCTCCCCAGAAAGCCCTCTCCCCCGGTTCAGGAATAGCCAAATTCAAGAAAATGTAAACCAGGCTTGACTTTCCAGAAATTATTTTTGGCCGGGTTTAGCTGCACCCTCCAGGCTCAGGATCACCGGTGTATTTGCAGGTTTTGCTCTGCATCATCAGCCTGCCCAGACTCTGCTCGGTGTTTCACAAATGGAGAAGACAATGGATAATGTGCCAAGCTTCCTTGCAAACAGCAACACCTGCATCAGCATGACAGAAAAGAAGGGAAAAAAAAAAAAAAAAGAAAATAATCAGCGGTTAGAACAGAGCCAGTGTCCCACCATCTTCCCCTCCACTGTTATTACAGAGGCAAACCTGGGCCTAAAGCTTCCACCTCTCAGTTCCTGATGCTGTTTGACTTCAGCCTTGACTCCCCCTGATCTACCTGACTGCCGTCCAAGTGGGGCTGGGGATGCTCAGCCTGGAAAGAGGAGACACTGGGGAGGCCTCCCTGCAGCTCTGCAGGACTGGAAGGGTCCCACAGGAAAGACGGGGACAGTGTTCAGCCGGGCCCGTGGCAACAGGACAAGGGGGGATGGCTTTCAACTGCAGGAGGCTGACTGAAGTTGGATCTGAGGGAGCTGCTCTTTTACACGGAGGCTGCTGAGGCACTGGCCCAGGCTGTGGATGCCCCATCCTTGGCAACAGGGCTGTGAGCAGCATGGGCTGGGGAAGATTGCTCAGCTCGGAACAAGATGCTCTTTAGATCCACTGTGATGTCACAGATGTGATGTTCCAGCAGGAACTTCCAGCGTCCAGCAAAGAGCACAACACAACCACTGGCCCTTGTGTCAGCCCACCCTGTGCCAGCCCTCGTGCCAGCTCACCCTTCACCATGTTCCCTGTCACTCTTCTCGTCACCTGCGCCCTGATACTCCCATCAGTCCTGAAAGCTCTCTGTTGCCTGGATTTTGTCATCCGTCCCTGCAGGATGCTCACATTTGTCCTGAGGAAGGTACAGTGCCATTCCATGGAGGTGGACACCCCCCAGCTGCCCGGCTGGGCTGGAGTTCTGTGGGGATGGGGTGGGACAGGGACCCCACTCTGAGGTGTTGCTACCTCTGCAGGCTGTCACCGAGAGAGAGGACGAGATGGAGGTGGACATGCAGGCTGATAGAGAGGAGGACATGGAAGTGGATGGCGAAGAGAGTGGAGACAATGCGATGGAGGTGGACATGGAGATTGATACAGAGGAGGAGATGGAAGTGGATGGAGAAGAGAGTGGAGAGGAAGAGATGGAGGTAGATGTGGAAGAGGAGATGGACGTGGAAATGGAAGAGTACCTTGAGGACATGGACATTGATGAGAAAGATGAGGAAGAGGCCATGATCTTGGGATGAAGAGCAATACCAGCAGCAGGACAGGCATGTGGTCCCCACAGGCAGAGCGGGTCCCCTGCTGCCAGGCTGGGACTGGGCTGGGTGGTCCCTGCTCAGGGATGTGGGACCCGGTGCATTGGGTTCTGGTGGCCATCCCCAGCCTGTGCTGCGCTTGCTGGGCCAGCCTGGGGGCACATGGAAGAGCCCTCTCTGCCTGATTGGAGTGACTGTGCCTCTTGCTTTTCCTCAAGGACCGATGGAGATCCCGGACAGAGATGCCACCCTTTTGTACATACCTTGTAGAGTTTGTTGTTGTCTTTAGGCTATAGGTTTTAGGGCTTCTTTTTGTCTTCTGTAAATACGTTTCATAGACTTTTGTTAGATATGTTCTTAGGTATATACGTTCCATAGATAGTTGTTGTTACAAATATTCTTACAATGTAAATGTGTTCTGTGTTTTCTTTGCTGTTTTTCTGAAAATAAACAAGCTTTATTTTTCACACCCCAGTTCTCTTTCCATTTGCTTCAGGCACAGGTAGCATTTGCAAAGTTGTGGTTTCCGCTTGCTCCAGGTTCCCAGGGCTGGAGGTCGGTGGGGGCACAGCCACAAGCTTTTGTTTGGGGGCAATATTGGGAAGGGGGTGGGAGAGGGGGCACAGGGGGAGGTGGGACCCACTGAGGCTCCCCCAGGTCACCCCAGGACCCCCAGGCCCCGTCCCAGCCCCCCCAGTTCCCTCCACAGCCCCGGCTGAGGGGGGCTCAGCCCAGGAGCCGCCGTCGTTCGGGGCTCCCCCGAGGGCAGCCGCCAACGGGAGAGCTCCCGGCTCGGAGAGGCCCCAGCAGAGGAGGGGATCTTGTCCCTCCTCGAGGGCCCTGAAGGGTCTTCAGGCCCCTCTGAAGAGGAGTTTTTCTCTTTTTAGGGATGTTTGGGGGGACCTCACCCCTCCAAGGGTGTTTTTTCCTCCCCATTTTCAGGTGTTTGTGGGGCCACAGCCCCACAAGCCCCTTTTCAGGGGTGATCATGACAGCTTTAAGTGACATTTTTCTGGGGGACTCACTCCAAGCCGCTGTAGGGGATGTTTTGCCCCCCAGGGTGGATTTTTGGGGTTTAAGGGCCCCCGCTCTGGTCAGGTCCCACTCTAACTCCCCTGAAGAGGCCAACACCACTCCTGCTGATTCCGGCAGCGGAGCCCTAGGAGGGTTGTAAGAGTTGAAATTTTTAAATTTCATTTTTATTCTATTTTATTTAAATTCAAATTTATTGATTTTTAGTTTTATTATAACTCGTTGAGAGGACAGCAAGGACATTCAAGGGCAGGAACATTTTTTCCTGGCTGGTGACTGGAATTTCAGACCCTGGCAGTGTGTGCAGAACCACACAGACTGGGATCAAACATGGGCTGAGATCACCTGGACTGAGATCCTATGGACTGGGACCATATGGAATGGGACCATAGGGATCAGGACGGTACACACTGGGATAAACTGGGTTGAGATTCTATGGACTGGGACCACATCGACTGGGATTGCACAGACTGGGATCCCATGGACTGGGAAAAAGCATTGGCTACCATTGGCTACCATCCACATAGAAAGGTGGCCACCTCAAGTTGTCTTGATCCTTTTTGGGTGTCCCATCCCCCTCTTTCCCCCGCCTTCCCCATCGTTCCCGCAGTCCCCGCTCCCCTCCCCCGTGTTTGGTTTTGGGGGTTCCAGGCCCCTCCTGCTCCGTGGCGGGGGGTCCCGATCCCTCTTTGGTTTAATTTGGGGCCCCCAACCCCTTCTCACCGCGACCCCCGCGGCCGGGGGGGCTCTCAGCACCACCAGTGCCACCAGTCCGGCCCCAGCTGCCCCCGCACGCCCCATCCCCATCCCCAGGGTCACCTCCCCCCTGCCCAAATTCCGCTCCCGGGGAGCGCTGGGCGCTGCGGGTCCGCCTGGCGACTGAGGAGTCATCGAGAACAAGCGCTCTGATTGGCTAGAAATGGCCCCGCGCAGTCTCTGATTGGCTAGCGCATTGAGAAGCGCTGTGATCTGCCTGGCAACCGATGAGCAGCGCTATCGCAGGCACTGATTGCCTGAAAATCGCCGGCCCGGCAACTGAGTTGTCAGCAGCGCCGCGCGCTCTGATTGGCCAGGAGCTGTTTTGGGGTGGGGACGGGGGGAACTGGGGACCCCCAGGAGCCCCCCGGCTTTGGGGGTTTCCATCCCCCCTCGGCCCTCGGGGCGGCCCTGGGGCCACCCCAACACCCCCAAAGTGGGGAGGGTCCCCGGAGCCGTTTGGATCCCCCAAAAATGGGCTGGAAGCGGCAGGAGCCGCCCCAAAAAGGGATTGAAGGCTCCGGTCCGGGAATGGGGGAGGCTCCGGGGATGGCTCCCATCCGGATCGGGGCGGGCTGGGATTGAGGGAGGGTCCGTTCAGCGACTGGGCAGGGGTCTGGGACTGGGTCAGGGGCTGGCATTGGGGAGGGTTTGGGAATTGGGGAGGGGTCTGGGATTGAGGGGATTGGTCCATCTCGGGATTGGGGCAGGGTCTCTCCCTGGGGGAGGGGTCCATTATTGGGCCAGGGCCTCTCCCCTTCCCGAGCCCAATCCCGTTCCTGATCCTGTTCCCGATCCCAATCCCATTCCCATTTCTGTTCCCGTTCCCGATCTCATTCCCGACCCCGATCCCACTCCCATTCCCGATCCCGATCCTGTTCCCAGTCCCGGTCCCGCCGCTGTTTCCAGGAAATGGCTCTGCTCTCAACCCCGACCCCAAACCCAGCGGGTCAAACACCCCAGATCCTGGGGTCAACTCTCTCCGACCCCAAATCCTGGGGGTTCAAACACTGGGGGGGTCAAACACCCTCAAACCCAAACTCTGGGATGTCAAGCCCTACCCCCCCCCCCCCAGCCCCGAACCCCAAATTTTAGGATCAAACCCTCCAAATCCCAGATCCTGGGGTGTCAAACACTCCCCAATTCCCAAACGATGGGGTTAAATACCCCTGATTTTGCTGATGCAAAAAAAACTTCTTTTCAGGGTTGGACGACCTGGTTGCGACAGCGGAACCCTTCTAAAAGACAGATGCTAAGAGACATAACCGGTGCTGTGGGAACAGGATTGGGAATTCTAAATAGCATTGATTCAGAAGTATTAATGAACACATTGGCTGCCACCACTAGATTTGACCAAATTCCAACAACCACTGCAGTCGTCCTTCTTGGCCTTGGGAAGACATCAGCGCTTGCTATCAAACATATTACCAAGTTGGGAGGAAGCAAGCGTAAATGATCACAAATTGGTAATTGATGCACTCGGTGCCACACAAAAGAACGTTTCTTTAGCTCTCAGCTGTATCCAGGCTCAATTAGGGATGCAGTCGGTTGCTGCCTCGATTATAAGAGAAGGTGAAGAAGGCACTTTTCCTACTGAGATTCGGAAAATAGTTTGGGACAGTGCCGCTGATTTTGAAAAGGAATTCCAATCCCGGTGGAACCTAGTGAACTTTACCTATGACCCCATCACAAACATAGCCACAGCTTTGGTGTTAACCGTACGTGATGCCTCAAGTGCGTTTGGTATTCCCCATCATTGCACTAGGACTGGGACACATATGGAGCCACTGGGAATGTGCTGGGGGCAACTGGGACCACGCTGGGGGCAACTGGGGACAAGGGTGAGTGACTGGGGCCCTGCTAGGAGAGACTGGGATCATACTGGACTCATACTGGGATCTTACTGGGAGTGACTGGGACTATTCTGGGGGCAAGTGGGAGAACTGGGAAAACACTGGATGGCACTGGGAACAACGGGAACAGTGCTGGGGGCAAATTGTATCATAATGGGGAGTGACTGTCAGCAACTGGGCTCCTGCTGGGAGCAGCCCCTGGCGGCCCCGGGAGCCCCGCACCCCTTTCCCGGCCATGCCGCCCCTCCAGCCCCAGCACCCCCCATTGCCGGGGTGCCGGCACTGCCAGGGGTCCCCCCCTCTCGGGTTCCCCGCTGGGGCTTCTGGGGCTCTCCTCTCTCTGGGCTCCCGCTCAGGGCAGCCGCGGCTCTCCCGGGGCTCCCCAAAACCGGTGTCCCCCCGACGGGGCTCTGCCGCCACCCACACTGGGATCCCCCCAAAAACACCTCTCGGGGACCCCCCGATGTCCCCCCGAGGGCCAGCTGCGGCTCGGCTTTGGAGCCCTGCCAGCTCCAAACATCCCTCCCAAAGAACCCGAACCCAGGCACCCCCCAGGATATTTGGGCCGAGCTCCCCCTCCCTGGGCACCTGCGGGATGGGGGCGATGCTCCCGGGGTGCTGCGAGCTCAGGCAGCGCCAGGGCCACGCGATTCCTTCTCTCCTCTCCTCCGGCTGCTCCCTGCTGCCGCTGTGCCTCTTCCTCCCTCCCTCCTCCTCCTGCCCCGCTCCGGGATCCTGAACCATGAGGGGAAAGGAGCGAGGAAAGGGCAGAACCGTGAGGGGAAAGGAGCGGGGCCAGGGGGACGCGCTGTCCTAAAAAAGCCTGGTTTGACCCAAAATCACCCAAAAGGGCATCAAATGCAGCCTACATCCACATGGTTCGGCCTGACACCAACCAAATGGGATTAAAAGTATCCAGAGGGCTCTAAAATCCAACCCAAGGGGCTTAAAACTGCCCCAAGTGTTTTATAGCCCTCAAGAAATGGCTTAAGATCACCCGTAAATCTTTCAAATGTGACTAAAATCCACCCTGAAAGTATCTGGTCCAGCCTAAAATCATCCAAAGGTATCTAAAATCACCAAAATGTCCCTGACACCAACACAAGAAGACCTAAAATCACCCTAAAAAGGCTTGGTTCAACCTAAAATTGCCCAAAGCAGCAAAAAACCCTACTTAAATGCACCCAAAATACACAAAAAAGGGACCTAAAATCACCCACACAGGATTAGGATTCACCCATATGGGCCCAGTTTTTCCTAAACTCACTCAAATGGGCCCCAGCCCCACCCACATGGGCCTAAAATCATCCAAAGGGGTCTGAAATCCCCCCTAAACCCCACCAGATTCGGCCTCAAATCAGCCACAGGGGCTGAAAATCCACCCAAAAAGGCTCGGGATCCCCGCAAGGGATCTGAAGCCCACCCTAAACCTGCCCGCTTCGGCCCAAAATCCCCCAAAGGGGCCGAGCCCGAGGCCGAGCCCGGGATCGGCTCCGGGGTGGCTCCGGGACCTCCGCGTTCGCTCCGGGCAGTTTTGGCCGCGGCCCCGGACGGGCCTGGGCGGGACCGGGAGGGACCAGGGAGGGCTCGGGAGGGGTTTGGGCATCTGGGGCTTTTTTGGGCTTTGGGGAATTGTGTTGGGAGTTTATGGGGAATTGTTGGGGTTTTTGGGGAGAATTATTGGGTTTGGAGGCAGTTGGGGGATTTTGGGGAGTTTGGTTTTGAGGGGTTTTATTGGTGCTTTGAGGGGGAAGTTGTTTTCCTGGGGGTATTTGGGGGTTAATTGAAATTTTTTGTGTTTTCTTTAGAATTTTGGAAGGTTTTACTGGGATTTTGTGGGGATTTTGTGGGATCCTCTGGAATTATTTCTGGGTTTTATTGGGATTTTTAGGGGATTTGGAGGCAATTTATTGGAATTGTGGGGGCATTTAGTGGGATTCTTTGGGGATTTGGGTTTGTTAGGAATTTTAGTGGGGATTAGGGGGGGTTTTGTAGGTTTTTTCTAGGTTGTTGTCAAGATTTCTTTGGACTCGTGAGTATTTTGTGGGGCTTGTTGTGGTTTTGGAGACATTTTTGGGAGGATTTGTGGGGTTTAATTGGGATTTTGTGGGCTTTTATTGGGATTCGAGGGTGTTCTAATGGGAATTTGTGAAATTTAATTGCGATTTCATGGGGTTTATTGGGACTTTCAGGGGTTTAAAGGAGACTTTGGTGCCTCTCAGCCCTTCCCCACACCCTGGGACAACTCCAAAGCCCCCCAAAATTCCACTAAAACCCCCCAAAATCCCCCCAAAATCCCAATTAAAAACTCCTAAACACCAAAGAATCCCACAAAATCCCAGTGGAACCCACCAAAATTTAAAAAAATAACAAACAAAAAAAACCAAAAAAACCGCCCAAAAATTTCAAAAAACCCCCCAAAAGATAACCACCCCAAAACCCTAAAAAATCCCCAAAATCCAAAATCCTCAAAACCCACAAAACCCCCATAACCCCACAAACCCAGTAATTCTCTCCAAAATCCAATAATTCCCCCTAATCTCCCAACAAAATCCCCCAAAGCCCATACATGCCGCCAAAATCTCCCCAAAATCCCCCCAGAGCGCCCCAGACTCACCGGGGGCAGTCCTGGATCAGGGGGCACCGGCCGGTGGAACAGGAGCCACCTCAGGGGGCCCGCGGTGCTTTTTGGGGAGGGGGCACCATGGGAAACCTCCCAAAAATGGGGGGGGGGGGAACCCTGTGGCACCCCCTCCCCAGAAAGCCCTCTCCCCCGGTTCAGGAATAGCCAAATTCAAGAAAATGTAAACCAGGTTTGACTTTCCAGAAATTATTTTTGGCCGGGTTTAGCTGCACCCTCCAGGCTCAGGATCACCGGTGTATTTGCAGGTTTTGCTCTGCATCATCAGCCTGCCCAGACTCTGCTCGGTGTTTCACAAATGGAGAAGACAATGGATATTGTGCCAAGCTTCCTTGCAAACAGCAACACCTGCATCAGCATGACAGAAAAGAAGGGAAAAAAAAAAAAAAGAAAATAATCAGCGGTTAGAACAGAGCCAGTGTCCCACCATCTTCCCCTCCACTGTTATTATAGAGGCAAACCTGGGCCTAAAGCTTCCACCTCTCAGTTCCTGATGCTGTTTGACTTCAGCCTTGACTCCCCCGATCTACCTGACTGCCGTCCAAGTGGGGCTGGGGATGCTCAGCCTGGAAACAGGAGACACTGGGGAGGCCTCCCTGCAGCTCTGCAGGACTGGAAGGGTCCCACAGGAAAGATGGGGACAGTGTTCAGCCGGGCCCGTGGCAACAGGACAAGGGGGGATGGCTTTCAACTGCAGGAGGCTGATTGAAGTTGGATCTGAGGGAGCTGCTCTTTTACACGGAGGCTGCTGAGGCACTGGCCCAGGCTGTGGATGCCCCATCCTTGGCAACAGGGCTGTGAGCAGCATGGGCTGGGGAAGATTGCTCAGCTCGGAACAAGATGCTCTTTAGATCCACTGTGATGTCACAGATGTGATGTTCCAGATGGAACCTCCAGCGTCCAGCAAAGAGCACAACACAACCACTGGCCCTTGTGTCAGCCCACCCTGTGCCAGCCCTCGTGCCAGCTCACCCTTCACCATGTTCCCTGTCACTCTTCTCGTCACCTGCGCCCTGATACTCCCATCAGTCCTGAAAGCTCTCTGTTGCCTGGATTTTGTCATCCGTCCCTGCAGGATGCTCACATTTGTCCTGAGGAAGGTACAGTGCCATTCCATGGAGGTGGACACCCCCCAGCTGCCCGGCTGGGCTGGAGTTCTGTGGGGATGGGGTGGGACAGGGACCCCACTCTGAGGTGTTGCTACCTCTGCAGGCTGTCACCGAGAGAGAGGACGAGATGGAGGTGGACATGCAGGCTGATAGAGAGGAGGACATGGAAGTGGATGGAGAAGAGAGTGGAGACAATGCGATGGAGGTGGACATGGAGATTGATACAGAGGAGGAGATGGAAGTGGATGGAGAAGAGAGTGGAGAGGACGAGATGGAGGTGGACATGCAGATGGATACAGAGGAGGAGATGGAAGTGGATGGAGAAGAGACTGGAGAGGAAGAGACGGAGGTGGACATGGAGATTGATACAGAGGAGAAGATGGAAGTGGATGGAGAAGAGACTGGAGAGGAAGAGATGGAGGTGGACATGCAGATGGATCCAGAGGAGGAGATGGAAGTGGATGGAGAAGAGACTGGTGAAGAAGAGATGGAGGTAGATGTGGAAGAGGAGATGGACGTGGACATTGATGAGAAAGATGAGGAAGAGGCCATGATCTTGGGATGAAGAGCAATACCAGCAGCAGGACAGGCATGTGGTCCCCACAGGCAGAGCGGGTCCCCTGCTGCCAGGCTGGGACTGGGCTGGGTGGTCCCTGCTCAGGGATGTGGGACCCGGTGCATTGGGTTCTGGTGGCCATCCCCAGCCTGTGCTGCGCTTGCTGGGCCAGCCTGGGGGCACATGGAAGAGCCCTCTCTGCCTGATTGGAGTGACCGTGCCTCTTGCTTTTCCTCAAGGACCGATGGAGATCCCGGACAGAGATGCCACCCTTTTGTACATACCTTGTAGAGTTTGTTGTTGTCTTTAGGCTATAGGTTTTAGGGCTTCTTTTTGTCTTCTGTAAATACGTTTCATAGACTTTTGTTAGATATGTTCTTAGGTATGTACGTTCCATAGATAGTTGTTGTTACAAATATTCTTACAATGTAAATGTGTTCTGTGTTTTCTTTGCTGTTTTTCTGAAAATAAACAAGCTTTATTTTTCACACCCCAGTTCTCTTTCCATTTGCTTCAGGCACAGGTAGCATTTGCAAAGTTGTGGTTTCCGCTTGCTCCAGGTTCCCAGGGCTGGAGGTCGGTGGGGGCGCTGGCACAGCCACAAGCTTTTGTTTGGGGGCAATATTGGGAAGGGGGTGGGAGAGGGGGCACAGGGGGAGGTGGGACCCACTGAGGCTCCCCCAGGTCACCCCAGGACCCCCAGGCCCCGTCCCAGCCCCCCCAGTTCCCTCCACAGCCCCGGCTGAGGGGGGCTCAGCCCAGGAGCCGCCGTCGTTCGGGGCTCCCCCGAGGGCAGCCGCCAACGGGAGAGCTCCCGGCTCGGAGAGGCCCCAGCAGAGGAGGGGATCTTGTCCCTCCTCGAGTGCCCTGAAGGGTCTTCAGGCCCCTCTGAAGAGGAGTTTTTCTCTTTTTAGGGATGTTTGGGGGGACCTCACCCCTCCAAGGGTGTTTTTTCCTCCCCATTTTCAGGTGTTTGTGGGGCCACAGCCCCACAAGCCCCTTTTCAGGGGTGATCATGACAGCTTTAAGTGACATTTTTCTGGGGGACTCACTCCAAGCCGCTGTAGGGGATGTTTTGCCCCCCAGGGTGGATTTTTGGGGTTTAAGGGCCCCCGCTCTGGTCGGGTCCCACTCTAACTCCCCTGAAGAGGCCAACACCACTCCTGCTGATTCCGGCAGCGGAGCCCTAGGAGGGTTGTAAGAGTTGAAATTTTTAAATTTCATTTTTATTCTATTTTATTTAAATTCAAATTTATTGATTTTTAGTTTTATTATAACTCGTTGAGAGGACAGCAAGGACATTCAAGGGCAGGAACATTTTTTCCTGGCTGGTGACTGGAATTTCAGACCCTGGCAGTGTGTGCAGAACCACACAGACTGGGATCAAACATGGGCTGGGATCACCTGGACTGAGATCCTATGGACTGGGACCATATGGAATGGGACCATAGGGATCAGGACGGTACACACTGGGATAAACTGGGTTGAGATTCTATGGACTGGGACCACATCGACTGGGATTGCACAGACTGGGATCCCATGGACTGGGAAAAAGCATTGGCTACCATTGGCTACCATCCACATAGAAAGGTGGCCACCTCAAGTTGTCTTGATCCTTTTTGGGTGTCCCATCCCCCTCTTTCCCCCGCCTTCCCCATCGTTCCCGCAGTCCCCGCTCCCCTCCCCCGTGTTTGGTTTTGGGGGTTCCAGGCCCCTCCTGCTCCGTGGGGGGGGGTCCCGATCCCTCTTTGGTTTAATTTGGGGCCCCCAACCCCTTCTCACCGCGACCCCCGCGGCCGGGGGGGCTCTCAGCACCACCAGTGCCACCAGTCCGGCCCCAGCTGCCCCCGCACGCCCCATCCCCATCCCCAGGGTCACCTCCCCCCTCCCCAAATTCCGCTCCCGGGGAGCGCTGGGCGCTGCGGGTCCGCCTGGCGACTGAGGAGTCATCGAGAACAAGCGCTCTGATTGGCTAGAAATGGCCCCGCGCAGTCTCTGATTGGCTAGCGCATTGAGAAGCGTTTTGATCTGCCTGGCAACCGATGAGCAGCGCTATCGCAGGCGCTGATTGCCTGAAAATCGCCGGCCCGGCAACTGAGTTGTCAGCAGCGCCGCGCGCTCTGATTGGCCAGGAGCTGTTTTGGGGTGGGGACGGGGGGAACTGGGGACCCCCAGGAGCCCCCCGGCTTTGGGGGTTTCCATCCCCCCTCGGCCCTCGGGGCGGCCCTGGGGCCACCCCAACACCCCCAAAGTGGGGAGGGTCCCCGGAGCCCTTTGGATCCCCCAAAAATGGGCTGGAAGCGGCAGGAGCCGCCCCAAAAAGGGATTGAAGGCTCCGGTCCGGGAATGGGGGAGGCTCCGGGGATGGCTCCCATCCGGATCGGGGCGGGCTGGGATTGAGGGAGGGTCCGTTCAGCGACTGGGCAGGGGTCTGGGACTGGGTCAGGGGCTGGCATTGGGGAGGGTTTGGGAATTGGGGAGGGGTCTGGGATTGAGGGGATTGGTCCATCTCGGGATTGGGGCAGGGTCGCTCCCTGGGGGAGGGGTCCATTATTGGGCCAGGGCCTCTCCCCTTCCCGAGCCCAATCCCGTTCCTGATCCTGTTCCCGATCCCAATCCCATTCCCATTTCTGTTCCCGTTCCCGATCTCATTCCCGACCCCGATCCCACTCCCATTCCCGATCCCGATCCTGTTCCCAGTCCCGGTCCCGCCGCTGTTTCCAGGAAATGGCTCTGCTCTCAACCCCGACCCCAAACCCAGCGGGTCAAACACCCCAGATCCTGGGGTCAACTCCCCCCGACCCCAAATCCTGGGGGTTCAAACACTGGGGGGGTCAAACACCCTCAAACCCAAACTCTGGGATGTCAAGCCCTACCCCCCCCCCCCCCCAGCCCCGAACCCCAAATTTTAGGATCAAACCCTCCAAATCCCAGATCCTGGGGTGTCAAACACTCCCCAATTCCCAAACGATGGGGTTAAATACCCCTGATTTTGCTGATGCAAAAAAAACTTCTTTTCAGGGTTGGACAACCTGGTTGCGACAGCGGAACCCTTCTAAAAGACGGATGCTAAGAGACATAACCGGTGCTGTGGGAACAGGATTGGGAATTCTAAATAGCATTGATTCAGAAGTATTAATGAACACATTGGCTGCCACCACTAGATTTGACCAAATTCCAACAACCACTGCAGTCGTCCTTCTTGGCCTTGGGAAGACATCAGCGCTTGCTATCAAACATATTACCAAGTTGGGAGGAAGCAAGCGTAAATGATCACAAATTGGTAATTGATGCACTCGGTGCCACACAAAAGAACGTTTCTTTAGCTCTCAGCTGTATCCAGGCTCAATTAGGGATGCAGTCGGTTGCTGCCTCGATTATAAGAGAAGGTGAAGAAGGCACTTTTCCTACTGAGATTCGGAAAATAGTTTGGGACAGTGCCGCTGATTTTGAAAAGGAATTCCAATCCCGGTGGAACCTAGTGAACTTTACCTATGACCCCATCACAAACATAGCCACAGCTTTGGTGTCAACCGTACGTGATGCCTCAAGTGCGTTTGGTATTCCCCATCATTGCACTAGGACTGGGACACATATGGAGCCACTGGGAATGTGCTGGGGGCAACTGGGACCATGCTGGGGGCAACTGGGGACAAGGGTGAGTGACTGGGGCCCTGCTGGCAGAGACTGGGATCATACTGGACTCATACTGGGATCTTACTGGGAGTGACTGGGACTATTCTGGGGGCAAGTGGGAGAACTGGGAAAACACTGGATGGCACTGGGAACAACAAGAACAGTGCTGGGGGCAAATTGTATCATAAAGGGGAGTGACTGTCAGCAACTGGGCTCCTGCTGGGAGCAGCCCCTGGCGGCCCCGGGAGCCCCGCACCCCTTTCCCGGCCATGCCGCCCCTCCAGCCCCAGCACCCCCCATTGCCGGGGTGCCGGCACTGCCAGGGGTCCCCCCCTCTCGGGTTCCCCGCTGGGGCTTCTGGGGCTCTCCTCTCTCGGGGCTCCCGCTCAGGGCAGCCGCGGCTCTCCCGGGGCTCCCCAAAACCGGTGTCCCCCCGACGGGGCTCTGCCGCCACCCACACTGGGATGCCCCGAAAACACCTCTCGGGGACCCCCCGATGTCCCCCCGAGGGCCAGCTGCGGCTCGGCTTTGGAGCCCTGCCAGCTCCAAACATCCCTCCCAAAGAACCCGAACCCAGGCACCCCCCAGGATATTTGGGCCGAGCTCCCCCTCCCTGGGCACCTGCGGGATGGGGGCGATGCTCCCGGGGTGCTGCGAGCTCAGGCAGCGCCAGGGCCACGCGATTCCTTCTCTCCTCTCCTCCGGCTGCTCCCTGCTGCCGCTGCGCCTCTTCCTCCCTCCCTCCTCCTCCTCCCCCGCTCCGGGATCCTGAACCATGAGGGGAAAAGAGCGAGGAAAGGGCAGAACCATGAGGGGAAAGGAGCGAGGAAAGGGCGGAACCGTGAGGGGAAAGGAGCGGGGCCAGGGGGACGCGCTGTCCTAAAAAAGCCCGGTTTGACCCAAAATCACCCAAAAGGGCATCAAATGCAGCCTACATCCACATGGTTCGGCCTGACACCAACCAAATGGGATTAAAAGTATCCAGAGGGCTCTAAAATCCAACCCAAGGGGCTTAAAACTGCCCCAAGTGTTTTATAGCCCTCAAGAAATGGCTTAAGATCACCCGTAAATCTTTCAAATGTGACTAAAATCCACCCTGAAAGTATCTGGTCCAGCCTAAAATCATCCAAAGGTATCTAAAATCACCAAAATGTCCCTGACACCAACACAAGAAGACCTAAAATCACCCTAAAAAGGCTTGGTTCAACCTAAAATTGCCCAAAGCAGCAAAAAACCCTACTTAAATGCACCCAAAATACACAAAAAAGGGACCTAAAATCACCCACACAGGATTAGGATTCACCCATATGGGCCCAGTTTTTCCTAAACTCACTCAAATGGGCCCCAGCCCCACCCACATGGGCCTAAAATCATCCAAAGGGGTCTGAAATCCCCCCTAAACCCCACCAGATTCGGCCTCAAATCAGCCACAGGGGCTGAAAATCCACCCAAAAAGGCTCGGGATCCCCGCAAGGGATCTGAAGCCCACCCTAAACCTGCCCGCTTCGGCCCAAAATCCCCCAAAGGGGCCGAGCCCGAGGCCGAGCCCGGGATCGGCTCCGGGGTGGCTCCGGGACCTCCGCGTTCGCTCCGGGCAGTTTTGGCCGCGGCCCCGGACGGGCCTGGGCGGGACCGGGAGGGACCAGGGAGGGCTCGGGAGGGGTTTGGGCATCTGGGGCTTTTTTGGGCTTTGGGGAATTGTGTTGGGAGTTTATGGGGAATTGTTGGGGTTTTTGGGGAGAATTATTGGGTTTGGAGGCAGTTGGGGGATTTTGGGGAGTTTGGTTTTGAGGGGTTTTATTGGTGCTTTGAGGGGGAAGTTGTTTTCCTGGGGGTATTTGGGGGTTAATTGAAATTTTTTGTGTTTTCTTTAGAATTTTGGAAGGTTTTACTGGGATTTTGTGGGGATTTTGTGGGATCCTCTGGAATTATTTCTGGGTTTTATTGGGATTTTTAGGGGATTTGGAGGCAATTTATTGGAATTGTGGGGGCATTTAGTGGGATTCTTTGGGGATTTGGGTTTGTTAGGAATTTTAGTGGGGATTAGGGGGGGTTTTGTAGGTTTTTTCTAGGTTGTTGTCAAGATTTCTTTGGACTCGTGAGTATTTTGTGGGGCTTGTTGTGGTTTTGGAGACATTTTTGGGAGGATTTGTGGGGTTTAATTGGGATTTTGTGGGCTTTTATTGGGATTCGAGGGTGTTCTAATGGGAATTTGTGAAATTTAATTGCGATTTCATGGGGTTTATTGGGACTTTCAGGGGTTTAAAGGAGACTTTGGTGCCTCTCAGCCCTTCCCCACACCCTGGGACAACTCCAAAGCCCCCCAAAATTCCACTAAAACCCCCCAAAATCCCCCAAAAATCCCAATTAAAAACTCCTAAACACCAAAGAATCCCACAAAATCCCAATGGAACCCACCAAAATTAAAAAAAAAAAAAAAAAAAAAAAAAAAAAAGCCCAAAAATTTCAATAAACCCCCCAAAAAATAACCACCCCAAAACCCTAAAAAATCCCTAAAATCCAAAATCCTCAAAACCCACAAAACCCCCATAACCCCACAAACCCAGTAATTCTCTCCAAAATCCAATAATTCCCCCTAATCTCCCAACAAAATCCCCCAAAGCCCATACATGCCGCCAAAATCTCCCCAAAATCCCCCCAGAGCGCCCCAGACTCACCGGGGGCAGTCCTGGATCAGGGGGCACCGGCCGGTGGAACAGGAGCCACCTCAGGGGGCCCGCGGTGCTTTTTGGGGAGGGGGCACCATGGGAAACCTCCCAAAAATGGGGGGGGTGGAACCCTGTGGCACCCCCTCCCCAGAAAGCCCCCTCACCCGGTTCAGGAATAGCCAAACTCAAGAAAATGTAAACCAGGCTTGACTTTCCAGAAATTATTTTTGGCCGGGTTTAGCTGCACCCTCCAGGCTCAGGATCACCGGTGTATTTGCAGGTTTTGCTCTGCATCACCAGCCTGCCCAGACTCTGCTCGGTGTTTCACGAATGGAGAAGACAATGGATAATGTGCCAAGCTTCCTTGCAAACAGCAACACCTGCATCAGCATGACAGAAAAGAAGGGAAAAAAAAAAAAAAAGAAAATAATCAGCGGTTAGAACAGAGCCAGTGTCCCACCATCTTCCCCTCCACTGTTATTATAGAGGCAAACCTGGGCCTAAAGCTTCCACCTCTCAGTTCCTGATGCTGTTTGACTTCAGCCTTGACTCCCCCTGATCTACCTGACTGCCGTCCAAGTGGGGCTGGGGATGCTCAGCCTGGAAACAGGAGACACTGGGGAGGCCTCCCTGCAGCTCTGCAGGACTGGAAGGGTCCCACAGGAAAGACGGGGACAGTGTTCAGCCGGGCCCGTGGCAACAGGACAAGGGGGGATGGCTTTCAACTGCAGGAGGCTGATTGAAGTTGGATCTGAGGGAGCTGCTCTTTTACACGGAGGCTGCTGAGGCACTGGCCCAGGCTGTGGATGCCCCATCCTTGGCAACAGGGCTGTGAGCAGCATGGGCTGGGGAAGATTGCTCAGCTCGGAACAAGATGCTCTTTAGATCCACTGTGATGTCACAGATGTGATGTTCCAGATGGAACCTCCAGCGTCCAGCAAAGAGCACAACACAACCACTGGCCCTTGTGTCAGCCCACCCTGTGCCAGCCCTCGTGCCAGCTCACCCTTCACCATGTTCCCTGTCACTCTTCTCGTCACCTGCGCCCTGATACTCCCATCAGTCCTGAAAGCTCTCTGTTGCCTGGATTTTGTCATCCGTCCCTGCAGGATGCTCACATTTGTCCTGAGGAAGGTACAGTGCCATTCCATGGAGGTGGACACCCCCCAGCTGCCCGGCTGGGCTGGAGTTCTGTGGGGATGGGGTGGGACAGGGACCCCACTCTGAGGTGTGTCTACCTCTGCAGGCTGTCACCGAGAGAGAGGACGAGATGGAGGTGGACATGCAGGCTGATAGAGAGGAGGACATGGAAGTGGATGGAGAAGAGAGTGGAGACAATGCGATGGAGGTGGACATGGAGATTGATACAGAGGAGGAGATGGAAGTGGATGGAGAAGAGAGTGGAGAGGAAGAGATGGAGGTGGACATGCAGATGGATACAGAGGAGGAGATGGAAGTGGATGGAGAAGAGACTGGAGAGGAAGAGATGGAGGTGGACATGGAGATTGATACAGAGGAGGAGATGGAAGTGGATGGAGAAGAGACTGGAGAGGAAGAGATGGAGGTGGACATGCAGATGGATCCAGAGGAGGAGATGGAAGTGGATGGAGAAGAGACTGGTGAAGAAGAGATGGAGGTAGATGTGGAAGAGGAGATGGACGTGGAAATGGAAGAGTACCTTGAGGACATGGACATTGATGAGAAAGATGAGGAAGAGGCCATGATCTTGGGATGAAGAGCAATACCAGCAGCAGGACAGGCATGTGGTCCCCACAGGCAGAGCGGGTCCCCTGCTGCCAGGCTGGGACTGGGCTGGGTGGTCCCTGCTCAGGGATGCGGGACCCGGTGCATTGGGTTCTGGTGGCCATCCCCAGCCTGTGCTGCGCTTGCTGGGCCAGCCTGGGGGCACATGGAAGAGCCCTCTCTGCCTGATTGGAGTGACCGTGCCTCTTGCTTTTCCTCAAGGACCGATGGAGATCCCGGACAGAGATGCCACCCTTTTGTACATACCTTGTAGAGTTTGTTGTTGTCTTTAGGCTATAGGTTTTAGGGCTTCTTTTTGTCTTCTGTAAATACGTTTCATAGACTTTTGTTAGATATGTTCTTAGGTATATACGTTCCATAGATAGTTGTTGTTACAAATATTCTTACAATGTAAATGTGTTCTGTGTTTTCTTTGCTGTTTTTCTGAAAATAAACAAGCTTTATTTTTCACACCCCAGTTCTCTTTCCATTTGCTTCAGGCACAGGTAGCATTTGCAAAGTTGTGGTTTCCGCTTGCTCCAGGTTCCCAGGGCTGGAGGTCGGTGGGGGCGCTGGCACAGCCACAAGCTTTTGTTTGGGGGCAATATTGAGAAGGGGGTGGGAGAGGGGGCACAGGGGGAGGTGGGACCCACTGAGGCTCCCCCAGGTCACCCCAGGACCCCCAGGCCCCGTCCCAGCCCCCCCAGTTCCCTCCACAGCCCCGGCTGAGGGGGGCTCAGCCCAGGAGCCGCCGTCGTTCGGGGCTCCCCCGAGGGCAGCCGCCAACGGGAGAGCTCCCGGCTCGGAGAGGCCCCAGCAGAGGAGGGGATCTTGTCCCTCCTCGAGTGCCCTGAAGGGTCTTCAGGCCCCTCTGAAGAGGAGTTTTTCTCTTTTTAGGGATGTTTGGGGGGACCTCACCCCTCCAAGGGTGTTTTTTCCTCCCCATTTTCAGGTGTTTGTGGGGCCACAGCCCCACAAGCCCCTTTTCAGGGGTGATCATGACAGCTTTAAGTGACATTTTTCTGGGGGACTCACTCCAAGCCGCTGTAGGGGATGTTTTTCCCCCCAGGGTGGATTTTTGGGGTTTAAGGGCCCCCGCTCTGGTCGGGTCCCACTCTAACTCCCCTGAAGAGGCCAACACCACTCCTGCTGATTCCGGCAGCGGAGCCCTAGGAGGGTTGTAAGAGTTGAAATTTTTAAATTTCATTTTTATTCTATTTTATTTAAATTCAAATTTATTGATTTTTAGTTTTATTATAACTCGTTGAGAGGACAGCAAGGACATTCAAGGGCAGGAACATTTTTTCCTGGCTGGTGACTGGAATTTCAGACCCTGGCAGTGTGTGCAGAACCACACAGACTGGGATCAAACATGGGCTGGGATCACCTGGACTGAGATCCTATGGACTGGGACCATATGGAATGGGACCATAGGGATCAGGACGGTACACACTGGGATAAACTGGGTTGAGATTATATGGACTGGGACCACATGGACTGGGATTGCACAGACTGGGATCCCATGGACTGGGAAAAAGCATTGGCTACCATTGGCTACCATCCACATAGAAAGGTGGCCACCTCAAGTTGTCTTGATCCTTTTTGGGTGTCCCATCCCCCTCTTTCCCCCGCCTTCCCCATCGTTCCCGCAGTCCCCGCTCCCCTCCCCCGTGTTTGGTTTTGGGGGTTCCAGGCCCCTCCTGCTCCGTGGGGGGGTCCCGATCCCTCTTTGGTTTAATTTGGGGCCCCCAACCCCTTCTCACCGCGACCCCCGCGGCCGGGGGGGCTCTCAGCACCACCAGTGCCACCAGTCCGGCCCCAGCTGCCCCCGCACGCCCCATCCCCATCCCCAGGGTCACCTCCCCCCTGCCCAAATTCCGCTCCCGGGGAGCGCTGGGCGCTGCGGGTCCGCCTGGCGACTGAGGAGTCATCGAGAACAAGCGCTCTGATTGGCTAGAAATGGCCCCGCGCAGTCTCTGATTGGCTAGCGCATTGAGAAGCGCTGTGATCTGCCTGGCAACCGATGAGCAGCGCTATCGCAGGCGCTGATTGCCTGAAAATCGCCGGCCCGGCAACTGAGTTGTCAGCAGCGCCACGCGCTCTGATTGGCCAGGAGCTGTTTTGGCGTGGGGACGGGGGGAACTGGGGACCCCCAGGAGCCCCCCGGCTTTGGGGGTTTCCATCCCCCCTCGGCCCTCGGGGCGGCCCTGGGGCCACCCCAACACCCCCAAAGTGGGGAGGGTCCCCGGAGCCGTTTGGATCCCCCAAAAATGGGCTGGAAGCGGCAGGAGCCGCCCCAAAAAGGGATTGAAGGCTCCGGTCCGGGAATGGGGGAGGCTCCGGGGATGGCTCCGATCCGGATCGGGGCGGGCTGGGATTGAGGGAGGGTCCGTTCAGCGACTGGGCAGGGGTCTGGGACTGGGTCAGGGGCTGGCATTGGGGAGGGTTTGGGAATTGGGGAGGGGTCTGGGATTGAGGGGATTGGTCCATCTCGGGATTGGGGCAGGGTCGCTCCCTGGGGGAGGGGTCCATTATTGGGCCAGGGCCTCTCCCCTTCCCGAGCCCAATCCCGTTCCTGATCCTGTTCCCGATCCCAATCCCATTCCCATTTCTGTTCCCGTTCCCGATCTCATTCCCGACCCCGATCCCACTCCCATTCCCGATCCCGATCCTGTTCCCAGTCCCGGTCCCGCCGCTGTTTCCAGGAAATGGCTCTGCTCTCAACCCCGACCCCAAACCCAGCGGGTCAAACACCCCAGATCCTGGGGTCAACTCCCCCCGACCCCAAATCCTGGGGGTTCAAACACTGGGGGGGTCAAACACCCTCAAACCCAAACTCTGGGATGTCAAGCCCTACCCCCCCCCCCCCCCCAGCCCCGAACCCCAAATTTTAGGATCAAACCCTCCAAATCCCAGATCCTGGGGTGTCAAACACTCCCCAATTCCCAAACGATGGGGTTAAATACCCCTGATTTTGCTGATGCAAAAAAAACTTCTTTTCAGGGTTGGACAACCTGGTTGCGACAGCGGAACCCTTCTAAAAGACGGATGCTAAGAGACATAACCGGTGCTGTGGGAACAGGATTGGGAATTCTAAATAGCATTGATTCAGAAGTATTAATGAACACATTGGCTGCCACCACTAGATTTGACCAAATTCCAACAACCACTGCAGTCGTCCTTCTTGGCCTTGGGAAGACATCAGCGCTTGCTATCAAACATATTACCAAGTTGGGAGGAAGCAAGCGTAAATGATCACAAATTGGTAATTGATGCACTCGGTGCCACACAAAAGAACGTTTCTTTAGCTCTCAGCTGTATCCAGGCTCAATTAGGGATGCAGTCGGTTGCTGCCTCGATTATAAGAGAAGGTGAAGAAGGCACTTTTCCTACTGAGATTCGGAAAATAGTTTGGGACAGTGCCGCTGATTTTGAAAAGGAATTCCAATCCCGGTGGAACCTAGTGAACTTTACCTATGACCCCATCACAAACATAGCCACAGCTTTGGTGTTAACCGTACGTGATGCCTCAAGTGCGTTTGGTATTCCCCATCATTGCACTAGGACTGGGACACATATGGAGCCACTGGGAATGTGCTGGGGGCAACTGGGACCACGCTGGGGGCAACTGGGGACAAGGGTGAGTGACTGGGGCCCTGCTGGCAGAGACTGGGATCATACTGGACTCATACTGGGATCTTACTGGGAGTGACTGGGACTATTCTGGGGGCAAGTGGGAGAACTGGGAAAACACTGGATGGCACTGGGAACAACGGGAACAGTGCTGGGGGCAAATTGTATCATAATGGGGAGTGACTGTCAGCAACTGGGCTCCTGCTGGGAGCAGCCCCTGGCGGCCCCGGGAGCCCCGCACCCCTTTCCCGGCCATGCCGCCCCTCCAGCCCCAGCACCCCCCATTGCCGGGGTGCCGGCACTGCCAGGGGTCCCCCCCTCTCGGGTTCCCCGCTGGGGCTTCTGGGGCTCTCCTCTCTCGGGGCTCCCGCTCAGGGCAGCCGCGGCTCTCCCGGGGCTCCCCAAAACCGGTGTCCCCCCGACGGGGCTCTGCCGCCACCCACACTGGGATGCCCCGAAAACACCTCTCGGGGACCCCCCGATGTCCCCCCGAGGGCCAGCTGCGGCTCGGCTTTGGAGCCCTGCCAGCTCCAAACATCCCTCCCAAAGAACCCGAACCCAGGCACCCCCCAGGATATTTGGGCCGAGCTCCCCCTTCCTGGGCACCTGCGGGATGGGGGCGATGCTCCCGGGGTGCTGCGAGCTCAGGCAGCGCCAGGGCCACGCGATTCCTTCTCTCCTCTCCTCCGGCTGCTCCCTGCTGCCGCTGCGCCTCTTCCTCCCTCCCTCCTCCTCCTCCCCCGCTCCGGGATCCTGAACCATGAGGGGAAAGGAGCGAGGAAAGGGCAGAACCGTGAGGGGAAAGGAGCGAGGAAAGGGCGGAACCGTGAGGGGAAAGGAGCGGCGCCAGGGGGACGCGCTGTCCTAAAAAAGCCCGGTTTGCCCCAAAATCACCCAAAAAGGCATCAAATGCAGCCTACATCCACATGGTTCGGCCTGACACCAACCAAATGGGATTAAAAGTATCCAGAGGGCTCTAAAATCCAACCAAAGGGGCTTAAAACTGCCCCAAGTGTTTTATAGCCCTCAAGAAATGGCTTAAGATCACCCGTAAATCTTTCAAATGTGACTAAAATCCACCCTGAAAGTATCTGGTCCAGCCTAAAATCATCCAAAGGTATCTAAAATCACCAAAATGTCCCTGACACCAACACAAGAAGACCTAAAATCACCCTAAAAAGGCTTGGTTCAACCTAAAATTGCCCAAAGCAGCAAAAAAACCCCTACTTAAATGCACCCAAAATACACAAAAAAGGGACCTAAAATCACCCACACAGGATTAGGATTCACCCATATGGGCCCCGTTTTTCCTAAACTCACCCAAATGGGCCCCAGCCCCACCCACATGGGCCTAAAATCATCCAAAGGGGTCTGAAATCCCCCCTAAACCCCACCAGATTCGGCCTCAAATCAGCCACAGGGGCTGAAAATCCACCCAAAAAGGCTCGGGATCCCCGCAAGGGATCTGAAGCCCACCCTAAACCTGCCCGGTTCGGCCCAAAATCCCCCAAAGGGGCCGAGCCCGAGGCCGAGCCCGGGATCGGCTCCGGGGTGGCTCCGGGACCTCCGCGTCCGCTCCGGGCAGTTTTGGCCGCGGCCCCGGACGGGCCTGGGCGGGACCGGGAGGGACCAGGGAGGGCTCGGGAGGGGTTTGGGCATCTGGGGCTTTTTTGGGCTTTGGGGAATTGTGTTGGGAGTTTACAGGGAATTGTTGGGGTTTTTGGGGAGAATTATTGGGTTTGGAGGCAGTTGGGGGATTTTGGGGAGTTTGGATTTTGAGGGGTTTTATTGGTGCTTTGAGGGGGAAGTTGTTTTCCTGGGGGTATTTGGGGGTTAATTGAAATTTTTTGTGTTTTCTTTAGAATTTTGGAAGGTTTTACTGGGATTTTGTGGGGATTTTGTGGGATCCTCTGGAATTATTTCTGGGTTTTATTGGGATTTTTAGGGGATTTGGAGGCAATTTATTGGAATTGTGGGGGCATTTAGTGGGATTCTTTGGGGATTTGGGTTTGTTAGGAATTTTAGTGGGGATTAGGGGGGGTTTTGTAGGTTTTTTCTAGGTTGTTGTCAAGATTTCTTTGGACTCGTGAGTATTTTGTGGGGCTTGTTGTGGTTTTGGAGACATTTTTGGGAGGATTTGTGGGGTTTAATTGGGATTTTGTGGGCTTTTATTGGGATTCGAGGGTGTTCTAATGGGAATTTGTGAAATTTAATTGCGATTTCATGGGGTTTATTGGGACTTTCAGGGGTTTAAAGGAGACTTTGGTGCCTCTCAGCCCTTCCCCACACCCTGGGACAACTCCAAAGCCCCCCAAAATTCCACTAAAACCCCCCAAAATCCCCCAAAAATCCCAATTAAAAACTCCTAAACACCAAAGAATCCCACAAAATCCCAATGGAACCCACCAAAATTAAAAAAAAAAAAAAAAAAAAAAAAAAAAAAAAGCCCAAAAATTTCAAAAAACCCCCCAAAAAATAACCACCCCAAAACCCTAAAAAATCCCTAAAATCCAAAATCCTCAAAACCCACAAAACCCCCATAACCCCACAAACCCAGTAATTCTCTCCAAAATCCAATAATTCCCCCTAATCTCCCAACAAAATCCCCCAAAGCCCATACATGCCGCCAAAATCTCCCCAAAATCCCCCCAGAGCGCCCCAGACTCACCGGGGGCAGTCCTGGATCAGGGGGCACCGGCCGGTGGAACAGGAGCCACCTCAGGGGGCCCGCGGTGCTTTTTGGGGAGGGGGCACCATGGGAAACCTCCCAAAAATGGGGGGGGGGGGAACCCTGTGGCACCCCCTCCCCAGAAAGCCCTCTCCCCCGGTTCAGGAATAGCCAAATTCAAGAAAATGTAAACCAGGCTTGACTTTCCAGAAATTATTTTTGGCTGGGTTTAGCTGCACCCTCCAGGCTCAGGATCACCGGTGTATTTGCAGGTTTTGCTCTGCATCATCAGCCTGCCCAGACTCTGCTCGGTGTTTCACAAATGGAGAAGACAATGGATATTGTGCCAAGCTTCCTTGCAAACAGCAACACCTGCATCAGCATGACAGAAAAGAAGGGAAAAAAAAAAAAAAGAAAATAATCAGCGGTTAGAACAGAGCCAGTGTCCCACCATCTTCCCCTCCACTGTTATTATAGAGGCAAACCTGGGCCTAAAGCTTCCACCTCTCAGTTCCTGATGCTGTTTGACTTCAGCCTTGACTCCCCCTGATCTACCTGACTGCCGTCCAAGTGGGGCTGGGGATGCTCAGCCTGGAAACAGGAGACACTGGGGAGGCCTCCGTGCAGCTCTGCAGGACTGGAAGGGTCCCACAGGAAAGATGGGGACAGTGTTCAGCCGGGCCCGTGGCAACAGGACAAGGGGGGATGGCTTTCAACTGCAGGAGGCTGATTGAAGTTGGATCTGAGGGAGCTGCTCTTTTACACGGAGGCTGCTGAGGCACTGGCCCAGGCTGTGGATGCCCCATCCTTGGCAACAGGGCTGTGAGCAGCATGGGCTAGGGAAGATTGCTCAGCTCGGAACAAGATGCTCTTTAGATCCACTGTGATGTCACAGATGTGATGTTCCAGCAGGAACTTCCAGCGTCCAGCAAAGAGCACAACACAACCACTGGCCCTTGTGTCAGCCCACCCTGTGCCAGCCCTCGTGCCAGCTCACCCTTCACCATGCTCCCTGTCACTCTTCTCGTCACCTGCGCCCTGATACTCCCATCAGTCCTGAAAGCTCTCTGTTGCCTGGATTTTGTCATCCGTCCCTGCAGGATGCTCACATTTGTCCTGAGGAAGGTACAGTGCCATTCCATGGAGGTGGACACCCCCCAGCTGCCCGGCTGGGCTGGAGTTCTGTGGGGATGGGGTGGGACAGGGACCCCACTCTGAGGTGTGTCTACCTCTGCAGGCTGTCACCGAGAGAGAGGACGAGATGGAGGTGGACATGCAGGCTGATAGAGAGGAGGACATGGAAGTGGATGGAGAAGAGAGTGGAGACAATGCGATGGAGGTGGACATGGAGATTGATACAGAGGAGGAGATGGAAGTGGATGGAGAAGAGAGTGGAGAGGAAGAGATGGAGGTGGACATGCAGATGGATACAGAGGAGGAGATGGAAGTGGATGGAGAAGAGACTGGAGAGGAAGAGATGGAGGTGGACATGGAGATTGATACAGAGGAGAAGATGGAAGTGGATGGAGAAGAGACTGGAGAGGAAGAGATGGAGGTGGACATGCAGATGGATCCAGAGGAGGAGATGGAAGTGGATGGAGAAGAGACTGGAGAGGAAGAGATGGAGGTGGACATGGAGATTGATACAGAGGAGAAGATGGAAGTGGATGGAGAAGAGACTGGAGAGGAAGAGATGGAGGTGGACATGCAGATGGATCCAGAGGAGGAGATGGAAGTGGATGGAGAAGAGACTGGTGAAGAAGAGATGGAGGTAGATATGGAAGAGGAGATGGACGTGGAAATGGAAGAGTACCTTGAGGACATGGACATTGATGAGAAAGATGAGGAAGAGGCCATGATCTTGGGATGAAGAGCAATACCAGCAGCAGGACAGGCATGTGGTCCCCACAGGCAGAGCGGGTCCCCTGCTGCCAGGCTGGGACTGGGCTGGGTGGTCCCTGCTCAGGGATGCGGGACCCGGTGCATTGGGTTCTGGTGGCCATCCCCAGCCTGTGCTGCGCTTGCTGGGCCAGCCTGGGGGCACATGGAAGAGCCCTCTCTGCCTGATTGGAGTGACCGTGCCTCTTGCTTTTCCTCAAGGACCGATGGAGATCCCGGACAGAGATGCCACCCTTTTGTACATACCTTGTAGAGTTTGTTGTTGTCTTTAGGCTATAGGTTTTAGGGCTTCTTTTTGTCTTCTGTAAATACGTTTCATAGACTTTTGTTAGATATGTTCTTAGGTATATATGTTCCATAGATAGTTGTTGTTACAAATATTCTTACAATGTAAATGTGTTCTGTGTTTTCTTTGCTGTTTTTCTGAAAATAAACAAGCTTTATTTTTCACACCCCAGTTCTCTTTCCATTTGCTTCAGGCACAGGTAGCATTTGCAAAGTTGTGGTTTCCGCTTGCTCCAGGTTCCCAGGGCTGGAGGTCGGTGGGGGCACAGCCACAAGCTTTTGTTTGGGGGCAATATTGGGAAGGGGGTGGGAGAGGGGGCACAGGGGGAGGTGGGACCCACTGAGGCTCCCCCAGGTCACCCCAGGACCCCCAGGCCCCGTCCCAGCCCCCCCAGTTCCCTCCACAGCCCCGGCTGAGGGGGGCTCAGCCCAGGAGCCGCCGTCGTTCGGGGCTCCCCCGAGGGCAGCCGCCAACGGGAGAGCTCCCGGCTCGGAGAGGCCCCAGCAGAGGAGGGGATCTTGTCCCTCCTCGAGTGCCCTGAAGGGTCTTCAGGCCCCTCTGAAGAGGAGTTTTTCTCTTTTTAGGGATGTTTGGGGGGACCTCACCCCTCCAAGGGTGTTTTTTCCTCCCCATTTTCAGGTGTTTGTGGGGCCACAGCCCCACAAGCCCCTTTTCAGGGGTGATCATGACAGCTTTAAGTGACATTTTTCTGGGGGACTCACTCCAAGCCGCTGTAGGGGATGTTTTTCCCCCCAGGGTGGATTTTTGGGGTTTAAGGGCCCCCGCTCTGGTCGGGTCCCACTCTAACTCCCCTGAAGAGGCCAACACCACTCCTGCTGATTCCGGCAGCGGAGCCCTAGGAGGGTTGTAAGAGTTGAAATTTTTAAATTTCATTTTTATTCTATTTTATTTAAATTAAGATTTATTGATTTTTAGTTTTATTATAACTCGTTGAGAGGACAGCAAGGACATTCAAGGGCAGGAACATTTTTTCCTGGCTGGTGACTGGAATTTCAGACCCTGGCAGTGTGTGCAGAACCACACAGACTGGGATCAAACATGGGCTGGGATCACCTGGACTGAGATCCTATGGACTGGGACCATATGGAATGGGACCATAGGGATCAGGACGGTACACACTGGGATAAACTGGGTTGAGATTCTATGGACTGGGACCACATCGACTGGGATTGCACAGACTGGGATCCCATGGACTGGGAAAAAGCATTGGCTACCATTGGCTACCATCCACATAGAAAGGTGGCCACCTCAAGTTGTCTTGATCCTTTTTGGGTGTCCCATCCCCCTCTTTCCCCCGCCTTCCCCATCGTTCCCGCAGTCCCCGCTCCCCTCCCCCGTGTTTGGTTTTGGGGGTTCCAGGCCCCTCCTGCTCCGTGGGGGGGTCCCGATCCCTCTTTGGTTTAATTTGGGGCCCCCAACCCCTTCTCACCGCGACCCCCGCGGCCGGGGGGGCTCTCAGCACCACCAGTGCCACCAGTCCGGCCCCAGCTGCCCCCGCACGCCCCATCCCCATCCCCAGGGTCACCTCCCCCCTGCCCAAATTCCGCTCCCGGGGAGCGCTGGGCGCTGCGGGTCCGCCTGGCGACTGAGGAGTCATCGAGAACAAGCGCTCTGATTGGCTAGAAATGGCCCCGCGCAGTCTCTGATTGGCTAGCGCATTGAGAAGCGCTGTGATCTGCCTGGCAACCGATGAGCAGCGCTATCGCAGGCGCTGATTGCCTGAAAATCGCCGGCCCGGCAACTGAGTTGTCAGCAGCGCCGCGCGCTCTGATTGGCCAGGAGCTGTTTTGGGGTGGGGACGGGGGGAACTGGGGACCCCCAGGAGCCCCCCGGCTTTGGGGGTTTCCATCCCCCCTCGGCCCTCGGGGCGGCCCTGGGGCCACCCCAACACCCCCAAAGTGGGGAGGGTCCCCGGAGCCGTTTGGATCCCCCAAAAATGGGCTGGAAGCGGCAGGAGCCGCCCCAAAAAGGGATTGAAGGCTCCGGTCCGGGAATGGGGGAGGCTCCGGGGATGGCTCCGATCCGGATCGGGGCGGGCTGGGATTGAGGGAGGGTCCGTTCAGCGACTGGGCAGGGGTCTGGGACTGGGTCAGGGGCTGGCATTGGGGAGGGTTTGGGAATTGGGGAGGGGTCTGGGATTGAGGGGATTGGTCCATCTCGGGATTGGGGCAGGGTCGCTCCCTGGGGGAGGGGTCCATTATTGGGCCAGGGCCTCTCCCCTTCCCGAGCCCAATCCCGTTCCTGATCCTGTTCCCGATCCCAATCCCATTCCCATTTCTGTTCCCGTTCCCGATCTCATTCCCGACCCCGATCCCACTCCCATTCCCGATCCCGATCCTGTTCCCAGTCCCGGTCCCGCCGCTGTTTCCAGGAAATGGCTCTGCTCTCAACCCCGACCCCAAACCCAGCGGGTCAAACACCCCAGATCCTGGGGTCAACTCCCCCCGACCCCAAATCCTGGGGGTTCAAACACTGGGGGGGTCAAACACCCTCAAACCCAAACTCTGGGATGTCAAGCCCTACCCCCCCCCCTAGCCCCGAACCCCAAATTTTAGGATCAAACCCTCCAAATCCCAGATCCTGGGGTGTCAAACACTCCCCAATTCCCAAACGATGGGGTTAAATACCCCTGATTTTGCTGATGGAAAAAAAACTTCTTTTCAGGGTTGGACGACCTGGTTGCGACAGTGGAACCCTTCTAAAAGACGGATGCTAAGAGACATAACCGGTGCTGTGGGAACAGGATTGGGAATTCTAAATAGCATTGATTCAGAAGTATTAATGAACACATTGGCTGCCACCACTAGATTTGACCAAATTCCAACAACCACTGCAGTCGTCCTTCTTGGCCTTGGGAAGACATCAGCGCTTGCTATCAAACATATTACCAAGTTGGGAGGAAGCAAGCGTAAATGATCACAAATTGGTAATTGATGCACTCGGTGCCACACAAAAGAACGTTTCTTTAGCTCTCAGCTGTATCCAGGCTCAATTAGGGATGCAGTCGGTTGCTGCCTCGATTATAAGAGAAGGTGAAGAAGGCACTTTTCCTACTGAGATTCGGAAAATAGTTTGGGACAGTGCCGCTGATTTTGAAAAGGAATTCCAATCCCGGTGGAACCTAGTGAACTTTACCTATGACCCCATCACAAACATAGCCACAGCTTTGGTGTTAACTGTACGTGATGCCTCAAGTGCGTTTGGTATTCCCCATCATTGCACTAGGACTGGGACACATATGGAGCCACTGGGAATGTGCTGGGGGCAACTGGGACCACGCTGGGGGCAACTGGGGACAAGGGTGAGTGACTGGGGCCCTGCTGGCAGAGACTGGGATCATACTGGACTCATACTGGGATCTTACTGGGAGTGACTGGGACTATTCTGGGGGCAAGTGGGAGAACTGGGAAAACACTGGATGGCACTGGGAACAACGGGAACAGTGCTGGGGGCAAATTGTATCATAACGGGGAATGACTGTCAGAAACTGGGCTCCTGCTGGGAGCAGCCCCTGGCGGCCCCGGGAGCCCCGCACCCCTTTCCCGGCCATGCCGCCCCTCCAGCCCCAGCACCCCCCATTGCCGGGGTGCCGGCACTGCCAGGGGTCCCCCCCTCTCGGGTTCCCCGCTGGGGCTTCTGGGGCTCTCCTCTCTCGGGGCTCCCGCTCAGGGCAGCCGCGGCTCTCCCGGGGCTCCCCAAAACCGGTGTCCCCCCGACGGGGCTCTGCCGCCACCCACACTGGGATGCCCCAAAAACACCTCTCGGGGACCCCCCGATGTCCCCCCGAGGGCCAGCTGCGGCTCGGCTTTGGAGCCCTGCCAGCTCCAAACATCCCTCCCAAAGAACCCGAACCCAGGCACCCCCCAGGGTATTTGGGCCGAGCTCCCCCTCCCTGGGCACCTGCGGGATGGGGGCGATGCTCCCGGGGTGCTGCGAGCTCAGGCAGCGCCAGGGCCACGCGATTCCTTCTCTCCTCTCCTCCGGCTGCTCCCTGCTGCCGCTGCGCCTCTTCCTCCCTCCCTCCTCCTCCTCCCCCGCTCCGGGATCCTGAACCATGAGGGGAAAGGAGCGAGGAAAGGGCGGAACCGTGAGGGGAAAGGAGTGAGGAAAGGGCGGAACCGTGAGGGGAAAGGAGCGGCGCCAGGGGGACGCGCTGTCCTAAAAAAGCCCGGTTTGACCCAAAATCACCCAAAAGGGCATCAAATGCAGCCTACATCCACATGGTTCGGCCTGACACCAACCAAATGGGATTAAAAGTATCCAGAGGGCTCTAAAATCCAACCAAAGGGGCTTAAAACTGCCCCAAGTGTTTTATAGCCCTCAAGAAATGGCTTAAGATCACCCGTAAATCTTTCAAATGTGACTAAAATCCACCCTGAAAGTATCTGGTCCAGCCTAAAATCATCCAAAGGTATCTAAAATCACCAAAATGTCCCTGACACCAACACAAGAAGACCTAAAATCACCCTAAAAAGGCTTGGTTCAACCTAAAATTGCCCAAAGCAGCAAAAAACCCTACTTAAATGCACCCAAAATACACAAAAAAAAGGGACCTAAAATCACCCACACAGGATTAGGATTCACCCATATGGGCCCCGTTTTTCCTAAACTCACCCAAATGGGCCCCAGCCCCACCCACATGGGCCTAAAATCATCCAAAGGGGTCTGAAATCCCCCCTAAACCCCACCAGATTCGGCCTCAAATCAGCCACAGGGGCTGAAAATCCACCCAAAAAGGCTCGGGATCCCCGCAAGGGATCTGAAGCCCACCCTAAACCTGCCCGGTTCGGCCCAAAATCCCCCAAAGGGGCCGAGCCCGAGGCCGAGCCCGGGATCGGCTCCGGGGTGGCTCCGGGACCTCCGCGTTCGCTCCGGGCAGTTTTGGCCGCGGCCCCGGACGGGCCTGGGCGGGACCGGGAGGGACCAGGGAGGGCTCGGGAGGGGTTTGGGCATCTGGGGCTTTTTTGGGCTTTGGGGAATTGTGTTGGGAGTTTATGGGGAATTGTTGGGGTTTTTGGGGAGAATTATTGGGTTTGGAGGCAGTTGGGGGATTTTGGGGAGTTTGGTTTTGAGGGGTTTTATTGGTGCTTTGAGGGGGAAGTTGTTTTCCTGGGGGTATTTGGGGGTTAATTGAAATTTTTTGTGTTTTCTTTAGAATTTTGGAAGGTTTTACTGGGATTTTGTGGGGATTTTGTGGGATCCTCTGGAATTATTTCTGGGTTTTATTGGGATTTTTAGGGGATTTGGAGGCAATTTATTGGAATTGTGGGGGCATTTAGTGGGATTCTTTGGGGATTTGGGTTTGTTAGGAATTTTAGTGGGGATTAGGGGGGGTTTTGTAGGTTTTTTCTAGGTTGTTGTCAAGATTTCTTTGGACTCGTGAGTATTTTGTGGGGCTTGTTGTGGTTTTGGAGACATTTTTGGGAGGATTTGTGGGGTTTAATTGGGATTTTGTGGGCTTTTATTGGGATTCGAGGGTGTTCTAATGGGAATTTGTGAAATTTAATTGCGATTTCATGGGGTTTATTGGGACTTTCAGGGGTTTAAAGGAGACTTTGGTGCCTCTCAGCCCTTCCCCACACCCTGGGACAACTCCAAAGCCCCCCCAAATTCCACTGAAACCCCCCAAAATCCCCCAAAAATCCAAATTAAAAACTCCTAAACACCAAAGAATCCCACAAAATCCCAATGGAACCCACCAAAATTAAAAAAAAAAAAAAAAAAACAAAAAAAAACCAAAAAAACGCCCAAAAATTTCAATAAACCCCCCAAAAAATAACCACCCCAAAACCCTAAAAAATCCCTAAAATCCAAAATCCTCAAAACCCACAAAACCCCCATAACCCCACAAACCCAGTAATTCTCTCCAAAATCCAATAATTCCCCCTAATCTCCCAACAAAATCCCCCAAAGCCCATACATGCCGCCAAAATCTCCCCAAAATCCCCCCAGAGCGCCCCAGACTCACCGGGGGCAGTCCTGGATCAGGGGGCACCGGCCGGTGGAACAGGAGCCGCTTCAGGGGGCCCGCGGAGCTTTTTGGGGAGGGGGCACCATGGGAAACCCCCCAAAAATGGGGGGGGGGAACCCCTATGGCACCCCCTCCCCAGAAAGCCCTCTCCCCCGGTTCAGGAATAGCCAAATTCAAGAAAATGTAAACCAGGCTTGACTTTCCAGAAATTATTTTTGGCCGGGTTTAGCTGCACCCTCCAGGCTCAGGATCACCGGTGTATTTGCAGGTTTTGCTCTGCATCATCAGCCTGCCCAGACTCTGCTCGGTGTTTCACAAATGGAGAAGACAATGGATAATGTGCCAAGCTTCCTTGCAAACAGAAACACCTGCATCAGCATGACAGAAAAGAAGGGAAAAAAAAAAAAAAAGAAAATAATCAGCGGTTAGAACAGAGCCAGTGTCCCACCATCTTCCCCTCCACTGTTATTACAGAGGCAAACCTGGGCCTAAAGCTTCCACCTCTCAGTTCCTGATGCTGTTTGACTTCAGCCTTGACTCCCCCTGATCTACCTGACTGCCGTCCAAGTGGGGCTGGGGATGCTCAGCCTGGAAAGAGGAGACACTGGGGAGGCCTCCCTGCAGCTCTGCAGGACTGGAAGGGTCCCACAGGAAAGACGGGGACAGTGTTCAGCCGGGCCCGTGGCAACAGGACTAGGGGGGATGGCTTTCAACTGCAGGAGGCTGATTGAAGTTGGATCTGAGGGAGCTGCTCTTTTACACGGAGGCTGCTGAGGCACTGGCCCAGGCTGTGGATGCCCCATCCTTGGCAACAGGGCTGTGAGCAGCATGGGCTGGGGAAGATTGCTCAGCTCGGAACAAGATGCTCTTTAGATCCACTGTGATGTCACAGATGTGATGTTCCAGCAGGAACTTCCAGCGTCCAGCAAAGAGCACAACACAACCACTGGCCCTTGTGTCAGCCCACCCTGTGCCAGCCCTCGTGCCAGCTCACCCTTCACCATGTTCCCTGTCACTCTTCTCGTCACCTGCGCCCTGATACTCCCATCAGTCCTGAAAGCTCTCTGTTGCCTGGATTTTGTCATCCGTCCCTGCAGGATGCTCACATTTGTCCTGAGGAAGGTACAGTGCCATTCCATGGAGGTGGACACCCCCCAGCTGCCCGGCTGGGCTGGAGTTCTGTGGGGATGGGGTGGGACAGGGACCCCACTCTGAGGTGTTGCTACCTCTGCAGGCTGTCACCGAGAGAGAGGACGAGATGGAGGTGGACATGCAGGCTGATAGAGAGGAGGACATGGAAGTGGATGGCGAAGAGAGTGGAGACAATGCGATGGAGGTGGACATGGAGATTGATACAGAGGAGGAGATGGAAGTGGATGGAGAAGAGAGTGGAGAGGAAGAGATGGAGGTGGACATGCAGATGGATACAGAGGAGGAGATGGAAGTGGATGGAGAAGAGACTGGAGAGGAAGAGATGGAGGTGGACATGGAGATGGATCCAGAGGAGGAGATGGAAGTGGATGGAGAAGAGACTGGTGAAGAAGAGATGGAGGTAGATGTGGAAGAGGAGATGGACGTGGAAATGGAAGAGTACCTTGAGGACATGGACATTGATGAGAAAGATGAGGAAGAGGCCATGATCTTGGGATGAAGAGCAATACCAGCAGCAGGACAGGCATGTGGTCCCCACAGGCAGAGCGGGTCCCCTGCTGCCAGGCTGGGACTGGGCTGGGTGGTCCCTGCTCAGGGATGTGGGACCCGGTGCATTGGGTTCTGGTGGCCATCCCCAGCCTGTGCTGCGCTTGCTGGGCCAGCCTGGGGGCACATGGAAGAGCCCTCTCTGCCTGATTGGAGTGACTGTGCCTCTTGCTTTTCCTCAAGGACCGATGGAGATCCCGGACAGAGATGCCACCCTTTTGTACATACCTTGTAGAGTTTGTTGTTGTCTTTAGGCTATAGGTTTTAGGGCTTCTTTTTGTCTTCTGTAAATACGTTTCATAGACTTTTGTTAGATATGTTCTTAGGTATATACGTTCCATAGATAGTTGTTGTTACAAATATTCTTACAATGTAAATGTGTTCTGTGTTTTCTTTGCTGTTTTTCTGAAAATAAACAAGCTTTATTTTTCACACCCCAGTTCTCTTTCCATTTGCTTCAGGCACAGGTAGCATTTGCAAAGTTGTGGTTTCCGCTTGCTCCAGGTTCCCAGGGCTGGAGGTCAGTGGGGGCGCTGGCACAGCCACAAGCTTTTGTTTGGGGGCAATATTGGGAAGGGGGTGGGAGAGGGGGCACAGGGGGAGGTGGGACCCACTGAGGCTCCCCCAGGTCACCCCAGGACCCCCAGGCCCCGTCCCAGCCCCCCCAGTTCCCTCCACAGCCCCGGCTGAGGGGGGCTCAGCCCAGGAGCCGCCGTCGTTCGGGGCTCCCCCGAGGGCAGCCGCCAACGGGAGAGCTCCCGGCTCGGAGAGGCCCCAGCAGAGGAGGGGGATCTTGTCCCTCCTCGAGGGCCCTGAAGGGTCTTCAGGCCCCTATGAAGAGGAGTTTTTCTCTTTTTAGGGATGTTTGGGGGGACCTCACCCCTCCAAGGGTGTTTTTTCCTCCCCATTTTCAGGTGTTTGTGGGGCCACAGCCCCACAAGCCCCTTTTCAGGGGTGATCATGACAGCTTTAAGTGACATTTTTCTGGGGGACTCACTCCAAGCCGCTGTAGGGGATGTTTTGCCCCCCAGGGTGGATTTTTGGGGTTTAAGGGCCCCCGCTCTGGTCGGGTCCCACTCTAACTCCCCTGAAGAGGCCAACACCACTCCTGCTGATTCCGGCAGCGGAGCCCTAGGAGGGTTGTAAGAGTTGAAATTTTTAAATTTCATTTTTATTCTATTTTATTTAAATTCAAATTTATTGATTTTTAGTTTTATTATAACTCGTTGAGAGGACAGCAAGGACATTCAAGGGCAGGAACATTTTTTCCTGGCTGGTGACTGGAATTTCAGACCCTGGCAGTGTGTGCAGAACCACACAGACTGGGATCAAAAATGGGCTGAGATCACCTGGACTGAGATCCTATGGACTGGGACCATATGGAATGGGACCATAGGGATCAGGACGGTACACACTGGGATAAACTGGGTTGAGATTCTATGGACTGGGACCACATCGACTGGGATTGCACAGACTGGGATCCCATGGACTGGGAAAAAGCATTGGCTACCATTGGCTACCATCCACATAGAAAGGTGGCCACCTCAAGTTGTCTTGATCCTTTTTGGGTGTCCCATCCCCCTCTTTCCCCCGCCTTCCCCATCGTTCCCGCAGTCCCCGCTCCCCTCCCCCGTGTTTGGTTTTGGGGGTTCCAGGCCCCTCCTGCTCCGTGGGGGGGTCCCGATCCCTCTTTGGTTTAATTTGGGGCCCCCAACCCCTTCTCACCGCGACCCCCGCGGCCGGGGGGGCTCTCAGCACCACCAGTGCCACCAGTCCGGCCCCAGCTGCCCCCGCACGCCCCATCCCCATCCCCAGGGTCACCTCCCCCCTGCCCAAATTCCGCTCCCGGGGAGCGCTGGGCGCTGCGGGTCCGCCTGGCGACTGAGGAGTCATCGAGAACAAGCGCTCTGATTGGCTAGAAATGGCCCCGCGCAGTCTCTGATTGGCTAGCGCATTGAGAAGCGCTGTGATCTGCCTGGCAACCGATGAGCAGCGCTATCGCAGGCGCTGATTGCCTGAAAATCGCCGGCCCGGCAACTGAGTTGTCAGCAGCGCCGCGCGCTCTGATTGGCCAGGAGCTGTTTTGGGGTGGGGACGGGGGGAACTGGGGACCCCCAGGAGCCCCCCGGCTTTGGGGGTTTCCATCCCCCCTCGGCCCTCGGGGCGGCCCTGGGGCCACCCCAACACCCCCAAAGTGGGGAGGGTCCCCGGAGCCGTTTGGATCCCCCAAAAATGGGCTGGAAGCGGCAGGAGCCGCCCCAAAAAGGGATTGAAGGCTCCGGTCCGGGAATGGGGGAGGCTCCGGGGATGGCTCCGATCCGGATCGGGGCGGGCTGGGATTGAGGGAGGGTCCATTCAGCGACTGGGCAGGGGTCTGGGACTGGGTCAGGGGCTGGCATTGGGGAGGGTTTGGGAATTGGGGAGGGGTCTGGGATTGAGGGGATTGGTCCATCTCGGGATTGGGGCAGGGTCGCTCCCTGGGGGAGGGGTCCATTATTGGGCCAGGGCCTCTCCCCTTCCCGAGCCCAATCCCGTTCCTGATCCTGTTCCCGATCCCAATCCCATTCCCATTTCTGTTCCCGTTCCCGATCTCATTCCCGACCCCGATCCCACTCCCATTCCCGATCCCGATCCTGTTCCCAGTCCCGGTCCTGCCGCTGTTTCCAGGAAATGGCTCTGCTCTCAACCCCGACCCCAAACCCAGCGGGTCAAACACCCCAGATCCTGGGGTCAACTCTCCCCGACCCCAAATCCTGGGGGTTCAAACACTGGGGGGGTCAAACACCCTCAAACCCAAACTCTGGGATGTCAAGCCCTACCCCCTCCCCCCAGCCCCGAACCCCAAATTTTAGGATCAAACCCTCCAAATCCCAGATCCTGGGGTGTCAAACACTCCCCAATTCCCAAACGATGGGGTTAAATACCCCTGATTTTGCTGATGGAAAAAAAACTTCTTTTCAGGGTTGGACGACCTGGTTGCGACAGCGGAACCCTTCTAAAAGACGGATGCTAAGAGACATAACCGGTGCTGTGGGAACAGGATTGGGAATTCTAAATAGCATTGATTCAGAAGTATTAATGAACACATTGGCTGCCACCACTAGATTTGACCAAATTCCAACAACCACTGCAGTCGTCCCTCTTGGCCTTGGGAAGACATCAGCGCTTGCTATCAAACATATTACCAAGTTGGGAGGAAGCAAGCGTAAATGATCACAAATTGGTAATTGATGCACTCGGTGCCACACAAAAGAACGTTTCTTTAGCTCTCAGCTGTATCCAGGCTCAATTAGGGATGCAGTCGGTTGCTGCCTCGATTATAAGAGAAGGTGAAGAAGGCACTTTTCCTACTGAGATTCGGAAAATAGTTTGGGACAGTGCCGCTGATTTTGAAAAGGAATTCCAATCCCGGTGGAACCTAGTGAACTTTACCTATGACCCCATCACAAACATAGCCACAGCTTTGGTGTCAACCGTACGTGATGCCTCAAGTGCGTTTGGTATTCCCCATCATTGCACTAGGGCTGGGACACATATGGAGCCACTGGGAATGTGCTGGGGGCAACTGGGACCACGCTGGGGGCAACTGGGGACAAGGGTGAGTGACTGGGGCCCTGCTGGGAGAGACTGGGATCATACTGGACTCATACTGGGATCTTACTGGGAGTGACTGGGACTATTCTGGGGGCAAGTGGGAGAACTGGGAAAACACTGGATGGCACTGGGAACAACGGGAACAGTGCTGGGGGCAAATTGTATCGTAATGGGGAGTGACTGTCAGCAACTGGGCTCCTGCTGGGAGCAGCCCCTGGCGGCCCCGGGAGCCCCGCACCCCTTTCCCGGCCATGCCGCCCCTCCAGCCCCAGCACCCCCCATTGCCGGGGTGCCGGCACTGCCAGGGGTCCCCCCCTCTCGGGTTCCCCGCTGGGGCTTCTGGGGCTCTCCTCTCTCGGGGCTCCCGCTCAGGGCAGCCGCGGCTCTCCCGGGGCTCCCCAAAACCGGTGTCCCCCCGACGGGGCTCTGCCGCCACCCACACTGGGATGCCCCAAAAACACCTCTCGGGGACCCCCCGATGTCCCCCCGAGGGCCAGCTGCGGCTCGGCTTTGGAGCCCTGCCAGCTCCAAACATCCCTCCCAAAGAACCCGAACCAAGGCACCCCCCAGGATATTTGGGCCGAGCTCCCCCTCCCTGGGCACCTGCGGGATGGGGGCGATGCTCCCGGGGTGCTGCGAGCTCAGGCAGCGCCAGGGCCACGCGATTCCTTCTCTCCTCTCCTCCGGCTGCTCCCTGCTGCCGCTGCGCCTCTTCCTCCCTCCCTCCTCCTCCTCCCCCGCTCCGGGATCCTGAACCATGAGGGGAAAGGAGCGAGGAAAGGGCAGAACCATGAGGGGAAAGGAGCGAGGAAAGGGCGGAACCGTGAGGGGAAAGGAGCGGGGCCAGGGGGACGCGCTGTCCTAAAAAAGCCCGGTTTGACCCAAAATCACCCAAAAGGGCATCAAATGCAGCCTACATCCACATGGTTCGGCCTGACACCAACCAAATGGGATTAAAAGTATCCAGAGGGCTCTAAAATCCAACCAAAGGGGCTTAAAACTGCCCCAAGTGTTTTATAGCCCTCAAGAAATGGCTTAAGATCACCCGTAAATCTTTCAAATGTGACTAAAATCCACCCTGAAAGTATCTGGTCCAGCCTAAAATCATCCAAAGGTATCTAAAATCACCAAAATGTCCCTGACACCAACACAAGAAGACCTAAAATCACCCTAAAAAGGCTTGGTTCAACCTAAAATTGCCCAAAGCAGCAAAAAACCCTACTTAAATGCACCCAAAATACACAAAAAAAAGGGACCTAAAATCACCCACACAGGATTAGGATTCACCCATATGGGCCCCGTTTTTCCTAAACTCACCCAAATGGGCCCCAGCCCCACCCACATGGGCCTAAAATCATCCAAAGGGGTCTGAAATCCCCCCTAAACCCCACCAGATTCGGCCTCAAATCAGCCACAGGGGCTGAAAATCCACCCAAAAAGGCTCGGGATCCCCGCATGGGATCTGAAGCCCACCCTAAACCTGCCCGGTTCGGCCCAAAATCCCCCAAAGGGGCCGAGCCCGAGGCCGAGCCCGGGATCGGCTCCGGGGTCGCTCCGGGACCTCCGCGTCCGCTCCGGGCAGTTTTGGCCGCGGCCCCGGACGGGCCTGGGCGGGACCGGGAGGGACCAGGGAGGGCTCGGGAGGGGTTTGGGCATCTGGGGCTTTTTTGGGCTTTGGGGAATTGTGTTGGGAGTTTACAGGGAATTGTTGGGGTTTTTGGGGAGAATTATTGGGTTTGGAGGCAGTTGGGGAATTTTGAGAGTTTGGATTTTGAGGGGTTTTATTGGTGCTTTGAGGGGGAAGTTGTTTTCCTGGGGGTATTTGGGGGTTAATTGAAATTTTTTGTGTTTTCTTTAGAATTTTGGAAGGTTTTACTGGGATTTTGTGGGGATTTTGTGGGATCCTCTGGAATTATTTCTGGGTTTTATTGGGATTTTTAGGGGATTTGGAGGCAATTTATTGGAATTGTGGGGGCATTTAGTGGGATTCTTTGGGGATTTGGGTTTGTTAGGAATTTTAGTGGGGATTAGGGGGGGTTTTGTAGGTTTTTTCTAGGTTGTTGTCAAGATTTCTTTGGACTCGTGAGTATTTTGTGGGGCTTGTTGTGGTTTTGGAGATATTTTTGGGTAGATTTGTGGGGTTTAATTGGGATTTTGTGGGCTTTTATTGGGATTCGAGGGTGTTCTAATGGGAATTTGTGAAATTTAATGGCGATTTCATGGGGTTTATTGGGACTTTCAGGGGTTTAAAGGAGACTTTGGTGCCTCTCAGCCCTTCCCCACACCCTGGGACAACTCCAAAGCCCCCCAAAATTCCACTAAAACCCCCCAAAATCCCCCAAAAATCCCAATTAAAAACTCCTAAACACCAAAGAATCCCACAAAATCCCAATGGAACCCACCAAAATTAAAAAAAAAAAAAAAAAACAAAAAACAAAAAAAAAAAAAAAAAAAAAAAAAAAAAACAAAAAAACGCCCAAAAATTTCAATAAACCCCCCAAAAAATAACCACCCCAAAACCCTAAAAAATCCCTAAAATCCAAAATCCTCAAAACCCACAAAACCCCCATAACCCCACAAACCCAGTAATTCTCTCCAAAATCCAATAATTCCCCCTAATCTCCCAACAAAATCCCCCAAAGCCCATACATGCCGCCAAAATCTCCCCAAAATCCCCCCAGAGTGCCCCAGACTCACCGGGGGCAGTCCTGGATCAGGGGGCACCGGCCGGTGGAACAGGAGCCACCTCAGGGGGCCCGCGGTGCTTTTTGGGGAGGGGGCACCATGGGAAACCCCCCAAAAATGGGGGGGGGAACCCCTGTGGCACCCCCTCCCCAGAAAGCCCTCTCCCCCGGTTCAGGAATAGCCAAATTCAAGAAAATGTAAACCAGGCTTGACTTTCCAGAAATTATTTTTGGCCGGGTTTAGCTGCACCCTCCAGGCTCAGGATCACCGGTGTATTTGCAGGTTTTGCTCTGCATCATCAGCCTGCCCAGACTCTGCTCGGTGTTTCACAAATGGAGAAGACAATGGATATTGTGCCAAGCTTCCTTGCAAACAGCAACACCTGCATCAGCATGACAGAAAAGAAGGGAAAAAAAAAAAAAGAAAATAATCAGCGGTTAGAACAGAGCCAGTGTCCCACCATCTTCCCCTCCACTGTTATTATAGAGGCAAACCTGGGCCTAAAGCTTCCACCTCTCAGTTCCTGATGCTGTTTGACTTCAGCCTTGACTCCCCCTGATCTACCTGACTGCCGTCCAAGTGGGGCTGGGGATGCTCAGCCTGGAAACAGGAGACACTGGGGAGGCCTCCCTGCAGCTCTGCAGGACTGGAAGGGTCCCACAGGAAAGACGGGGACAGTGTTCAGCCGGGCCCGTGGCAACAGGACAAGGGGGGATGGCTTTCAACTGCAGGAGGCTGACTGAAGTTGGATCTGAGGGAGCTGCTCTTTTACACGGAGGCTGCTGAGGCACTGGCCCAGGCTGTGGATGCCCCATCCTTGGCAACAGGGCTGTGAGCAGCATGGGCTGGGGAAGATTGCTCAGCTCGGAACAAGATGCTCTTTAGATCCACTGTGATGTCACAGATGTGATGTTCCAGCAGGAACTTCCAGCGTCCAGCAAAGAGCACAACACAACCACTGGCCCTTGTGTCAGCCCACCCTGTGCCAGCCCTCGTGCCAGCTCACCCTTCACCATGCTCCCTGTCACTCTTCTCGTCACCTGCGCCCTGATACTCCCATCAGTCCTGAAAGCTCTCTGTTGCCTGGATTTTGTCATCCGTCCCTGCAGGATGCTCACATTTGTCCTGAGGAAGGTACAGTGCCATTCCATGGAGGTGGACACCCCCCAGCTGCCCGGCTGGGCTGGAGTTCTGTGGGGATGGGGTGGGACAGGGACCCCACTCTGAGGTGTTGCTACCTCTGCAGGCTGTCACCGAGAGAGAGGACGAGATGGAGGTGGACATGCAGGCTGATAGAGAGGAGGACATGGAAGTGGATGGAGAAGAGAGTGGAGAGGAAGAGATGGAGGTGGACATGCAGATGGATACAGAGGAGGAGATGGAAGTGGATGGAGAAGAGACTGGAGAGGAAGAGATGGAGGTGGACATGGAGATTGATACAGAGGAGGAGATGGAAGTGGATGGAGAAGAGACTGGAGAGGAAGAGATGGAGGTGGACATGCAGATGGATACAGAGGAGGAGATGGAAGTGGATGGAGAAGAGACTGGAGAGGAAGAGATGGAGGTGGACATGCAGATGGATCCAGAGGAGGAGATGGAAGTGGATGGAGAAGAGACTGGAGAGGAAGAGATGGAGGTGGACATGCAGATGGATCCAGAGGAGGAGATGGAAGTGGATGGAGAAGAGACTGGTGAAGAAGAGATGGAGGTAGATGTGGAAGAGGAGATGGACGTGGAAATGGAAGAGTACCTTGAGGACATGGACATTGATGAGAAAGATGAGGAAGAGGCCATGATCTTGGGATGAAGAGCAATACCAGCAGCAGGACAGGCATGTGGTCCCCACAGGCAGAGCGGGTCCCCTGCTGCCAGGCTGGGACTGGGCTGGGTGGTCCCTGCTCAGGGATGTGGGACCCGGTGCATTGGGTTCTGGTGGCCATCCCCAGCCTGTGCTGCGCTTGCTGGGCCAGCCTGGGGGCACATGGAAGAGCCCTCTCTGCCTGATTGGAGTGACTGTGCCTCTTGCTTTTCCTCAAGGACCGATGGAGATCCCGGACAGAGATGCCACCCTTTTGTACATACCTTGTAGAGTTTGTTGTTGTCTTTAGGCTATAGGTTTTAGGGCTTCTTTTTGTCTTCTGTAAATACGTTTCATAGACTTTTGTTAGATATGTTCTTAGGTATATACGTTCCATAGATAGTTGTTGTTACAAATATTCTTACAATGTAAATGTGTTCTGTGTTTTCTTTGCTGTTTTTCTGAAAATAAACAAGCTTTATTTTTCACACCCCAGTTCTCTTTCCATTTGCTTCAGGCACAGGTAGCATTTGCAAAGTTGTGGTTTCCGCTTGCTCCAGGTTCCCAGGGCTGGAGGTCGGTGGGGGCGCTGGCACAGCCACAAGCTTTTGTTTGGGGGCAATATTGGGAAGGGGGTGGGAGAGGGGGCACAGGGGGAGGTGGGACCCACTGAGGCTCCCCCAGGTCACCCCAGGACCCCAGGCCCCGTCCCAGCCCCCCCATTTCCCTCCACAGCCCCGGCTGAGGGGGGCTCAGCCCAGGAGCCGCCGTCGTTCGGGGCTCCCCCGAGGGCAGCCGCCAACGGGAGAGCTCCCGGCTTGGAGAGGCCCCAGCAGAGGAGGGGGATCTTGTCCCTCCTCGAGTGCCCTGAAAGGTCTTCAGGCCCCTCTGAAGAGGAGTTTTTCTCTTTTTAGGGATGTTTGGGGGGACCTCACCCCTCCAAGGGTGTTTTTTTCCTCCCCATTTTCAGGTGTTTGTGGGGCCACAGCCCCACAAGCCCCTTTTCAGGGGTGATCATGACAGCTTTAAGTGACATTTTTCTGGGGGACTCACTCCAAGCCGCTGTAGGGGATGTTTTGCCCCCCAGGGTGGATTTTTGGGGTTTAAGGGCCCCCGCTCTGGTCGGGTCCCACTCTAACTCCCCTGAAGAGGCCAACACCACTCCTGCTGATTCCGGCAGCGGAGCCCTAGGAGGGTTGTAAGAGCTGAAATTTTTAAATTTCATTTTTATTCTATTTTATTTAAATTCAAATTTATTGATTTTTAGTTTTATTATAACTCGTTGAGAGGACAGCAAGGACATTCAAGGGCAGGAACATTTTTTCCTGGCTGGTGACTGGAATTTCAGACCCTGGCAGTGTGTGCAGAACCACACAGACTGGGATCAAACATGGGCTGGGATCACCTGGACTGAGATCCTATGGACTGGGACCATATGGAATGGGACCATAGGGATCAGGACGGTACACACTGGGATAAACTGGGTTGAGATTCTATGGACTGGGACCACATCGACTGGGATTGCACAGACTGGGATCCCATGGACTGGGAAAAAGCATTGGCTACCATTGGCTACCATCCACATAGAAAGGTGGCCACCTCAAGTTGTCTTGATCCTTTTTGGGTGTCCCATCCCCCTCTTTCCCCCGCCCTCCCCATCGTTCCCCCAATCCCCGCTCCCCTCCCCCGTGTTTGGTTTTGGGGGTTCCAGGCCCCTCCTGCTCCGTGGGGGGGTCCCGATCCCTCTTTGGTTTAATTTGGGGCCCCCAACCCCTTCTCACCGCGACCCCCGCGGCCGGGGGGGCTCTCAGCACCACCAGTGCCACCAGTCCGGCCCCAGCTGCCCCCGCACGCCCCATCCCCATCCCCAGGGTCACCTCCCCCCTCCCCAAATTCCGCTCCCGGGGAGCGCTGGGCGCTGCGGGTCCGCCTGGCGACTGAGGAGTCATCGAGAACAAGCGCTCTGATTGGCTAGAAATGGCCCCGCGCAGTCTCTGATTGGCTAGCGCATTGAGAAGCGCTGTGATCTGCCTGGCAACCGATGAGCAGCGCTATCGCAGGCGCTGATTGCCTGAAAATCGCCGGCCCGGCAACTGAGTTGTCAGCAGCGCCGTGCGCTCTGATTGGCCAGGAGCTGTTTTGGGGTGGGGACGGGGGGAACTGGGGACCCCCAGGAGCCCCCCGGCTTTGGGGGTTTCCATCCCCCCTCGGCCCTCGGGGCGGCCCTGGGGCCACCCCAACACCCCCAAAGTGGGGGAGGGTCCCCGGAGCCCTTTGGATCCCCCCAAAAATGGGCTGGAAGCGGCAGGAGCCGCCCCAAAAAGGGATTGAAGGCTCCGGTCCGGGAATGGGGGAGGCTCCGGGGATGGCTCCGATCCGGATCGGGGCGGGCTGGGATTGAGGGAGGGTCCGTTCAGCGACTGGGGAGGGGTCTGGGACTGGGTCAGGGGCTGGCATTGGGGAGGGTTTGGGAATTGGGGAGGGGTCTGGGATTGAGGGGATTGGTCCATCTCGGGATTGGGGCAGGGTCGCTCCCTGGGGAGGGGTCCATTATTGGGCCAGGGCCTCTCCCCTTCCCGAGCCCAATCCCGTTCCTGATCCTGTTCCCGATCCCAATCCCATTCCCATTTCTGTTCCCGTTCCCGATCTCATTCCCGACCCCGATCCCACTCCCCATTCCCGATCCCGATCCTGTTCCCAGTCCCGGTCCCGCCGCTGTTTCCAGGAAATGGCTCTGCTCTCAACCCCGACCCCAAACCCAGCGGGTCAAACACCCCAGATCCTGGGGTCAACTCTCCCCGACCCCAAATCCTGGGGGTTCAAACACTGGGGGGGTCAAACACCCTCAAACCCAAACTCTGGGATGTCAAGCCCTACCCCCTCCCCCCAGCCCCGAACCCCAAATTTTAGGATCAAACCCTCCAAATCCCAGATCCTGGGGTGTCAAACACTCCCCAATTCCCAAACGATGGGGTTAAATACCCCTGATTTTGCTGATGGAAAAAAAACTTCTTTTCAGGGTTGGACGACCTGGTTGCGACAGCGGAACCCTTCTAAAAGACGGATGCTAAGAGACATAACCGGTGCTGTGGGAACAGGATTGGGAATTCTAAATAGCATTGATTCAGAAGTATTAATGAACACATTGGCTGCCACCACTAGATTTGACCAAATTCCAACAACCACTGCAGTCGTCCCTCTTGGCCTTGGGAAGACATCAGCGCTTGCTATCAAACATATTACCAAGTTGGGAGGAAGCAAGCGTAAATGATCACAAATTGGTAATTGATGCACTCGGTGCCACACAAAAGAACGTTTCTTTAGCTCTCAGCTGTATCCAGGCTCAATTAGGGATGCAGTCGGTTGCTGCCTCGATTATAAGAGAAGGTGAAGAAGGCACTTTTCCTACTGAGATTGGGAAAATAGTTTGGGACAGTGTCGCTGATTTTGAAAAGGAATTCCAATCCCGGTGGAACCTAGTGAACTTTACCTATGACCCCATCACAAACATAGCCACAGCTTTGGTGTTAACCGTACGTGATGCCTCAAGGGCATTTGGTATTCCCCATCATTGCACTAGGACTGGGACACATATGGAGCCACTGGGAATGTGCTGGGGGCAACTGGGACCACACTGGGGGCAACTGGGGACAAGGGTGAGTGACTGGGGCCCTGCTGGGAGAGACTGGGATCATACTGGACTCATACTGGGATCTTACTGGGAGTGACTGGGACTATTCTGGGGGCAAGTGGGAGAACTGGGAAAACACTGGATGGCACTGGGAACAACGGGAACAGTGCTGGGGGCAAATTGTATCATAATGGGGAATGACTGTCAGCAACTGGGCTCCTGCTGGGAGCAGCCCCTGGCGGCCCCGGGAGCCCCGCACCCCTTTCCCGGCCATGCCGCCCCTCCAGCCCCAGCACCCCCCATTGCCGGGGTGCCGGCACTGCCAGGGGTCCCCCCCTCTCGGGTTCCCCGCTGGGGCTTCTGGGGCTCTCCTCTCTCGGGGCTCCCGCTCAGGGCAGCCGCGGCTCTCCCGGGGCTCCCCAAAACCGGTGTCCCCCTGACGGGGCTCTGCCGCCACCCACACTGGGATCCCCCAAAAACACCTCTCGGGGACCCCCCGATGTCACCCCGAGGGCCAGCTGCGGCTCGGCTTTGGAGCCCTGCCAGCTCCAAACATCCCTCCCAAAGAACCCGAACCCAGGCACCCCCCAGGATATTTGGGCCGAGCTCCCCCTCCCTGGGCACCTGCGGGATGGGGGCGATGCTCCCGGGGTGCTGCGAGCTCAGGCAGCGCCAGGGCCACGCGATTCCTTCTCTCCTCTCCTCCGGCTGCTCCCTGCTGCCGCTGCGCCTCTTCCTCCCTCCCTCCTCCTCCTGCCCCGCTCCGGGATCCTGAACCATGAGGGGAAAGGAGCGAGGAAAGGGCAGAACCATGAGGGGAAAGGAGCGAGGAAAGGGCGGAACCGTGAGGGGAAAGGAGCGGGGCCAGGGGGACGCGCTGTCCTAAAAAAGCCCGGTTTGACCCAAAATCACCCAAAAGGGCATCAAATGCAGCCTACATCCACATGGTTCGGCCTGACACCAACCAAATGGGATTAAAAGTATCCAGAGGGCTCTAAAATCCAACCAAAGGGGCTTAAAACTGCCCCAAGTGTTTTATAGCCCTCAAGAAATGGCTTAAGATCACCCGTAAATCTTTCAAATGTGACTAAAATCCACCCTGAAAGTATCTGGTCCAGCCTAAAATCATCCAAAGGTATCTAAAATCACCAAAATGTCCCTGACACCAACACAAGAAGACCTAAAATCACCCTAAAAAGGCTTGGTTCAACCTAAAATTGCCCAAAGCAGCAAAAAACCCTACTTAAATGCACCCAAAAGACACAAAAAAGGGACCTAAAATCACCCACACAGGATTAGGATTCACCCATATGGGCCCAGTTTTTCCTAAACTCACTCAAATGGGCCCCAGCCCCACCACATGGGCCTAAAATCATCCAAAGGGGTCTGAAATCCCCCCTAAACCCCACCAGATTCGGCCTCAAATCAGCCACAGGGGCTGAAAATCCACCCAAAAAGGCTCGGGATCCCCGCAAGGGATCTGAAGCCCACCCTAAACCTGCCCGGTTCGGCCCAAAATCCCCCAAAGGGGCCGAGCCCGAGGCCGAGCCCGGGATCGGCTCCGGGGTCGCTCCGGGACCTCCGCGTCCGCTCCGGGCAGTTTTGGCCGCGGCCCCGGACGGGCCTGGGCGGGACCGGGAGGGACCAGGGAGGGCTCGGGAGGGGTTTGGGCATCTGGGGCTTTTTTGGGCTTTGGGAATTGTGTTGGGAGTTTACAGGGAATTGTTGGGGTTTTTGGGGAGAATTATTGGGTTTGGAGGCAGTTGGGGGGATTTTGGGGAGTTTGGATTTTGAGGGGTTTTATTGGTGCTTTGAGGGGGAAGTTGTTTTCCTGGGGGTATTTGGGGGTTAATTGAAATTTTTTGTGTTTTCTTTAGAATTTTGGAAGGTTTTACTGGGATTTTGTGGGGATTTTGTGGGATCCTCTGGAATTATTTCTGGGTTTTATTGGGATTTTTAGGGGATTTGGAGGCAATTTATTGGAATTGTGGGGGGCATTTAGTGGGATTCTTTGGGGATTTGGGTTTGTTAGGAATTTTAGTGGGGATTAGGGGGGGTTTTGTAGGTTTTTTCTAGGTTGTTGTCAAGATTTCTTTGGACTCGTGAGTATTTTGTGGGGCTTGTTGTGGTTTTGGAGACATTTTTGGGAGGATTTGTGGGGTTTAATTGGGATTTTGTGGGCTTTTATTGGGATTCGAGGGTGTTCTAATGGAATTTGTGAAATTTAATGGCGATTTCATGGGGTTTATTGGGACTTTCAGGGGTTTAAAGGAGACTTTGGTGCCTCTCAGCCCTTCCCCACACCCTGGGACAACTCCAAAGCCCCCCAAAATTCCACTAAAACCCCCCAAAATCCCCCAAAAATCCCAATTAAAAACTCCTAAACACCAAAGAATCCCACAAAATCCCAATGGAACCCACCAAAATTAAAAAAAAAAACAAAACAAAAAAAAAAAAAAAAACGCCCAAAAACTTCAATAAACCCCCCAAAAAATAACCACCCCAAAACCCTAAAAAATCCCTAAAATCCAAAATCCTCAAAACCCACAAAACCCCCATAACCCCACAAACCCAGTAATTCTCTCCAAAATCCAATAATTCCCCCTAATCTCCCAACAAAATCCCCCAAAGCCCATACATGCCGCCAAAATCTCCCCAAAATCCCCCCAGAGCGCCCCAGACTCACCGGGGGCAGTCCTGGATCAGGGGGCACCGGCCGGTGGAACAGGAGCCACCTCAGGGGGCCCGCGGTGCTTTTTGGGGAGGGGGCACCATGGGAAACCCCCCAAAAATGGGGGGGGGGAACCCCTGTGGCACCCCCTCCCCAGAAAGCCCTCTCCCCCGGTTCAGGAATAGCCAAACTCAAGAAAATGTAAACCAGGCTTGACTTTCCAGAAATTATTTTTGGCCGGGTTTAGCTGCACCCTCCAGGCTCAGGATCACCGGTGTATTTGCAGGTTTTGCTCTGCATCATCAGCCTGCCCAGACTCTGCTCGGTGTTTCACAAATGGAGAAGACAATGGATATTGTGCCAAGCTTCCTTGCAAACAGCAACACCTGCATCAGCATGACAGAAAAGAAGGGAAAAAAAAAAAAAAGAAAATAATCAGCGGTTAGAACAGAGCCAGTGTCCCACCATCTTCCCCTCCACTGTTATTATAGAGGCAAACCTGGGCCTAAAGCTTCCACCTCTCAGTTCCTGATGCTGTTTGACTTCAGCCTTGACTCCCCCTGATCTACCTGACTGCCGTCCAAGTGGGGCTGGGGATGTTCAGCCTGGAAACAGGAGACACTGGGGAGGCCTCAGTGCAGCTCTGCAGGACTGGAAGGGTCCCACAGGAAAGACGGGGACAGTGTTCAGCCGGGCCCGTGGCAACAGGACAAGGGGGGATGGCTTTCAACTGCAGGAGGCTGATTGAAGTTGGATCTGAGGGAGCTGCTCTTTTACACGGAGGCTGCTGAGGCACTGGCCCAGGCTGTGGATGCCCCATCCTTGGCAACAGGGCTGTGAGCAGCATGGGCTGGGGAAGATTGCTCAGCTCGGAACAAGATGCTCTTTAGATCCACTGTGATGTCACAGATGTGATGTTCCAGCAGGAACTTCCAGCGTCCAGCAAAGAGCACAACACAACCACTGGCCCTTGTGTCAGCCCACCCTGTGCCAGCCCTCGTGCCAGCTCACCCTTCACCATGTTCCCTGTCACTCTTCTCGTCACCTGCGCCCTGATACTCCCATCAGTCCTGAAAGCTCTCTGTTGCCTGGATTTTGTCATCCGTCCCTGCAGGATGCTCACATTTGTCCTGAGGAAGGTACAGTGCCATTCCATGGAGGTGGACACCCCCCAGCTGCCCGGCTGGGCTGGAGTTCTGTGGGGATGGGGTGGGACAGGGACCCCACTCTGAGGTGTTGCTACCTCTGCAGGCTGTCACCGAGAGAGAGGACGAGATGGAGGTGGACATGCAGGCTGATAGAGAGGAGGACATGGAAGTGGATGGCGAAGAGAGTGGAGACAATGCGATGGAGGTGGACATGGAGATTGATCCAGAGGAGGAGATGGAAGTGGATGGAGAAGAGACTGGAGAGGAAGAGATGGAGGTGGACATGCAGATGGATACAGAGGAGGAGATGGAAGTGGATGGAGAAGAGACTGGAGAGGAAGAGATGGAGGTGGACATGCAGATGGATCCAGAGGAGGAGATGGAAGTGGATGGAGAAGAGACTGGAGAGGAAGAGATGGAGGTGGACATGCAGATGGATCCAGAGGAGGAGATGGAAGTGGATGGAGAAGAGACTGGTGAAGAAGAGATGGAGGTAGATGTGGAAGAGGAGATGGACGTGGAAATGGAAGAGTACCTTGAGGACATGGACATTGATGAGAAAGATGAGGAAGAGGCCATGATCTTGGGATGAAGAGCAATACCAGCAGCAGGACAGGCATGTGGTCCCCACAGGCAGAGCGGGTCCCCTGCTGCCAGGCTGGGACTGGGCTGGGTGGTCCCTGCTCAGGGATGTGGGACCCGGTGCATTGGGTTCTGGTGGCCATCCCCAGCCTGTGCTGCGCTTGCTGGGCCAGCCTGGGGGCACATGGAAGAGCCCTCTCTGCCTGATTGGAGTGACTGTGCCTCTTGCTTTTCCTCAAGGACCGATGGAGATCCCGGACAGAGATGCCACCCTTTTGTACATACCTTGTAGAGTTTGTTGTTGTCTTTAGGCTATAGGTTTTAGGGCTTCTTTTTGTCTTCTGTAAATACGTTTCATAGACTTTTGTTAGATATGTTCTTAGGTATATACGTTCCATAGATAGTTGTTGTTACAAATATTCTTACAATGTAAATGTGTTCTGTGTTTTCTTTGCTGTTTTTCTGAAAATAAACAAGCTTTATTTTTCACACCCCAGTTCTCTTTCCATTTGCTTCAGGCACAGGTAGCATTTGCAAAGTTGTGGTTTCCGCTTGCTCCAGGTTCCCAGGGCTGGAGGTCGGTGGGGGCGCTGGCACAGCCACAAGCTTTTGTTTGGGGGCAATATTGGGAAGGGGGTGGGAGAGGGGGCACAGGGGGAGGTGGGACCCACTGAGGCTCCCCCAGGTCACCCCAGGACCCCCAGGCCCCGTCCCAGCCCCCCCATTTCCCTCCACAGCCCCGGCTGAGGGGGGCTCAGCCCAGGAGCCGCCGTCGTTCGGGGCTCCCCCGAGGGCAGCCGCCAACGGGAGAGCTCCCGGCTCGGAGAGGCCCCAGCAGAGGAGGGGGATCTTGTCCCTCCTCGAGTGCCCTGAAAGGTCTTCAGGCCCCTCTGAAGAGGAGTTTTTCTCTTTTTAGGGATGTTTGGGGGGACCTCACCCCTCCAAGGGTGTTTTTTCCTCCCCATTTTCAGGTGTTTGTGGGGCCACAGCCCCACAAGCCCCTTTTCAGGGGTGATCATGACAGCTTTAAGTGACATTTTTCTGGGGGACTCACTCCAAGCCGCTGTAGGGGATGTTTTGCCCCCCAGGGTGGATTTTTGGGGTTTAAGGGCCCCCGCTCTGGTCGGGTCCCACTCTAACTCCCCTGAAGAGGCCAACACCACTCCTGCTGATTCCGGCAGCGGAGCCCTAGGAGGGTTGTAAGAGCTGAAATTTTTAAATTTCATTTTTATTCTATTTTATTTAAATTCAAATTTATTGATTTTTAGTTTTATTATAACTCGTTGAGAGGACAGCAAGGACATTCAAGGGCAGGAACATTTTTTCCTGGCTGGTGACTGGAATTTCAGACCCTGGCAGTGTGTGCAGAACCACACAGACTGGGATCAAACATGGGCTGGGATCACCTGGACTGAGATCCTATGGACTGGGACCATATGGAATGGGACCATAGGGATCAGGACGGTACACACTGGGATAAACTGGGTTGAGATTCTATGGACTGGGACCACATCGACTGGGATTGCACAGACTGGGATCCCATGGACTGGGAAAAAGCATTGGCTACCATTGGCTACCATCCACATAGAAAGGTGGCCACCTCAAGTTGTCTTGATCCTTTTTGGGTGTCCCATCCCCCTCTTTCCCCCGCCCTCCCCATCGTTCCCCCAATCCCCGCTCCCCTCCCCCGTGTTTGGTTTTGGGGGTTCCAGGCCCCTCCTGCTCCGTGGGGGGGTCCCGATCCCTCTTTGGTTTAATTTGGGGCCCCCAACCCCTTCTCACCGCGACCCCCGCGGCCGGGGGGGCTCTCAGCACCACCAGTGCCACCAGTCCGGCCCCAGCTGCCCCCGCACGCCCCATCCCCATCCCCAGGGTCACCTCCCCCCTCCCCAAATTCCGCTCCCGGGGAGCGCTGGGCGCTGCGGGTCCGCCTGGCGACTGAGGAGTCATCGAGAACAAGCGCTCTGATTGGCTAGAAATGGCCCCGCGCAGTCTCTGATTGGCTAGCGCATTGAGAAGCGCTGTGATCTGCCTGGCAACCGATGAGCAGCGCTATCGCAGGCGCTGATTGCCTGAAAATCGCCGGCCCGGCAACTGAGTTGTCAGCAGCGCCGTGCGCTCTGATTGGCCAGGAGCTGTTTTGGGGTGGGGACGGGGGGAACTGGGGACCCCCAGGAGCCCCCCGGCTTTGGGGGTTTCCATCCCCCCTCGGCCCTCGGGGCGGCCCTGGGGCCACCCCAACACCCCCAAAGTGGGGAGGGTCCCCGGAGCCCTTTGGATCCCCCAAAAATGGGCTGGAAGCGGCAGGAGCCGCCCCAAAAAGGGATTGAAGGCTCCGGTCCGGGAATGGGGGAGGCTCCGGGGATGGCTCCGATCCGGATCGGGGCGGGCTGGGATTGAGGGAGGGTCCATTCAGCGACTGGGGAGGGGTCTGGGACTGGGTCAGGGGCTGGCATTGGGGAGGGTTTGGGAATTGGGGAGGGGTCTGGGATTGAGGGGATTGGTCCATCTCGGGATTGGGGCAGGGTCGCTCCCTGGGGGAGGGGTCCATTATTGGGCCAGGGCCTCTCCCCTTCCCGAGCCCAATCCCGTTCCTGATCCTGTTCCCGATCCCAATCCCATTCCCATTTCTGTTCCCGTTCCCGATCTCATTCCCGACCCCGATCCCACTCCCATTCCCGATCCCGATCCTGTTCCCAGTCCCGGTCCCGCCGCTGTTTCCAGGAAATGGCTCTGCTCTCAACCCCGACCCCAAACCCAGCGGGTCAAACACCCCAGATCCTGGGGTCAACTCCCCCCGACCCCAAATCCTGGGGGTTCAAACACTGGGGGGGTCAAACACCCTCAAACCCAAACTCTGGGATGTCAAGCCCTACCCCCTCCCCCCAGCCCCGAACCCCAAATTTTAGGATCAAACCCTCCAAATCCCAGATCCTGGGGTGTCAAACACTCCCCAATTCCCAAACGATGGGGTTAAATACCCCTGATTTTGCTGATGGAAAAAAAACTTCTTTTCAGGGTTGGACGACCTGGTTGCGACAGCGGAACCCTTCTAAAAGACGGATGCTAAGAGACATAACCGGTGCTGTGGGAACAGGATTGGGAATTCTAAATAGCATTGATTCAGAAGTATTAATGAACACATTGGCTGCCACCACTAGATTTGACCAAATTCCAACAACCACTGCAGTCGTCCCTCTTGGCCTTGGGAAGACATCAGCGCTTGCTATCAAACATATTACCAAGTTGGGAGGAAGCAAGCGTAAATGATCACAAATTGGTAATTGATGCACTCGGTGCCACACAAAAGAACGTTTCTTTAGCTCTCAGCTGTATCCAGGCTCAATTAGGGATGCAGTCGCTTGCTGCCTCGATTATAAGAGAAGGTGAAGAAGGCACTTTTCCTACTGAGATTCGGAAAATAGTTTGGGACAGTGCCGCTGATTTTGAAAAGGAATTCCAATCCCGGTGGAACCTAGTGAACTTTACCTATGACCCCATCACAAACATAGCCACAGCTTTGGTGTTAACCGTACGTGATGCCTCAAGGGCATTTGGTATTCCCCATCATTGCACTAGGACTGGGACACATATGGAGCCACTGGGAATGTGCTGGGGGCAACTGGGACCACACTGGGGGCAACTGGGGACAAGGGTGAGTGACTGGGGCCCTGCTGGGAGAGACTGGGATCATACTGGACTCATACTGGGATCTTACTGGGAGTGACTGGGACTATTCTGGGGGCAAGTGGGAGAACTGGGAAAACACTGGATGGCACTGGGAACAACGGGAACAGTGCTGGGGGCAAATTGTATTATAATGGGGAATGACTGTCAGAAACTGGGCTCCTGCTGGGAGCAGCCCCTGGCGGCCCCGGGAGCCCCGCACCCCTTTCCCGGCCATGCCGCCCCTCCAGCCCCAGCACCCCCCATTGCCGGGGTGCCGGCACTGCCAGGGGTCCCCCCCTCTCGGGTTCCCCGCTGGGGCTTCTGGGGCTCTCCTCTCTCGGGGCTCCCGCTCAGGGCAGCCGCGGCTCTCCCGGGGCTCCCCAAAACCGGTGTCCCCCCGACGGGGCTCTGCCGCCACCCACACTGGGATCCCCCAAAAACACCTCTCGGGGACCCCCCGATGTCCCCCCGAGGGCCAGCTGCGGCTCGGCTTTGGAGCCCTGCCAGCTCCAAACATCCCTCCCAAAGAACCCGAACCCAGGCACCCCCCAGGATATTTGGGCCGAGCTCCCCCTCCCTGGGCACCTGCGGGATGGGGGCGATGCTCCCGGGGTGCTGCGAGCTCAGGCAGCGCCAGGGCCACGCCATTCCTTCTCTCCTCTCCTCCGGCTGCTCCCTGCTGCCGCTGCGCCTCTTCCTCCCTCCCTCCTCCTCCTGCCCCGCTCCGGGATCCTGAACCATGAGGGGAAAGGAGCGAGGAAAGGGCAGAACCATGAGGGGAAAGGAGCGAGGAAAGGGCGGAACCGTGAGGGGAAAGGAGCGGGGCCAGGGGGACGCGCTGTCCTAAAAAAGCCCGGTTTGACCCAAAATCACCCAAAAGGGCATCAAATGCAGCCTACATCCACATGGTTCGGCCTGACACCAACCAAATGGGATTAAAAGTATCCAGAGGGCTCTAAAATCCAACCAAAGGGGCTTAAAACTGCCCCAAGTGTTTTATAGCCCTCAAGAAATGGCTTAAGATCACCCGTAAATCTTTCAAATGTGACTAAAATCCACCCTGAAAGTATCTGGTCCAGCCTAAAATCATCCAAAGGTATCTAAAATCACCAAAATGTCCCTGACACCAACACAAGAAGACCTAAAATCACCCTAAAAAGGCTTGGTTCAACCTAAAATTGCCCAAAGCAGCAAAAAACCCTACTTAAATGCACCCAAAAGACACAAAAAAGGGACCTAAAATCACCCACACAGGATTAGGATTCACCCATATGGGCCCAGTTTTTCCTAAACTCACTCAAATGGGCCCCAGCCCCACCCACATGGGCCTAAAATCATCCAAAGGGGTCTGAAATCCCCCCTAAACCCCACCAGATTCGGCCTCAAATCAGCCACAGGGGCTGAAAATCCACCCAAAAAGGCTCGGGATCCCCGCAAGGGATCTGAAGCCCACCCTAAACCTGCCCGGTTCGGCCCAAAATCCCCCAAAGGGGCCGAGCCCGAGGCCGAGCCCGGGATCGGCTCCGGGGTCGCTCCGGGACCTCCGCGTTCGCTCCGGGCAGTTTTGGCCACGGCCCCGGACGGGCCTGGGCGGGACCGGGAGGGACCAGGGAGGGCTCGGGAGGGGTTTGGGCATTTGGGTCTTTTTTGGGCTTTTGGGAATTGTGTTGGGAGTTTACAGGGAATTGTTGGGGTTTTTGGGGAGAATTATTGGGTTTGGAGGCAGTTGGGGGATTTTGGGGAGTTTGGTTTTGAGGGGTTTTATTGGTGCTTTGAGGGGGAAGTTGTTTTCCTGGGGGTATTTGGGGGTTAATTGAAATTTTTTGTGTTTTCTTTAGAATTTTGGAAGGTTTTACTGGGATTTTGTGGGGATTTTGTGGGATCCTCTGGAATTATTTCTGGGTTTTATTGGGATTTTTAGGGGATTTGGAGGCAATTTATTGGAATTGTGGGGGCATTTAGTGGGATTCTTTGGGGATTTGGGTTTGTTAGGAATTTTAGTGGGGATTAGGGGGGGTTTTGTAGGTTTTTTCTAGGTTGTTGTCAAGATTTCTTTGGACTCGTGAGTATTTTGTGGGGCTTGTTGTGGTTTTGGAGATATTTTTGGGTAGATTTGTGGGGTTTAATTGGGATTTTGTGGGCTTTTATTGGGATTCGAGGGTGTTCTAATGGGAATTTGTGAAATTTAATGGCGATTTCATGGGGTTTATTGGGACTTTCAGGGGTTTAAAGGAGACTTTGGTGCCTCTCAGCCCTTCCCCACACCCTGGGACAACTCCAAAGCCCCCCAAAATTCCACTAAAACCCCCCAAAATCCCCCAAAAATCCCAATTAAAAACTCCTAAACACCAAAGAATCCCACAAAATCCCAATGGAACCCACCAAAATTAAAAAAAAAAAACAAAACAAAAAAAAAAAAAACCGCCCAAAAACTTCAATAAACCCCCCAAAAAATAACCACCCCAAAACCCTAAAAAATCCCTAAAATCCAAAATCCTCAAAACCCACAAAACCCCCATAACCCCACAAACCCAGTAATTCTCTCCAAAATCCAATAATTCCCCCTAATCTCCCAACAAAATCCCCCAAAGCCCATACATGCCGCCAAAATCTCCCCACAATCCCCCCAGAGCGCCCCAGACTCACCGGGGGCAGTCCTGGATCAGGGGGCACCGGCCGGTGGAACAGGAGCCACCTCAGGGGGCCCGCGGTGCTTTTTGGGGAGGGGGCACCATGGGAAACCCCCCAAAAATGGGGGGGGGGAACCCCTGTGGCACCCCCTCCCCAGAAAGCCCTCTCCCCCGGTTCAGGAATAGCCAAATTCAAGAAAATGTAAACCAGGCTTGACTTTCCAGAAATTATTTTTGGCCGGGTTTAGCTGCACCCTCCAGGCTCAGGATCACTGGTGTATTTGCAGGTTTTGCTCTGCATCATCAGCCTGCCCAGACTCTGCTCGGTGTTTCACAAATGGAGAAGACAATGGATATTGTGCCAAGCTTCCTTGCAAACAGCAACACCTGCATCAGCATGACAGAAAAGAAGGGAAAAAAAAAAAAAAGAAAATAATCAGCGGTTAGAACAGAGCCAGTGTCCCACCATCTTCCCCTCCACTGTTATTACAGAGGCAAACCTGGGCCTAAAGCTTCCACCTCTCAGTTCCTGATGCTGTTTGACTTCAGCCTTGACTCCCCCTGATCTACCTGACTGCCGTCCAAGTGGGGCTGGGGATGTTCAGCCTGGAAACAGGAGACACTGGGGAGGCCTCAGTGCAGCTCTGCAGGACTGGAAGGGTCCCACAGGAAAGACGGGGACAGTGTTCAGCCGGGCCCGTGGCAACAGGACAAGGGGGGATGGCTTTCAACTGCAGGAGGCTGATTGAAGTTGGATCTGAGGGAGCTGCTCTTTTACACGGAGGCTGCTGAGGCACTGGCCCAGGCTGTGGATGCCCCATCCTTGGCAACAGGGCTGTGAGCAGCATGGGCTGGGGAAGATTGCTCAGCTCGGAACAAGATGCTCTTTAGATCCACTGTGATGTCACAGATGTGATGTTCCAGCAGGAACTTCCAGCATCCAGCAAAGAGCACAACACAACCACTGGCCCTTGTGTCAGCCCACCCTGTGCCAGCCCTCGTGCCAGCTCACCCTTCACCATGTTCCCTGTCACTCTTCTCGTCACCTGCGCCCTGATACTCCCATCAGTCCTGAAAGCTCTCTGTTGCCTGGATTTTGTCATCCGTCCCTGCAGGATGCTCACATTTGTCCTGAGGAAGGTACAGTGCCATTCCATGGAGGTGGACACCCCCCAGCTGCCCGGCTGGGCTGGAGTTCTGTGGGGATGGGGTGGGACAGGGACCCCACTCTGAGGTGTTGCTACCTCTGCAGGCTGTCACCGAGAGAGAGGACGAGATGGAGGTGGACATGCAGGCTGATAGAGAGGAGGACATGGAAGTGGATGGAGAAGAGAGTGGAGACAATGCGATGGAGGTGGACATGGAGATTGATACAGAGGAGGAGATGGAAGTGGATGGAGAAGAGAGTGGAGAGGACGAGATGGAGGTGGACATGCAGATGGATACAGAGGAGGAGATGGAAGTGGATGGAGAAGAGACTGGAGAGGAAGAGATGGAGGTGGACATGGAGATTGATACAGAGGAGAAGATGGAAGTGGATGGAGAAGAGACTGGAGAGGAAGAGATGGAGGTGGACATGCAGATGGATCCAGAGGAGGAGATGGAAGTGGATGGAGAAGAGACTGGTGAAGAAGAGATGGAGGTAGATGTGGAAGAGGAGATGGACGTGGAAATGGAAGAGTACCTTGAGGACATGGACATTGATGAGAAAGATGAGGAAGAGGCCATGATCTTGGGATGAAGAGCAATACCAGCAGCAGGACAGGCATGTGGTCCCCACAGGCAGAGCGGGTCCCCTGCTGCCAGGCTGGGACTGGGCTGGGTGGTCCCTGCTCAGGGATGTGGGACCCGGTGCATTGGGTTCTGGTGGCCATCCCCAGCCTGTGCTGCGCTTGCTGGGCCAGCCTGGGGGCACATGGAAGAGCCCTCTCTGCCTGATTGGAGTGACCGTGCCTCTTGCTTTTCCTCAAGGACCGATGGAGATCCCGGACAGAGATGCCACCCTTTTGTACATACCTTGTAGAGTTTGTTGTTGTCTTTAGGCTATAGGTTTTAGGGCTTCTTTTTGTCTTCTGTAAATACGTTTCATAGACTTTTGTTAGATATGTTCTTAGGTATATACGTTCCATAGATAGTTGTTGTTACAAATATTCTTACAATGTAAATGTGTTCTGTGTTTTCTTTGCTGTTTTTCTGAAAATAAACAAGCTTTATTTTTCACACCCCAGTTCTCTTTCCATTTGCTTCAGGCACAGGTAGCATTTGCAAAGTTGTGGTTTCCGCTTGCTCCAGGTTCCCAGGGCTGGAGGTCAGTGGGGGCGCTGGCACAGCCACAAGCTTTTGTTTGGGGGCAATATTGGGAAGGGGGTGGGAGAGGGGGCACAGGGGGAGGTGGGACCCACTGAGGCTCCCCCAGGTCACCCCAGGACCCCCAGGCCCCGTCCCAGCCCCCCCAGTTCCCTCCACAGCCCCGGCTGAGGGGGGCTCAGCCCAGGAGCCGTCGTCGTTCGGGGCTCCCCCGAGGGCAGCCGCCAACGGGAGAGCTCCCGGCTCGGAGAGGCCCCAGCAGAGGAGGGGATCTTGTCCCTCCTCGAGGGCCCTGAAGGGTCTTCAGGCCCCTCTGAAGAGGAGTTTTTCTCTTTTTAGGGATGTTTGGGGGGACCTCACCCCTCCAAGGGTGTTTTTTCCTCCCCATTTTCAGGTGTTTGTGGGGCCACAGCCCCACAAGCCCCTTTTCAGGGGTGATCATGACAGCTTTAAGTGACATTTTTCTGGGGGACTCACTCCAAGCCGCTGTAGGGGATGTTTTGCCCCCCAGGCTGGATTTTTGGGGTTTAAGGCCCCCCGCTCTGGTCGGGTCCCACTCTAACTCCCCTGAAGAGGCCAACACCACTCCTGCTGATTCCGGCAGCGGAGCCCTAGGAGGGTTGTAAGAGCTGAAATTTTTAAATTTCATTTTTATTCTATTTTATTTAAATTCAAATTTATTGATTTTTAGTTTTATTATAACTCGTTGAGAGGACAGCAAGGACATTCAAGGGCAGGAACATTTTTTCCTGGCTGGTGACTGGAATTTCAGACCCTGGCAGTGTGTGCAGAACCACACAGACTGGGATCAAACATGGGCTGAGATCACCTGGACTGAGATCCTATGGACTGGGACCATATGGAATGGGACCATAGGGATCAGGACGGTACACACTGGGATAAACTGGGTTGAGATTCTATGGACTGGGACCACATCGACTGGGATTGCACAGACTGGGATCCCATGGACTGGGAAAAAGCATTGGCTACCATTGGCTACCATCCACATAGAAAGGTGGCCACCTCAAGTTGTCTTGATCCTTTTTGGGTGTCCCATCCCCCTCTTTCCCCCGCCTTCCCCATCGTTCCCGCAGTCCCCGCTCCCCTCCCCCGTGTTTGGTTTTGGGGGTTCCAGGCCCCTCCTGCTCCGTGGGGGGGGGGTCCCGATCCCTCTTTGGTTTAATTTGGGGCCCCCAACCCCTTCTCACCGCGACCCCCGCGGCCGGGGGGGCTCTCAGCACCACCAGTGCCACCAGTCCGGCCCCAGCTGCCCCCGCACGCCCCATCCCCATCCCCAGGGTCACCTCCCCCCTCCCCAAATTCCGCTCCCGGGGAGCGCTGGGCGCTGCGGGTCCGCCTGGCGACTGAGGAGTCATCGAGAACAAGCGCTCTGATTGGCTAGAAATGGCCCCGCGCAGTCTCTGATTGGCTAGCGCATTGAGAAGCGCTGTGATCTGCCTGGCAACCGATGAGCAGCGCTATCGCAGGCGCTGATTGCCTGAAAATCGCCGGCCCGGCAACTGAGTTGTCAGCAGCGCCGCGCGCTCTGATTGGCCAGGAGCTGTTTTGGGGTGGGGACGGGGGGAACTGGGGACCCCCAGGAGCCCCCCGGCTTTGGGGGTTTCCATCCCCCCTCGGCCCTCGGGGCGGCCCTGGGGCCACCCCAACACCCCCAAAGTGGGGAGGGTCCCCGGAGCCCTTTGGATCCCCCAAAAATGGGCTGGAAGCGGCAGGAGCCGCCCCAAAAAGGGATTGAAGGCTCCGGTCCGGGAATGGGGGAGGCTCCGGGGATGGCTCCGATCCGGATCGGGGCGGGCTGGGATTGAGGGAGGGTCCGTTCAGCGACTGGGCAGGGGTCTGGGACTGGGTCAGGGGCTGGCATTGGGGAGGGTTTGGGAATTGGGGAGGGGTCTGGGATTGAGGGGATTGGTCCATCTCGGGATTGGGGCAGGGTCGCTCCCTGGGGGAGGGGTCCATTATTGGGCCAGGGCCTCTCCCCTTCCCGAGCCCAATCCCGTTCCTGATCCTGTTCCCGATCCCAATCCCATTCCCATTTCTGTTCCCGTTCCCGATCTCATTCCCGACCCCGATCCCACTCCCATTCCCGATCCCGATCCTGTTCCCAGTCCCGGTCCCGCCGCTGTTTCCAGGAAATGGCTCTGCTCTCAACCCCGACCCCAAACCCAGCGGGTCAAACACCCCAGATCCTGGGGTCAACTCTCCCCGACCCCAAATCCTGGGGGTTCAAACACTGGGGAGGTCAAACACCCTCAAACCCAAACTCTGGGATGTCAAGCCCTACCCCCCCCCCCAGCCCCGAACCCCAAATTTTAGGATCAAACCCTCCAAATCCCAGATCCTGGGGTGTCAAACACTCCCCAATTCCCAAACGATGGGGTTAAATACCCCTGATTTTGCTGATGCAAAAAAATGTCTCAGAAATTCAGCCAGCTTGTTCACCTTTTTTGTCAACTTCTTTTCAGGGTTGGACGACCTGGTTGCGACAACGGAACCCTTCTAAAAGACGGATGCTAAGAGACATAACCGGTGCTGTGGGAACAGGATTGGGAATTCTAAATAGCATTGATTCAGAAGTATTAATGAACACATTGGCTGCCACCACTAGATTTGACCAAATTCCAACAACCACTGCAGTCGTCCTTCTTGGCCTTGGGAAGACATCAGCGCTTGCTATCAAACATATTACCAAGTTGGGAGGAAGCAAGCGTAAATGATCACAAATTGGTAATTGATGCACTCGGTGCCACACAAAAGAACGTTTCTTTAGCTCTCAGCTGTATCCAGGCTCAATTAGGGATGCAGTCGGTTGCTGCCTCGATTATAAGAGAAGGTGAAGAAGGCACTTTTCCTACTGAGATTCGGAAAATAGTTTGGGACAGTGCCGCTGATTTTGAAAAGGAATTCCAATCCCGGTGGAACCTAGTGAACTTTACCTATGACCCCATCACAAACATAGCCACAGCTTTGGTGTTAACCGTACGTGATGCCTCAAGTGCATTTGGTATTCCCCATCATTGCACTAGGACTGGGACACATATGGAGCCACTGGGAATGTGCTGGGGGCAACTGGGACCACGCTGGGGGCAACTGGGGACAAGGGTGAGTGACTGGGGCCCTGCTGGGAGAGACTGGGATCATACTGGACTCATACTGGGATCTTACTGGGAGTGACTGGGACTATTCTGGGGGCAAGTGGGAGAACTGGGAACACACGGGATGAAAGTGGGAACAATGGGAACAGTGCTGAGGGCAAATTGTATCATAACGGGGAATGACTGGCAGCAACTGGGCTCCTGCTGGGAGCAGCCCCTGGCGGCCCCGGGAGCCCCGCACCCCTTTCCCGGCCATGCCGCCCCTCCAGCCCCAGCACCCCCCATTGCCGGGGTGCCGGCACTGCCAGGGGTCCCCCCCTCTCGGGTTCCCCGCTGGGGCTTCTGGGGCTCTCCTCTCTCGGGGCTCCCGCTCAGGGCAGCCGCGGCTCTCCCGGGGCTCCCCAAAACCGGTGTCCCCCCGACGGGGCTCTGCCGCCACCCACACTGGGATCCCCCGAAAACACCTCTCGGGGACCCCCTGATGTCCCCCCGAGCGCCAGCTGCGGCTCGGCTTTGGAGCCCTGCCAGCTCCAAACATCCCTCCCAAAGAACCCGAACCCAGGCACCCCCCAGGATATTTGGGCCGAGCTCCCCCTCCCTGGGCACCTGCGGGATGGGGGCGATGCTCCCGGGGTGCTGCGAGCTCAGGCAGCGCCAGGGCCACGCGATTCCTTCTCTCCTCTCCTCCGGCTGCTCCCTGCTGCCGCTGCGCCTCTTCCTCCCTCCCTCCTCCTCCTCCCCCGCTCCGGGATCCTGAACCATGAGGGGAAAGGAGCGAGGAAAGGGCAGAACCGTGAGGGGAAAGGAGCGAGGAAAGGGCGGAACCGTGAGGGGAAAGGAGCGGGGCCAAGGGGACGCGCTGTCCTAAAAAAGCCCGGTTTGACCCAAAATCACCCAAAAGCGCATCAAATGCAGCCTACATCCACATGGTTCGGCCTGACACCAACCAAATGGGATTAAAAGTATCCAGAGGGCTCTAAAATCCAACCAAAGGGGCTTAAAACTGCCCCAAGTGTTTTATAGCCCTCAAGAAATGGCTTAAGATCACCCGTAAATCTTTCAAATGTGACTAAAATCCACCCTGAAAGTATCTGGTCCAGCCTAAAATCATCCAAAGGTATCTAAAATCACCAAAATGTCCCTGACACCAACACAAGAAGACCTAAAATCACCCTAAAAAGGCTTGGTTCAACCTAAAATTGCCCAAAGCAGCAAAAAACCCCTACTTAAATGCACCCAAAATACACAAAAAAGGGACCTAAAATCACCCACACAGGATTAGGATTCACCCATATGGGCCCCGTTTTTCCTAAACTCACCCAAATGGGCCCCAGCCCCACCCACATGGGCCTAAAATCATCCAAAGGGGTCTTAAATCCCCCCTAAACCCCACCAGATTCGGCCTCAAATCAGCCACAGGGGCTGAAAATCCACCCAAAAAGGCTCGGGATCCCCGCAAGGGATCTGAAGCCCACCCTAAACCTGCCCAGTGTGGCCCAAAATCACCCAAAGGGGCCGAGCCCGAGGCCGAGCCCGGGATCGGCTCCGGGGTCGCTCCGGGACCTCCGCGTTCGCTCCGGGCAGTTTTGGCCGCGGCCCCGGACGGGCCTGGGCGGGACCGGGAGGGACCAGGGAGGGCTCGGGAGGGGTTTGGGCATTTGGGGCTTTTTTGGGATTTTGGGAATTGTGTTGGGAGTTTACAGGGAATTGTTGGGGTTTTTGGGGAGAATTATTAGGTGTGGGGGTGTTTGGGAATTGTGTTGGGAGTTTGGATTTTGAGGGGTTTTATTGGTGCTTTGAGTGGGAAGTTTTTTTCCTGGGGGTATTTGGGGGTTAATCGATTTTTTTTGTGTTTTCTTTTGAATTTTGGAAGGTTTTACTGGGATTTTGTGGGGATTTTGTGGGATCCTCTGGAATTATTTCTGGGTTTTATTGGGATTTTTAGGGGATTTGGAGGCATTTTATTGGAATTGTGGGGGCATTTAGTGGGATTCTTTGGGGATTTGGGTTTTTTAGGAATTTTAGTGGGGATTTGAGGGGTTTTTTTGTTTTTTTTTTTGGGTGTTGCCAAGATTTCTTTGGGTCTCATGAGGATTTTGTGGGGCTTCTTGTGGTTTTGGAGACATTTTTGGGGGGGATTTGTGGGATTTATTCCGGATTTTGTGAGTTTTTATTGGGATTTGAGTGTGTTCTATAGGGAATTTGTGAAATTTAATTGCGATTTCATGGGGTTTATTTGGACTTTCAGGGGTTTAAACCAGATGTTGGTGCCTCTCAGCCCTTGTCCGCACCTTGGGACAACTCCAAAGCCCCCCAAAATTCCACTAAAACCCCCCAAAGTCCCCCAAAAATCCCAATAAAAAACTCCTAAACACCAAAGAATCCCACAAAATCACAGTGGAACCCACCAAAATTAAAAAAAAAAAAAAACCTCCCAAAAATTTCAATAAACCCCCCAAAAGATAACCACCCCAAAACCCTAAAAAATCCCACAAATCTGGAATCCTCAAATCCCACAAAACCCCCATAACCCCACAAACCCAGTAATTCTCTCCAAAATCCAATAATTCCCCCTAATCTCCCAACAAAATCCCCCAAAGCCCATACATGCCGCCAAAATCCCCCAAAATCCCCCCAGAGCGCCCCAGACTCACCGGGGGCCGTCCTGGATCAGGGGGCACCGGCCGGTGGAACAGGAGCCACTTCAGGGGGCCCGCGGAGCTTTTTGGGGAGGGGAACCCCTGTGGTACCCCTTCCCCAGAAAGCCCCCTCCCCCGGTTCAGGAATAGCCAAACTCAAGAAAATGTAAACCAGGCTTGACTTTCCAGAAATTATTTTTGGCCGGGTTTAGCTGCATCCTCCAGGCTCAGGATCACCGGTGTATTTGCAGGTTTTGCTCTGCATCATCAGCCTGCCCAGTCTCTGCTCGGTGTTTCACAAATGGAGAAGACAATGGATATTGTGCCAAGCTTCCTTGCAAACAGCAACACCTGTATCAGCATGACAGAAAAGAAGAAAAAAAAAAAAAAAGGAAATATTCACCGGTTAGAACAGAGCCAGTGTCCCACCATCTTCCCCTCCACTGTTATTACAGAGGCAAACCTGGGCCTAAAGCTTCCACCTCTCAGTTCCTGATGCTGTTTGACTTCAGCCTTGACTCCCCCTGATCTACCTGACTGCCGTCCAAGTGGGGCTGGGGATGCTCAGCCTGGAAAGAGGAGACACTGGGGAGGCCTCAGTGCAGCTCTGCAGGACTGGAAGGGTCCCACAGGAAAGACGGGGACAGTGTTCAGCCGGGCCCGTGGCAACAGGACAAGGGGGGATGGCTTTCAACTGCAGGAGGCTGATTGAAGTTGGATCTGAGGGAGCTGCTCTTTTACACGGAGGCTGCTGAGGCACTGGCCCAGGCTGTGGATGCCCCATCCTTGGCAACAGGGCTGTGAGCAGCATGGGCTGGGGAAGATTGCTCAGCTCGGAACAAGATGCTCTTTAGATCCACTGTGATGTCACAGATGTGATGTTCCAGCAGGAACTTCCAGCGTCCAGCAAAGAGCACAACACAACCACTGGCCCTTGTGTCAGCCCACCCTGTGCCAGCCCTCGTGCCAGCTCACCCTTCACCATGTTCCCTGTCACTCTTCTCGTCACCTGCGCCCTGATACTCCCATCAGTCCTGAAAGCTCTCTGTTGCCTGGATTTTGTCATCCGTCCCTGCAGGATGCTCACATTTGTCCTGAGGAAGGTACAGTGCCATTCCATGGAGGTGGACACCCCCCAGCTGCCCGGCTGGGCTGGAGTTCTGTGGGGATGGGGTGGGACAGGGACCCCACTCTGAGGTGTTGCTACCTCTGCAGGCTGTCACCGAGAGAGAGGACGAGATGGAGGTGGACATGCAGGCTGATAGAGAGGAGGACATGGAAGTGGATGGAGAAGAGAGTGGAGACAATGCGATGGAGGTGGACATGGAGATTGATACAGAGGAGGAGATGGAAGTGGATGGAGAAGAGAGTGGAGAGGAAGAGATGGAGGTGGACATGCAGATGGATACAGAGGAGGAGATGGAAGTGGATGGAGAAGAGACTGGAGAGGAAGAGATGGAGGTGGACATGCGGATGGATACAGAGGAGGAGATGGAAGTGGATGGAGAGGAGACTGGAGAAGAAGAGATGGAGGTAGATGTGGAAGAGGAGATGGACATGGAAATGGAAGAGTACCTTGAGGACATGGACATTGATGAAAAAGATGAGGAAGAGGCCATGATCTTGGGATGAAGAGCAATACCAGCAGCAGGACAGGCATGTGGTCCCCACAGGCAGAGCGGGTCCCCTGCTGCCAGGCTGGGACTGGGCTGGGTGGTCCCTGCTCAGGGATGTGGGACCCGGTGCATTGGGTTCTGGTGGCCATCCCCAGCCTGTGCTGCGCTTGCTGGGCCAGCCTGGGGGCACATGGAAGAGCCCTCTCTGCCTGATTGGAGTGACTGTGCCTCTTGCTTTTCCTCAAGGACCGATGGAGATCCCGGACAGAGATGCCACCCTTTTTGTACATACGTTGTAGAGTTTGTTGTTGTCTTTAGGCTATAGGTTTTAGGGCTTCTTTTTGTCTTCTGTAAATACGTTTCATAGACTTTTGTTGGATATGTTGTTGTGGTTTGACATGGAAGTGAATTCTTTCAGGAAGTTGGGTCAAACCAATCAGTGGTCAAGTTTGGATATTGGCACCTAAAGTGGCCACTAAAGGTGTGGATACGCCTCTGAGAAGACAGGGGGTTAAAAGCAGGAACTCCCAAGAGCTCGCTCTCTTTGGTTCCGGTCAGGGTGCAGTGCAGATCTCCCCTGCCCTGCCATGGGGCTGGGTGGGGGAGGGGAAGCCATGCGGTCTGGTCGAGGTGAGCTGAGGGGGCTGAAGGACTGGAACCGAGCCAGCTCCTGTGGACAGAAGGGTGGAGAGAAGCAGAGATGCCTTTGTCGTTCCCCCCGCCAAGAGGGAAGAGACAGAGAGTCCAGACGGCACCTGTAACTTTGCCGGCGCGGAGGAGAAGGGGTGGAGGAAGGTGCCCAGCCTTGGCCTTGGGAATCCGCTGCTGGGCAGAGATATCAGCCATCCAGGGAGTCTGAGCTTTTAACCCTTTCCTGAGAAATGAAGGCTTTGTAAAATTTTACTCCTCCTTGATTTGAAGTAGAAGAGAGACAGTCTGGGATCCGAGATGATGGAAGAAGAAATTGTTGAGTTGGAAGGAGATGATGGAGTGGCTTGTGGCTGGACTTTTCTTGTTAGCCATAGCCAAATTCTCCTGACAGAAGCTGCACTTAGGGGGGTGGTCTGGTGAGCCAAGAGACTTGTATTAGTGATTACCAGCAGAGGAGTAGAGAGAACAGAGGAGAGTTGGAGAAAGTGTGGAGAAGCCCTCTATCGTCAAGGAAGAAGAAGAGGAGAAGAAGACCTCTGTTCTTGGACCCTCAGCCCCAGGGGGAAAATGGGGGGGACTGTAGTCCCAAGATGAGAAACTGAACTGTTGTCTCTTTTGGTCCATGGCAAAGCATCCTTAAAGGAGCCCTATGAGCAGTCTGTCCATGCACGGTGGTGAGAGCACTGTGACATGGAGAGGAGAGTGTCACCATGGCAGATTTTCTCCAGGTGGTTGCCATGTGTGACATGGAAACACAAGGGTGGCAATTGTGTTTCCTGGGGGGTCTGTGGCACAGGGGAGACTCCTGTCTCCCTTGAAAGATTGAGTATTTGAATATCTGAAGGGTGGCAACTTGATCAGGACCCGGGTGGTGTCTCACTGTGGTTCCATTTGGAAATTAGGTGGGAATTAGTTGGGAGGAGGAAGAGTGTTTTGGAAGGTCTTCGTCCAGGATTGAGTGTCTGTGTTTTTATAGTAGTAGTAGTTTAATAAAGTTCTTTTCTTTGTTATTAAGCTTGAGCCTGCTCTGCTCTGTTCCTGATCACATCTCACAGCAATTATTTTAAAAAGTGCATTTTCATGGGAGTGCTGGCATCGCGCCAGCGTCAAACCATGACATATGTTCTTAGGTATATACGTTCTATAGATTGCTGTTGTTACAAATATTCTTACAATGTAAATGTGTTCTGTGTTTTCATTGCTGTTTTTCTGAAAATAAACAAGCTTTATTTTTCACACCCTTTTCCAAAGTTCTCTTTCCATTTGCATCAGGCACAGGATCCCGAGAGGATCTGGGGGTACCCGGGTGATGCCGATGATGGTGATGGGGATCCCGTGCTGGGTATAAATTTCATGATGAATTCCTGGGGGGGGGGTTTGCCTATCTCCAGGGTTTTTGGGGTCCCGGTGGATTTTTGGGGGTTCCCAGGGGGGTTTTCAGGATTCCCAAAGGGGGGGATTGGGCGATCCCAGGGGGAACCCAAGGCTGGTTTGGGGTACCTGCCGGTGACAGAGATGGGGACTCTCTGCCATGTAAGAACCTTCTCAGGGGTGTCTGGGGGTGCTGGGAGGTCTTGTGGGAATTTTGATGTCCTGGGATAGTTTGGGGGGGTGTCTGTGTGGGGTTTTTGTGGTCTTGGGGAGTTTTTGGAGGGCCCAGGGATGATTTTGGGGTCCCGAGGAGGTCTGGGTGTCCCGGGGGATTTGGGGGTTCCCGGGAGGGTTTGGGGGTTCCTGGGCAATGCCGGTGACAGAGCTGGGACCCCGTGCCGGGTATGAACCTTCTCACTGCGCACTGGCAGCGTCAGCGTGTCCAGGGAGATCCTGGGGGGCCCGGGGGTCACCCCAAAACCCAGGGGACCCCAAATGCTCAGGGACCCCCCCCAAACTCCCCTCCCCGCTGGATCTGCTGCAGGCAGGGGGGCGCTAGCACTCGGCCCCCACCCCCACCATCACAGGCGGCTGTGGAAGAAATCTGGGGGTGCACGGACAAGTCGGGGGGACCCCCAAAGTCCTGGGAAAGGGGGAACACAGGGGAACTCCCAGGAATCCCCACTGGGGGTTTAGGGGAGATCCAGGAGGCGTTTGGGCGAGCTTAATTGTGTCACTATCGTAGGGAAAGGGGACTCCAAGGGTCCCCGGTGTCCCCATTCCCTGCAAAAGGTGAGAAAACCCGGGCTGGCTGGGAATAGGGGTCCCAGGTGTCCTCGGTGTTGAGGAAAGGAGGGGCTGGGCACTGGGAAAGGCAGGAATAGGGGTCCAGGGGGTCTCTGGGTGAAAGAAAAGGGGGCTCTGGGGGTTGGGAGAGGTGGCATGGCCGGGAAAGGGGTGCGGGGGTTGCCGGTGCCGGATAATGGGGTGCGGGGTGGAATCCCGGCCGGGAATGGGGGTGCAGGGGGATGGTGGCGCCCTGGAATGGGGGTTCAGGGGCCGCTCGGTGCTCCGGAATGGGCGACCAAGGAGTCCCAGTGCCGGGGGTCCCCCTCACCTCTCGCTGCCCCCCCGGGGCCCCAGGACCGCCCCCAGCCCCAGCGCTGGAGCCATCGCGCTGCTCCTCCTCACTCCCAGTACGATCCCAGTATGATCCCAGTAGAACTCGGTCACCCAGGAGCCGCTCCCAGTATGATTCCAGGACAGCCCAGGCACTGCCACTCCTGGCATCCCCCCCAGCCCTCTCTGCGTTCCGACCTGTCCCGGCTCCATCCCCGCCCCTCCCGCGGCTGCGGGGGCTTCGGGAGCGGGGGAGGAGGAGGAGGGAGGGAGGAAGAGGCGCAGCGGCAGCAGGGAGCAGCCGGAGGAGAGGAGAGAAGGAATCGCGTGGCCCTGGCGCTGCCTGAGCTCGCAGCACCCCGGGAGCATCGCCCCCATCCCGCAGGTGCCCAGGGAGGGGGAGCTCGGCCCAAATATCCCGGGGCTCCCTGGGTTTGGGTTTTTTTGGGGGGATGTTTGGAGCTGGTAGAGCTCCAAAGCCGAGCCGCAGCTGGTCCTCGGGGGGACATCGGGGGGTCCCCGGGAGGTGTTTTTGGGAGGTCCCGGTAGGCGGTGAGGGCAGCAGAGCCCCGGTGGGTGGACACCGGTTTTGGGGAGTCCCAGGAGAGCCGCGGCTGCCCTGAGCGGGAGCCCAGAGAGAGGAGAGCCCCAGAAGCCCCAGCGGGGACCCCGAGATGGGGGGACCCCTGGCAGTGCCGGCACCCCGGCAATGGGGGGTGCTGGGGCTGGAGGGGTGGCATGGCCGGGAAAGGGGTGCGGGGCTCCCGGGGCCGCCAGAGGCTGCTCCCAGCAGGAGCCCAGTTGCTGACAGTCAATCCCCATTATGATACAATTTGCCCCCAGCATAGTCCCTGTTGCTCCCACTTTCATCCAGTGTGTTCCTAGTTGCTCCCAGTCACAGCCAGTATGGGGGATGATGTGCCTGGTGTGTTCCCAGTCAGTCTCAGACACTCCCAGTATTAGTCCAGTCCTTCCCAGTATGGTCCAGAGATGAGACCAGTGTGCTCCCAGTCACTCCCAGTATGAACCAGTTGTGCCCCACATGGTTCCAGTTGCTCCCTTTCACCCTCACTTTTGTTCCAGTCACTCCCAGTCTCTCCCAGTATACCCCAGTTCCTTCCAGCATACTCCCAGTCACTCCCAGTTCCTTCCAGCATGATCCCATTTGTTCACAACCACTCCCACTCAGCCTCAGTGTAGTTGCACTCACTGCCAATATGATCCCTGTCACCCCCAGCATGATCCCAGCTGATCCCAGTTATAAGCCCAGTTGTTTCCAGTCACCCCCAGCATGCACCCAGTGACTCCCAGTTCCTCCCAGTTGCTCATAGCATGATCCCAGTTGCTCACAGTTGCTCCCAGTCAAACTCAGAATGAACCCAGTCACTCCCAGTGTATCCTATTTGCACCAGCATGGTCTCAATTGCCCGCTGCAGGCTCCTACTCTGTCCCAGTGTGATCCCAGTATGATCCCAATATGATCCCAGTCTCCTTCAGTGTGAGCGCAGTCTGCCCCACAGTCACTGTCACTCCCAGTGTATCCTATTTGCACCAGCATGGTCTCAATTGCCCGCTGCAGGCTCCTACTCTGTCCCAGTGTGATCCCAGTATGATCCCAATATGATCCCAGTCTCCTTCAGTGTGAGCGCAGTCTGCCCCAGCATGGGCCCAGCTGCTCCCAGTATGATCCCAGTACGATCCCAGTATAAAAAAGTCACTCCCAGTGCTGCCATTCCTGGGATCCCCCTGCCCTCTCTGCATTCCCCCCTCCCGGATCTCCCGAGAGGAGCCCCAAGGGCTGGCAGTCCCCTGGCAGGGTCCCCAGCAAGGCCCAGTTTGGATGTGCAGCCCCCAGTTTTCCCAGTTTGCCTCTCCTTTTGCCTCTCCTTTTGCCCAGGCCGGGTTCCCCTCGCCCCCAGCGGGTGGGAGCAGCCGTGAGCCCCGTGCTGCCCATCCCGACCTGTCCCGGCTCCATCCCTGCTCCTGCCGCAGGCTGTCAGGGCTGGGGGAACAGGGCACCAAGGGTGTCACTGCTCCTGGGGGAGGAGGAGGAGGGAGGGAAGAAGAGGGATGGAGGAGGAGAGCCAGAAGGGATGGAAGTAGGAGAAGGAGGTGGGCTTAGGGAGGAGGAGGAGGGATGGAAGAGGAGGAGTGGGACGAAGAGGAAGAGGAGGGACAAAGGAGGATCAGGAAAAGAAAAAGGAACCACGAGGTCGAGCCCTTCCTGAATTCACAGCCCCGCTGGGACCATCAGCCCCCATCCCATGGGTGACCAGGGATGGGGAGCTCGGCCCAGATATCCTGGGGGGTCCCTGGGTTGGGTTTTTTGGGGGGATGTTTGGAGAATGAAGAACTGCAAAGCTGAGCGGAAAAGGCCCCTTGGGGGAAAATGGGGGGTCCAAGTGGCAGCTGACAGCAGAGGCAGCCTGGAGGAGCAGAGCCCTGTGTCCCCCAGGAGCCCAAAGTGGAGAGCCCAGAGAGGGGGGAGTGCCGTCATTGGCGGGACCCTCAACAGCCTGGAGAGGGGCAGGGGGGACTCCTTGGAGCCCCTGCAGCCCAAAGCAGAGAAGGAGGGGAGAAGGGACCCCGGGAGCCCAAAAAGCCCTGGCATCCTGTGCCAGGAAGGTGGACACAGCTTCAGCCAGAGCTCGGAGCTGGTGGGCCATGAGCAGGTTCACCATGGGGAGAAGCCCTACAAGTGCTTGGAGTGTGGGAAGAGCTTCAGGCAGAGCTCCCACCTGATCCAGCACCAGATGATCCACACCGGGGAATGGCCCTAGGAGTGTGGGGAGTGTGGGAAGGGCTTCAGCTGCAGCTCTGCCCTCGTCACCCACCAAGGCATACACACTGGGGAGAGGCCCTACGAGTGTCCCGAGTGTCAGAAGAGGTTTCAGACCAGCTCCAGTCTCCTCAGGCACCAGGGGATTCACACGGAGGAGAGGCCTTTCCGCTGCCCTAACTGTGGGAAGGGCTTCAAACAAAAGTCCCACCTCGTCACCCACCAGCGCATCCAAACTGGGGAGAGGCCCTACGAGTGTCCCCAGTGTGGGAAGAGCTTCTCCAGGAGCTCTACCTTGACCCAACACCAACAGAGGCACCGGTAAGGGAAATCCTGCAAATGCCTCAGCTGTGGGAAGAGCTTCGTGCCCTGCTCCAACTCCATCCCCCATGAGAGGACCCACTTTGGTCAGAGCCCTGGTGACCCACATTCCCAGTGATCCCTGCTGAGAAGACACCTGGAAGGTGGTCTCCTCGTCCTCCTGGATCCCCATAGGCACCTGGATGAACACAGGGGCAGGAACACCCATCAGGACTCTGATCTAAACTGGAAATTCACTGGCAGAAAGCGATTTGTTGACTTTACACCCCAAAGAAATTTCACCCGCTCCTTACAGTTATTTCTTCTGGTGGCATCAAGCAGTGCTGCATGATCTTGGAGGTCTTTTCCATTTCAATAATTTCTTTCCTCACCCTGTCTAGACAACCAAAACTGGGGTGAAAATAAAGAAATTGAGCAAAGAGATCTAAAGCTGCACCATTTACCTGGATTTGGGGGTGAATTCGGGGTTGGTTCAATAGAACATTTGGGAGGATTTGGGTGTTCTGAAGCTATCAAAGGCAGGGGACATGTCCACAATCTCATAGGTGTGCCGGCAAAAGGTGTCCACCTGAGCCCGCCTGTTCTCCAAGAATTCTAATTGTCTGTCCCAGTGCCTGGCCTGGGTCTCCCTATCCGGGATGTTCCCCCAAAGTGCCCAAATCACTGCTGAAGCGCCCGAGCTGATCCTGGCTGTAAATGTTCCTGTCCACCAACCTCTCCTGGTCAGTGCCATGGGAGGTGGGAGTTTAGGGGCTCTTGGGGGGACTGGGAAGGGCTTCTGTCAATCCTGTGGGCATTTGTGGTGCTGGGAGGGGGCTTGGCAGGTTCTATGAGGGAGATTTGGGTCCCTGACAGGGCTGTGTGGCTTGCAGAGAATTTGGGTGGGTCCTGGGGGAGATAGAAACGGGTTTTGGTGGTTCTTGGGGTCATTTATCTTGCAGGGAGTAGTTGGGGGGGGGGGGTCCTGGCTGGGAGCTGTGGGGTGGTTTGAGGAGTCTGGGAGTGGCTGTGGGGCTGGGAGGGCGTTTTTGGGTGGTTGTGACTCCCCCAGACTCCCAAAGCTTCCACCAGACCCCACCCCCAAGATACTGCCAGAGGTCAGTGGCTCCATGGTGGGGTTCATCGTCCTGGCTCTGCAGAAGATATGGGGGGGTCCCCGGGGCCGTGTGTGTCCAACCAGAGCGTGTGTGACACCCCCCATCCCATTGTCACCCCCTTGTCCCTCCCCACAGGGCTCCAGCCCCAGCTCCTGCTCCCCCAGAGGGAATTTGGGGAGGGGGCAGGGGGGTGTGCAGCCCCCGCCGGGGGATGGCCCCGGCCCAGCCCCTTTGTTCAGCACCAAGCTGGGCTCGGGGCCGCAGGAGGAAGAGGCCGGTGGGAAGCAGATCCTGCAGCTGGGACAGTGCTGGGGGTCAGGGCAAGGGCCTGCCCTGCACACCTGGCTCAGGTGTGACCCTGCCCCGGCAAGGGAGCGGGACATTCCCATCCCCAGGGATCAGGGCTGGGAGCAGCACTTGGGGCACGGACATGGAAATACTGGGAGCGACTGGGAGCACACTGAGGGCGTGAATTATTCCCCCGCCTCCACCTTCTCCGGCCGCCCTGCCAGCTGAGAAATGCTCGCTGGGCCTCGGCCTTGGCCAACAGCCCCTGGGCTCAGCTCCTTGGAGCTCATCACAAACACTGTCTGCACCAGGCACTGCTGCTGCCCAACCAGCTCCTGGTGGCTTTAGGAGCAGCCCCGGGAAGTGTTTTTGTTCCCTCAGTGACACAACAGCTCTGTTCTCACCCTGCCAAAGAAAGCTGTGGATGCCAAGTGCGGCCAGGATGAAACATTGCTGGCACTGAAGCCCCTCTCTTGGGGCCCTACAGACAGCGCTCCAAAAGGAGCCCCTTGGAGCTCTCCTGGGCCAGCGACTCCCTTGGAGTGGGGCCTCTCCGAGCCGGGAACTCTCCCATTTGCTGCCCTCGGGGATCCCCAACAACGAGGGAGCCTGTGCCGATCCCCCCACTCCTCCAGGCTCAACCCTTCCCCCGCTGGGGAGATGCCAAAGCATCGGCAGGGAGCATTTCCCTGCCCTCAGGGGAATTTCTCACAGGTGCCTTGCACTGACTCTTTGTGTCTGTGTGCACACAGGAGTGCCTGTGCTTGGGAAATGTGGCAGAAATGCTGCTCTCTGAGGGGTCTGAGTGCCTTGGATAGCTGAGCCAGTCAGGCCTGTCAGGAAGGTTAAATCACAAGGTCTAAGCTAAGTTAATTTGTGCTAGGAGTTGTTCTTTGCTGAGTTTTTACTTTTAAAATATAAGTCAGGTTGAATATTGTTAAATGTTATTTCTCAATTAAATTGCAAAGTCATAGGTTATAAGTTAGGTTAAATACTGTAGAGTGCTGTTCTTTTGCTAAATTGTGAAGTTGAAGGTGGAAGTTAAGGTTAAGGTATAATTTAAGTCCTGTTAAGTTTGAGCTCTGTAAGCTCTTGGGCAGAATCTGCTCTATGGCCTCATACTCGACTCTATGATGTCACAGTCCACTCTCTGATGTCACAAAACCCTCCCTGTGATGTCATACTGCCACTCTGTGATGTCACAGCACACACTTTGACCTCACAGCCCACTCTATGATGTCATACAGCCATGCCATGATGTCACAGCCTGCTCTGTGGTGTCACACTGTCCCCTCTATCACGCCTTAGCTGCTTGATGACCTCACACAACAAACTCTGTGATGCCATAGCCCAATCTGTGACAGCAGCACCTCTGTGGCTGTGTCATGGAGGCACAGAGCAGCTGTGATGTCAGAGAGGGGCTGTGTGACAGCACAGCGTGGGTTGTGTGAGGTCACAGATTGGGCTGTGACATCACAGAGCTTGTTGCATGAGGTCATCCTCACGAGGGGATCCTGCGGGCCCGAGCATAGCATTCCTTTGCACTGCGCTGGCTGCCAAACGAGCCCACTTGGCCTCAAAAACCACAAACTGAACAGAGTCAAAAAGAGCATGTGCCACAGAACGGTTGTCGGAAGGTGTCAGCAACTCAGCAACGAGCATTCCGATCGTCTGCATAACTTCAGCAGACCCGACACCATGCTGGGCAACGGTGTCACGGATTTCTTTCACTATCTTAAACGATAAAGGCTGATGGGTGCTGTGAGTAACGCCCCTAAGCACAGGGAAAGCCTGGGGACCCCCTGGCAAGGTCGCATCACCTGCCGTGTCCCGTCCCGTGGGCTCCACAGGGAAAGCAGGAGCCGCCAGACTGCGGGGCAGCGCAGCATCACTTGACACCACGCTCCCCGCAGCATCAGCAGAGCCAGAGGAGCCTCCTCCGCGATCCTGCAGGCGCTGCAAGGAGGCAGAGTCGCACATCTCCTCAGCCTTACCCAGGACCTCCTGCCAAAACCGCCCGCGGTCCCTCGGACGCACGGTCACCTGGCAGGCGGGGAGGGTCCACAAAGCCGACGGGGAGGGTCCGCGGCCACGGGAACCCACCGGCCTCCCGCCGGCCGCGTCAGCAGCCGCGCTCAAGGTAAACAGCCCCGCGCCCCGCCGCAGCCTCAGCCCCCGCGGCAGGCGGGGGAGCGGGGCCGAAGCAGCCGGCAGCTCGGCGGTGCCGCCCGCCGCAGCGCTGGCAGAGGGCACCGCGGCGGACACAGGCGCCGGCGCGGAACGCAGACCCGGCGCGGCGCCCCCCGCCCCCGGCGCGGGGCAGGGATGGGGCGCAGAGAGAGACGCGGTGTGCGGAGCCGCGGCACCGCGGGCCGACACGAGGGAGCCCGGCACGGCCCGAGGAGCGGCGGAGCCGTGCCGCGGAGCCGCGCAGCGGGCACCGCCCCCGCCGGGCGGAGCGGGGCGGGCTGCCCGCCTGCTGGGCCGGGGCCCGACGGAACAGCGGCCAGCGCCCCGGCTCCTGCGGCTCCCACTGCCGCCGCACGCCCAGCAGGCTGCGCAGGCTCGGGAACGGGAGACGCCGCTGCCCCGCAGGACGAGCCCGCGGTCGGAGCGGGCGAGCCCGCTCCCGCCGCCCCCAGGGGTATGTCGTGGAAACATTGACATGACAGCTTTTACTGAGGATAGCTCTGTGGAAAATCAGAAGTGTGGCAGCTTCACCATTTGTTAACTAGAACAGAAACTCAAGGGGAGAATGACTTGCAAGAGAAACTGTTTTGAAGGCCCAAATAGCTGTTTTTTCACCATTCTGACCCCTTCCCCTGCTGAGCAGATTGATAGCCGAGATCCCAAGGTGCACTATTTCCACTCAAGCAGAGCCTCCTGAAGGTGTTAATGGCTGACAACGTTTTCGTGTGGAGCAAGGAGATGTCTCCTCCCTGTTAATTGCAATCGATGTACGATGTTTCTCTATCAAGCACTGAAATGCTTTAAAGAGAAGTGTTTGATTCCTGGTTTAAAGAACTGTTTCAGCCATCCCAGACACCTTCTGGGAGGCAGAAGGTGTCTCAAGGAATGCTCTGGAGTGCTTTATGTAGGAGTCAGATAACGGGATTGCAGCGGCCCCGCTCAGGGAGGAGGTAGGGTGGATGTTTGCTGCTGTTTTAAAGGTGTGAACAGGCGATAAGGAGCAGCAGAAACACGGGGTTTACAGATCCATTGATTATGCGATCACTCCATTCAGCCAAGTAAAGGTTTTTGTGATTTAGACAATTTACCTTTGAAAGGAAGAAAAAAAATAAAGGTTGAAGAAGATACAGATGGGCACAAACACAGGAGATGAGCACTGATTTTAGGGTATGGGGAGAAGCAGAAGAAGGCAATTTGAAGGAAGATGAGGGAAGCTCTCAGGGTGTCAAGAGGCCCTTGAAAGGGACCCATCTGTCTGCAATTTCCTGCCCTCTCAGGTGGAAGGAGTGATTAATGACCAGGAAAGGATATGAGGGATGTGTAGAGAGCTGAGGGTCTTTTGCAGAAGTTTGTGAAGCTTTAAGTAGTCTGCTGAGTTTCTTGCAGCAGAGAAGCTGAGCCTTGGTTGTTGGTAAGCTTTGAGAAGCTGATGTTGAGCTATCTCAATTGAAAGAAAATCTGCTGTGGTCTGAAATGTTTTCTACCACTGAAGAACCAGTACTGGGGTAGAAATGTGTTCTAACCAGGTAGGAAGCTTTTCTCTTTGTGGGGCAATGTGAAGTGGAGAATGAGAGAAGACCTAGTAAAACTGGGAGGGGATAAGGCTGGAAAACTGTGTGCTGAGATGTTGATTGGAAAATACAGGGATGGGGCAGCAAATGGAAGTTGCTGTTGGAGAAGAATAATATGATTGTGTTAGAAAGCTAAGTTTTTGGGACATGGCCTAGAGAAATGAAAGAGCAGGCAGGGGGAAATGTGGGAGAAGGTGAGGTTTGTGCATTGGGGCAGTACAATCCAAATAATAGGTTTTAATAGTGGTTTAAGATCCAGGACTGGCTAAAAAGTCACTCTAGAAGGAAAAGAATATTTCACTCTTTTAGATGTAAATAGCTGGATTGATTTCATGCAAAGAGAGAAACATGATCTTTTTGAGAAAGAGTGTTGGTTTTGTTCTATTGGGGATTTTGGACTTACCTGATGTAGAAGGACTGGCTGGTAACAAGAGATGCAGACAGAGGATCAGAGCCAGGATAGAAGTAAAACAGGCTGATTATGTCTTGGTAAAAGAGCTTGGTGGAGATGATAAGGAAACACATTGGCAGATATTAACACTATTAATTAACATTCAGCCTTCATCTGCATGAAGAGCTATCTCACAGTAATTTGGTAGTGGCAATGGAGATGAAGAATAGATGCAAGATTGGATGCAGCTGGCAAAGAGCACCCTAGATCCTCAGGATGAAGGATAGTCTGCTGGCTGTGATGCAAGGCATCAAGGGGGAGAGGAGCTGTAATAGGAGGGATCTGGCACTTGAATTAAGAGAATCAATCAGTGGTTGGTAACTGGCCATGGTAGACATCTGGCAGCATGACTGTACAGCTGTGACCCTTGCATCTGGAGACAGTTACATGGGTTTGTGTCCAAAGCAGGAGTTTCAACAGGAATCTGAACTCGAGTGCAAAGTCATTCCTCACTGATTGATGTGTGTGCAGTAAGACAAGGGTGCACCAGAGCAAAGCTCCCCCCTGGCTGCCTGTTCTGGCAGTTTTAGGATCATGTTGGCCAAGGGAGCAAGCCTGAGGGTGCCATCACACTGGGGATATATCTGGCATGGTGGAGGTGGATTCAACTCCAAGACCTGTCACCTGTCCCCACTCCTTGGTGATGAGCAGTGACACAGCCATGGCTTTGCCTGTGGATTTGTGGCTTTCCAACCTTCCTTTGCTTGTCCTTAGAAGAAAGACATGAGATGGCTTTGTTCTAAAATTAAATAGCTTTGTTCCATTGCCAGTGAAGAAAAAAGCAAGAGTTCATTTTTTTCATCTCCCTTAAAGGATGCCAAACATGGACTGAATTCCTCAGGGCATCTGTAGCATTGCCACTCTGTCTTCTTGTTACTCTGACCATCTTCATCTCTGCAGAGAGCGCGGGACTCCAGGACGGTTTGGATGGATGAGAGTTCTCTGAAGTCAGGTCTTGGAAGATGTGGTTTATTAAAAGGGGTCAAAGGCCCTGCTTGGAGTTGCCAGGCCCAACTCGTGGCAGGCCCAGGGAGAGAGGGAGAGGGAGAGAGCGAGGGTTCCAGGTGAGGGTCCCAGGGGAAGGTCCAAGAGAGCATCCAGTCCCTCGGGCACACCTTATCAGGGGGCTTCAAGGTGGGCTGGAGCAGGACTTGGGCCAATGGGGTCCCAGATACCTGATGCTTCAGGGGAGGGTCACAGGTGTGGGATGAACCATACATTGGGGGTGAGACAGAGCATTCCATTTGACCTTTGGACCTATCTGCAGGTAAAGGGCGTTGTTTAATCAGAAGGGGGGGTTGCTTTCAGCCTGGCTATACTATTATTTTCTAGTTATTCAGTAGTCAAGGTTTGTTATTTCAAATCTAGTTCTCATCTCAATGTCTGTATTTTCCAAATCTTTTGCCAGGCAATCATATTTATAAGGTTTTCCTATTTCATCTTCCCCAACAAGTGACCCCAAAACCTGAGGGACTGAGGGGACTTGTGGGATTTCAGAGAGGTTTTATGGGATTTTAGTGAGAACTTAAGGGATTTTAGTGAGAACTTAAGGGATTTTAATGGAATCTTATGGGATTTTAATGAGGTTTGATAAGATTTTTTTGGGTATTTGATGGGATTTTAATGGGATTTAAGGGATTTGGATTAGGGACCAATTCCCGTCTGAGCCCTTGAGTCCAGACATATGGGATTTTATGGGCGGAATATTTATGGGAGGTTTTCACTGGAATTTTTGGGAGGGTTTATTGGGGATTGTGAGGAGGATTTTGGAGGATTTTTGCAGGAATTTTTTTGAGTGATCTTTGTGGGATTTTTGGGGTGGATTTTGTGAGATTTTGTTGGGGTTTGGTGGGATTTTGAGGGAAGTTTTTGTAGGGATTTTTTGGTTGGATTTTCTCAGACTTTGGGTGGGATTTGAAGGGACTTGGGAGCATTTTTGGGGGATTTGAGAGGGGTTTGGTGGGATTTTGGTGCAGATTTTTTGAGTGGATTTTTGGTGGAGTTTGGGGGGTTTCTGGGGAAATTTTTGTGGGATATTTTGGGTGATTTGGAGGGATGTTATGTGTGGATTTTGTGTGCTTTGGAGATTTTTGGGGGGATTTTTGTGCAGATTTTTCTGTGTGGATTCTGTGGGATTTTCACGGGGATTTAGTGGGACTTTTTGAGAGATTTTTCTGTGGGATTTAGGGGGGATTTTGGGTGTGATTTTTGTTGGGATTTTGAAGGATTTGTGTGGGCTTTGGGGCGATTCTTGTGGGGATTTTTAGTGGGAGGATTCTATGGGGGATTTTGGGGCACTTTTGTGGAATTTTGGTGGGGCTTTACCTGGAATTTTGGGTGGATTTTGTGGGATTTTTGAGGATTCTTTGTGAAAGTTTTGCGGGCATTTGAGGGGATTTTTGTGGAATTTTGTTGTGAATTTTTTAGTGGGATTTTTGATGGGATTTTTGGTGAGTATTTTGAGGAGATTTTTATTGGATTTAGGTGGGGTTTCTGTGGGGTTTGGGAAAGACTTTTGTGGGATTTTGGGGTGATTTTTTTGGTTTTTTTTGGGGATTTTGGGCAATTTTTGTGGGTGTTTTTTTTAGGATTTTGGGGGATTTTGGACAGATTTTTTTGGTGTGTATCCAGAGTGACTTTTGGCAGATTTTGGGCCTGATTGGGGCAGCTTTGGGGCTGATTTTGGGGTTTTTCTCCCGTTTCCCCCAGCTGTGGGAAGCCCCGAAGCACATCCTGTTCCTGCCCGAGCTCCCTGAGCAGCCCCAGGAGCTGATGCTCTCCGTGCTCCTCAGCCAGTGAGGTCTGGGGCAGTCCCGGCATTCCGGGCATTCCGGGGATTCCGGCCGGGCTTTAGGGCACTTGGGGATTTTGGGGCTCGGGGGGGAGAGAGGATGAGGGGGGCTTGGGGCTGGATGTTTTGGGAAAATATCGGGATTTTTGGGGGGAATATCTGGTTTTTAGAGGGGAATTTCTGGATTTTGGGGGGAAAATACCAAATTTGAGGGGGGGGAAGGAAATACTGGACTTCTTAGGGGGGAATTTCTAAGGTTTTGATGGGGGAGTTACTAGTTTTTGGGGAGGGATTTCTGGATTTTTTTCAAGGGGGAATTTCTGGATTTTTTGGGGAATGTTTCTGGATGGGGAACGAGGTTTGGTTTGGATTCTTTGGGGGGGAATAATTCTCGATTTTCTGGAGGAATTTCCTAGTTTGTTGGGAATGTTCCCGGATTTTTTGGAGCATCATTTCTGGATTTCTTTGGGGAAAATTTCTGAATTTCTGGGAGACTATTTCAGGATATTGGTTTTTTTTTTTTGGGAGCATTTCTGGATTTGGGGGGAACATTCCCAGGTTTCTGGGGGAACATTCCCGGGTGTCTCGGGGAACATTCCTGGGTTTTTGGGGAACATTCCCAGGTTTCTGGGGGAACATTCCCAGGTGTCTGGGGAACATTCCCAGGTTTCTGGGGGAACATTCCCAGGTGTCTGGGGAACATTCCCAGGTATCTGGGGGAACATTCCAAAATAACTCCAAAATAACCCCAAACTAAAAAAAAAACGGGCCTGAAATACCCAAAAATCACAAAAAACTGCATCAAACCCACCCCTAAATACCCAAAAACCGCCGCAAAACACCCAAAATCCCACCAAACCACCCCAAAATCCCATAGAAATGTCCTGAAATCCCACCAAACCACCCCAAAACCCCTCAAAATTGCCCCTGAATACCCTAAAGCTGCCCCAAATCCTTCAAGCTGCCCCAAAATCCCATAGAAACACCCTAAAGACCCTCCAGACCAGCCCAAAAGCCCATAGAAACACCTGAAAATCCCTCAAAACCACCCCAACACACCATAAATCCCATCAAACTGTCCCCAAATGCCATAGATCTGCCCCCAAATCCCATCGAAATATTTCAAAATCCCAGAAAACTGCCCCAAAAATGGTCCTGACCCTGCCCCAAACCCCCCTGCACGCCCCCACTCCCCCAGGTAAGTTCAGTTCATCCGAAATCCTCCTTTTTTGTACTTAATTCTCCTTTTTTTATCCCAAATCCTTCTTTTTTTATCTCAAGTTCTCCTTTGTTATCCTAAATCCTCCCTTGTTTATCCCAAATCCTCCCTTTTTTGTCCCAAATCTTCCTTTTTTCAACCTCAAAATATCTTTTCATCCCAAAGCTCCTTTTTTGATCTCAAATCCTTCTTTGTGCAACCCAAATTTCATTTTCCCACCACAAATTCTCCTTTTTCCACCCCAGATCCTTTGTGTGTCCCCAAATCTCTTTTCCCATCCCAAAATCTCCCTTTTCCACCCCAAATATTTCTTTGTGCATGCCAAATCTTCTTTACCACCCCAATTCCCCTTTCCCCACCCCAATCCCCTTCTCCCACCCCAAATCTCTTTTTCAACCCCAAATCCCCTTTTCCCACCCAGGATCTTTCCCCATCCTGAATCCCCCAATTCCCACCCCAATCCCCTTTTTTTCCCCAGCGTTGGACCCAGGGTCTCTGCAGACATTGCACCTGGAGCTGCCCAAATAACCCCAAATAAACCCCAAATAACTCTAAACAAACCCCAAATAACCCCAAATCACCCCAAACAAACCCCAAATAAACCTAAACAAACCCCAAATAACCCCAAAAAAATCCCAAATAAACCCAAACCCCACTGTGCCCCCCAAGGCTGGAGGGGGTTTGGGGGGAGGGGATTGGGGACTGGGGGGGTCATGACCCCAAACTTTGGGGATTGGGGGTGTTTGATCTTAAAATTTAGGGGGTGGGGGGGGGGGGTTGACGCCTAAGGGTTTGGGGGATTTTGACCCCAAGCTTTGGGAATTGGGGGTGTTTGATCCTAAAATTTGGGGTTTGGGGGGGTTTGACACCAGGGTTTGGGATTTGGGGTTTTTGACCTCAGGATTTGAGGATCAGGGTGGTTTGACCCCCAAACTTTGGGATCAGGGCGTTTGGACAACCCAGATGTTTCAAACTCCAGGATTTGGGGTCAGGGGGTTTTGACCCCAGAATTTGGGCATTGACCCCAGGATTTAAGGGGGATTTAACCCCAAAGTTGAGAGGATCAGGGGGATTTGACACCCCCACGTTTGGTATCGGGGGGCCTTGACCCCAAAGTTTGGGTATTGGGGTGTTTGAGCCCAAACTTTGGGGAGGAGGTGGGTTGGGCACCCCAGATATTTCAAACCCCAGGAAGTTGGAGATTGGGGGTTTTAACCCCAAACTTTGGGGGTGTGGGGTGTTCGACACCTCAGGATTTGGGATTTGGGGGGATTTGAGCCAAGATTTTGGGAATTGGGGGTGTTGGACACCCCAAATGTTTCAAACCCCAGGATTTGGGGTCAGGGGGATTTAACCCCATTGTTTGGGAATTGGGGAGTGTTTGACACCCCAGGATCTGGGATTTGGAGGGTTTGATCCTAAAATTTGGGGTTCGGGGCTGGGGGGGGGGCTTGACATCCCAGAGTTTGGGTTTGAGGGTGTTTGACCCCCCCAGTGTTTGAACCCCCAGGATTTGGGGTCGGGGAGAGTTGACCCCAGGATCTGGGGTGTTTGACCCCGCTGGGTTTGGGGTCGGGGTTGAGAGCAGAGCCATTTCCTGGAAACAGCGGCGGGACCAGGACTGAGAACAGGATCGGGATCGGGAATGGGAGTGGGATCGGGGTCGGGAATGAGATCGGGAACGGGAACAGAAATGGGAATGAGATTGGGATCGGGAACAGGATCAGGAACGGGATTGGGCTCGGGAAGGGGAGAAACCTTGACCCAATAATGGACCCCGCCCCCAGGGAGCGACCCTGCCCCAATCCCGGGATGGAGCAATCCCCTCAATCCCAGACCCCTCCCCAATTCCCAAACCCTCCCCAATGCCAGCCCCTGACCCAGTCCCAGACCCCTCCCCAGTCGCTGAACGGACCCTCCCTCAATCCCAGCCCGCCCCGATCCGGATCGGAGCCATCCCCGGAGCCTCCCCCATTCCCGGACCGGACCCTTCAATCCCTTTTTGGGGCGGCTCCTGCCGCTTCCAGCCCATTTTTGGGGGATCCAAAGGGCTCCGGGGACCCTCCCCACTTTGGGGGTGTTGGGGTGGCCCCAGGGCCGCCCCGAGGGCCGAGGGGGGATGGAAACCCCCAAAGCCGGGGGGCTCCTGGGGGTCCCCAGTTCCCCCCGTCCCCACCCCAAAACAGCTCCTGGCCAATCAGAGCGCGCGACGCTGCTGACAACTCAGTTGCCGGGCCGGCGATTTTCAGCCAATCAGCGCCTGCGATAGCGCTGCTCATCGGTTGCCAGGCAGATCACAGCGCTTCTCAATGCGCTAGCCAATCAGAGACTGCGCGGGGCCATTTCTAGCCAATCAGAGCGCTTGTTCTCGATGACTCCTCAGTCGCCAGGCGGACCCGCAGCGCCCAGCGCTCCCCGGGAGCGGAATTTGGGGAGGGGGGAGGTGACCCTGGGGATGGGGATGGGGCGTGCGGGGGCAGCTGGGGCCGGACTGGTGGCACTGGTGGTGCTGAGAGCCCCCCCGGCCGCGGGGGTCGCGGTGAGAAGGGGTTGGGGGCCCCAAATTAAACCAAAGAGGGATCGGGACCCCCCCACGGAGCAGGAGGGGCCTGGAACCCCCAAAACCAAACACGGGGGAGGGGAGCGGGGATTGGGGGAACGATGGGGAAGGCGGGGGAAAGAGGGGGATGGGACACCCAAAAAGGATCAAGACAACTTGAGGTGGCCACCTTTCTATGTGGATGGTAGCCAATGGTAGCCAATGCTTTTTCCCAGTCCATGGGATCCCAGTCTGTGCAATCCCAGTCCATGTGGTCCCAGTCCATAGAATCTCAACCCAGTTTATCCCAGTGTGTACCGTCCTGATCCCTATGGTCCCATTCCATATGGTCCCAGTCCATAGGATCTCAGTCCAGGTGATCCCAGCCCATGTTTGATCCCAGTCTGTGTGGTTCTGCACACACTGCCAGGGTCTGAAATTCAGTCACCCAGCCAGGAAAAAATGTTCCTGCCCTTGAATGTCCTTGCTGTCCTCTCAACGAGTTATAATAAAACTAAAAATCAATAAATCTTAATTTAAATAAAATAGAATAAAAATGAAATTTAAAAATTTCAACTCTTACAAACCCTCCTAGGGCTCCGCTGCCGGAATCAGCAGGAGTGTTGTGGCCTCTTCAGGGGAGTTAGAGTGGGACCCGACCAGAGCGGGGGCCCTTAAACCCCAAAAATCCACCCTGGGGGGAAAAACATCCCCTACAGCGGCTTGGAGTGAGTCCCCAGAAAAATGTCACTTAAAGCTGTCATGATCACCCCTGAAAAGGGGCTTGTGGGGCTGTGCCCCACAAACACCTGAAAATGGGGAGGAAAAAACACCCTTGGAGGGGTGAGGTCCCCCCAAACATCCCTAAAAGAGAAAACTCCTCTTCAGAGGGGCCTGAAGACCCTTCAGGGCACTCGAGGAGGGACAAGATCCCCCTCCTCTGCTGGGGCCTCTCCGAGCCGGGAGCTCTCCCGTTGGCGGCTGCCCTCGGGGGAGCCCCGAACGACGGCGGCTCCTGGGCTGAGCCCCCTCAGCCGGGGCTGTGGAGGGAACTGGGGGGGCTGGGACGGGGCCTGGGGGTCCTGGGGTGACCTGGGGGAGCCTCAGTGGGTCCCACCTCCCCCTGTGCCCCCTCTCCCACCCCCTTCCCAATATTGCCCCCAAACAAAAGCTTGTGGCTGTGCCAGCGCCCCCACCGACCTCCAGCCCTGGGAACCTGGAGCAAGCGGAAACCACAACTTTGCAAATGCTACCTGTGCCTGAAGCAAATGGAAAGAGAACTGGGGTGTGAAAAATAAAGCTTGTTTATTTTCAGAAAAACAGCAAAGAAAACACAGAACACATTTACATTGTAAGAATATTTGTAACAACAACTATCTATGGAACGTATATACCTAAGAACATATCTAACAAAAGTCTATGAAACGTATTTACAGAAGACAAAAAGAAGCCCTAAAACCTATGGCCTAAAGACAACAACAAACTCTACAAGGTATGTACAAAAGGGTGGCATCTCTGTCCGGGATCTCCATCGGTCCTTGAGGAAAAGCAAGAGGCACAGTCACTCCAGTGCGGCAGAGAGGGCTCTTCCATGTGCCCCCAGGCTGGCCCAGCAAGCGCAGCACAGGCTGGGGATGGCCACCAGAACCCAATGCACCGGGTCCCACATCCCTGAGCAGGGACCACCCAGCCCAGTCCCAGCCTGGCAGCAGGGGACCCGCTCTGCCTGTGGGGACCACATGCCTGTCCTGCTGCTGGTATTGCTCTTCATCCCAAGATCATGGCCTCTTCCTCATCTTTCTCATCAATGTCCATGTCCTCAAGGTACTCTTCCATTTCCACGTCCATCTCCTCTTCCACATCTACCTCCATCTCTTCTTCACCAGTCTCTTCTCCATCCACTTCCATCTCCTCCTCTGTATCCATCTGCATGTCCACCTCCATCTCTTCCTCTCCAGTCTCTTCTCCATCCACTTCCATCTCCTCCTCTGTATCCATCTGCATGTCCACCTCCATCTCTTCCTCTCCAGTCTCTTCTCCATCCACTTCCATCTCCTCCTCTGTATCCATCTGCATGTCCACCTCCATCTCTTCCTCTCCACTCTCTTCTCCATCCACTTCCATCTCCTCCTCTGTATCAATCTCCATGTCCACCTCCATCGCATTGTCTCCACTCTCTTCTCCATCCACTTCCATGTCCTCCTCTCTATCAGCCTGCATGTCCACCTCCATCTCGTCCTCTCTCTCGGTGACAGCCTGCAGAGGTAGCAACACCTCAGAGTGGGGTCCCTGTCCCACCCCATCCCCACAGAACTCCAGCCCAGCCGGGCAGCTGGGGGGTGTCCACCTCCATGGAATGGCACCGTACCTTCCTCAGGACAAATGTGAGCATCCTGCAGGGACGGATGACAAAATCCAGGCAACAGAGAGCTTTCAGGACTGATGGGAGTATCAGGGCGCAGGTGACGAGAAGAGTGACAGGGAGCATGGTGAAGGGTGAGCTGGCACGAGGGCTGGCACAGGGTGGGCTGACACAAGGGCCAGTGGTTGTGTTGTGCTCTTTGCTGGACGCTGGAAGTTCCTGCTGGAACATCACATCTGTGACATCACAGTGGATCTAAAGAGCATCTTGTTCCGAGCTGAGCAATCTTCCCCAGCCCATGCTGCTCACAGCCCTGTTGCCAAGGATGGGGCATCCACAGCCTGGGCCAGTGCCTCAGCAGCCTCCGTGTAAAAGAGCAGCTCCCTCAGATCCAACTTCAATCAGCCTCCTGCAGTTGAAAGCCATCCCCCCTTGTCCTGTTGCCACGGGCCCGGCTGAACACTGTCCCCGTCTTTCCTGTGGGACCCTTCCAGTCCTGCAGAGCTGCACTGAGGCCTCCCCAGTGTCTCCTCTTTCCAGGCTGAGCATCCCCAGCCCCACTTGGACGGCAGTCAGGTAGATCAGGGGGAGTCAAGGCTGAAGTCAAACAGCATCAGGAACTGAGAGGTGGAAGCTTTAGGCCCAGGTTTGCCTCTATAATAACAGTGGAGGGGAAGATGGTGGGACACTGGCTCTGTTCTAACCGCTGATTATTTTCTTTTTTTTTTTTTCCCTTCTTTTCTGTCATGCTGATGCAGGTGTTGCTGTTTGCAAGGAAGCTTGGCACAATATCCATTGTCTTCTCCATTTGTGAAACACCGAGCAGAGTCTGGGCAGGCTGATGATGCAGAGCAAAACCTGCAAATACACCGGTGATCCTGAGCCTGGAGGGTGCAGCTAAACCCGGCCAAAAATAATTTCTGGAAAGTCAAGCCTGGTTTACATTTTCTTGAGTTTGGCTATCCCTGAACCGGGGGAGAGGGCATTCAGGGCAGGGGGTACCACAGGGGTTCCCCTCCCCCGTTTTTGGGGGGTCTCCCATGGTGCCCCCTCCCCAAAAAGCTCCGCGGGCCCCCTGAAGCGGCTTCTGTTCCACCGGCCGGTGCCCCCTGATCCAGGACTGCCCCCGGTGAGTCTGGGGCGCTCTGGGGGGATTTTGGCGGCATTTATGGGCTTTGGGGGATTTTGTTGGGAGATTAGGGGGAATTATTGGATTTTGGAGAGAATTACTGGGTTTGTGGGGTTATGGGGGTTTTGTGGGATTTGAGGATTTTGGATTTTGGGGATTTTTTAGGGTTTTGGGGTGGTTATTTTTTGGGGGGTTTATTGAAATTTTTGGGAGGTTTTTTTTTTTTTTTTAATTTTGGTGGGTTCCACTGGGATTTTGTGGGATTCTTTGGTGTTTAGGAGTTTTTAATTGGGATTTTTGGGGGATTTTGGGGGGGTTTAGTGGAATTTTGGGGGGCTTTGGAGTTGTCCCAGGGTGTGGGGAAGGGCTGAGAGGCACCAAAGTCTCCTTTAAACCCCTGAAAGTCCCAATAAACCCCATGAAATCGCAATTAAATTTCACAAATTCCCATTAGAATACCCTCGAATCCCAAAAAAAGCTCACAAAATCCCAATTAAACCCCGCAAATCCCCCCAAAAATGTCTCCAAAACCACAACAAGCCCCACAAAATCCTCACGAGACCCAAAGAAATCTTGGCAACACCCAAAAAAACCCACAAGCCCCCCCAAATCCCCACTAAAATAACTAAAAAACCCAAATCCCCAAAGAATCCCACTAAATGCCCCCACAATTCCAATAAATTGCCTCCAAATCCCCTAAAAATCCCAATAAAACCCAGAAATAATTCCAGAGGATCCCACAAAATCCCCACAAAATCCCAGTAAAACCTTCCAAAATTCTAAAGAAAACACAAAAAATTTCAATTAACCCCCAAATACCCCCAGGAAAAAAACTTCCCACTCAAAGCACCAAGAAAACCCCTCAAAATCCAAACTCCCAACATTCCCAAACACCCCCACACCCAAAAATTCTCCCCAAAAACCCCAACAATTCCCTGTAAACTCCCAACACAATTCCCAAAAGCCCAAAAAAGCCCCAGATGCCCAAACCCCTCCCGAGCCCTCCCTGGTCCCTCCCGGTCCCGCCCAGGCCCGTCCGGGGCCGCGGCCAAAACTGCCCGGAGCGGAGGCGGAGGTCCCGGAGTGACCCCGGAGCCGATCCCGGGCTCAGCCTCGGGCTCGGCCCCTTTGGGGGATTTTGGGCCGAAGCGGGCAGGTTTAGGGTGGGCTTCAGATCCCTTGCGGGGATCCCGAGCCTTTTCGGGTGGATTTTCAGCCCCTGTGGCTGATTTGAGGCCGAATCCGGTGGGGTTTAGGGGGGATTTCAGACCCCTTTGGATGATTTTAGGCCCATGTGGGTGGGGCTGGGGCCCATTTGGGTGAGTTTAGGAAAAACTGGGCCCATATGGGTGAATCCTAATCCTGTGTGGGTGATTTTAGGTCCCTTTTTTGTGTATTTTGGGTGCATTTAAGTAGGGTTTTTTGCTGCTTTGGGCAATTTTAGGTTGAACCAAGCCTTTTTAGGGTGATTTTAGGTCTTCGTGTGTTGGTGTCAGGGACATTTTGGTGATTTTAGATACCTTTGGATGATTTTAGGCTGGACCAGATACTTTCAGGCTGGATTTTAGTCACATTTGAAAGATTTACAGGTGATGTTAAGCCATTTCTTGAGGGTTATAAAACACTTGGGGCAGTTTTAAGCCCCTTTGGTTGGATTTTAGAGCCCTCTGGATACTTTTAATCCCATTTGGTTGGTGTCAGGCCGAACCATGTGGATGTAGGCTGCATTTGATGCCCTTTTGGGTGATTTTGGGTCAAACCGGGCTTTTTTAGGACAGCGCGTCCCCTTGGCCCCGCTCCTTTCCCCTCACGGTTCCGCCCTTTCCTCGCTCCTTTCCCCTCACGGTTCTGCCCTTTCCTCGCTCCTTTCCCCTCACGGTTCAGGATCCCGGAGCGGGGGAGGAGGAGGAGGGAGGGAGGAAGAGGCGCAGCAGCAGCAGGGAGCAGCCGGAGGAGAGGAGAGAAGGAATCGCGTGGCCCTGGCGCTGCCTGAGCTCGCAGCACCCCGGGAGCATCGCCCCCATCCCGCAGGTGCCCGGGGAGGGGGAGCTCGGCCCAAATATCCTGGCTCTCCCTGCGTTTGGGATTTTTTTGGGAGGGATGTTTGGAGCTGGCAGGGCTCCAAAGCCGAGCCACAGCTGGCCCTCGGGGGGACATCGGGGGGTCTCCGGGAGGTGTTTTTGGGGCATCCCAGTGTGGGTGGCGGCAGAGCCCCGGCGGGGGGACACCGGTTTTGGGGAGCCCCGGGAGAGCCGCGGCTGCCCTGAGCGGGAGCCCCGAGAGAGGAGAGCCCCAGAAGCCCCAGCAGGGACCCCGAGAGGGGGGGACCCCTGGCAGTGCCGGCACCCCGGCAATGGGGGGTGCTGGGGCTGGAGGGGCGGCATGGCCGGGAAAGGGGTGCGGGGCTCCCGGGGCCGCCAGGGGCTGCTCCCAGCAGGAGCCCAGTCGCTGACAGTCATTCCTCATTATGATACAATTTGCCCCCAGCACTGTTCCCGTTGTTCCCACTTTCATCCCGTCTGTTCCCAGTTCTCCCACTTGCCCCCAGAATAGTCCCAGTCACTCCCAGTAAGATCCCAGTATGAGTCCAGTATGATCCCAGTCTCTCCCAGCAGGGCCCCAGTCACTCACCCTTGTCCCCAGTTGCCCCCAGCGTGGTCCCAGTTGCCCCCAGCACATTCCCAGTGGCTCCATATGTGTCCCAGTCCTAGTGCAATGATGGGGAATACCAAATGCACTTGAGGCATCACGTACGGTTAACACCAAAGCTGTGGCTATGTTTGTGATGGGGTCATAGGTAAAGTTCACTTTCAAAATTGAAATTCCTTTTCAAAATCAGCGGCACTGTCCCAAACTATTTTCCGAATCTCAGTAGGAAAAGTGCCTTCTTCACCTTCTCTTATAATCGAGGCAGCAAGCGACTGCATCCCTAATTGAGCCTGGATACAGCTGAGAGCTAAAGAAACGTTCTTTTGTGTGGCACCGAGTGCATCAATTACCAATTTGTGATCATTTACGCTTGCTTCCTCCCAACTTGGTAATATGTTTGATAGCAAGCACTGATGTCTTCCCAAGGCCAATAAGGACGACTGCAGTGGTTGCTGGAATTTGGTCAAATCTAGTGGTGGCAGCCAATGTGTTCATTAATACTTCTGAATCAATGCTATTTAGAATTCCCAATCCTGTTCCCACAGCACCGGTTATGTCTCTTAGCATCCGTCTTTTAGAAGGGTTCCGCTGTCGCAACCAGGTCGTCCAACCCTGAAAAGAAGTTTACAAAAAAGGTGAACAAGCTGGCTGAATTTCTGAGACATTTTTTGCATCAGCAAAATCAGGGGTATTTAACCCCATCGTTTGGGAATTGGGGAGTGTTTGACACCCCAGGATCTGGGATTTGGAGGGTTTGATCCTAAAATTTGGGGTTCGGGGCTGGGGGGCGGGGGGGGGGTAGGGCTTGAAATCCCAGAGTTTGGGTTTGAGGGTGTTTGACCCCCCCAGTGTTTGAACCCCCAAGAATTTGGGGTCGGGGGGAGTTGACCCCAGGATCTGGGGTGTTTGACCCGCTGGGTTTGGGGTCGGGGTTGAGAGCAGAGCCATTTCCTGGAAACAGCGGCGGGACCGGGACTGGGAACAGGATCGGGATCGGGAATGGGAGTGGGATCGGGGTCGGGAATGAGATCGGGAACGGGAACAGAAATGGGAATGGGATTGGGATCGGGAACAGGATCAGGAACGGGATTGGGCTCAGGAAGGGGAGAGGCCCTGGCCCAATAATGGACCCCTCCCCCAGGGAGCGACCCTGCCCCAATCCCGGGATGGAGCAATCCCCTCAATCCCAGACCCCTCCCCAATTCCCAAACCCTCCCCAATGCCAGCCCCTGACCCAGTCCCCCTCCCCAGTCGCTGAACGGACCCTCCCTCAATCCCAGCCCGCCCCGATCCGGATCGGAGCCATCCCCGGAGCCTCCCCCATTCCCGGACCGGACCCTTCAATCCCTTTGTGGGGCGGCTCCTGCCGCTTCCAGCCCATTTTTGGGGGATCCAAAGGGCTCCGGGGACCCTCCCCACTTTGGGGGTGTTGGGGTGGCCCCAGGGCCGCCCCGAGGGCCGAGGGGGGATGGAAACCCCCAAAGCCGGGGGGCTCCTGGGGGTCCCCAGTTCCCCCCGTCCCCACCCCAAAACAGCTCCTGGCCAATCAGAGCGCGCGGCGCTGCTGACAACTCAGTTGCCGGGCCGGCGATTTTCAGGCAATCAGCGCCTGCGATAGCGCTGCTCATCGGTTGCCAGGCAGATCACAGCGCTTCTCAATGCGCTAGCCAATCAGAGACTGCGCGGGGCCATTTCTAGCCAATCAGAGCGCTTGTTCTCGATGACTCCTCAGTCGCCAGGCGGACCCGCAGCGCCCAGCGCTCCCCGGGAGCGGAATCTGGGCAGGGGGGAGGTGACCCTGGGGATGGGGATGGGGCGTGCGGGGGCAGCTGGGGCCGGACTGGTGGCACTGGTGGTGCTGAGAGCCCCCCCGGCCGCGGGGGTCGCGGTGAGAAGGGGTTGGGGGCCCCAAATTAAACCAAAGAGGGATCGGGACCCCCCCCCACGGAGCAGGAGGGGCCTGGAACCCCCAAAACCAAACACGGGGGAGGGGAGCGGGGATTGGGGGAACGATGGGGAAGGCGGGGGAAAGAGGGGGATGGGACACCCAAAAAGGATCAAGACAACTTGAGGTGGCCACCTTTCTATGTGGATGGTAGCCAATGGTAGCCAATGCTTTTGCCCAGTCCATGGGATCCCAGTCTGTGCAATCCCAGTCCATGTGGTCCCAGTCCATAGAATCTCAACCCAGTTTATCCCAGTGTGTACCGTCCTGATCCCTATGGTCCCATTCCATATGGTCCCAGTCCATAGGATCTCAGTCCAGGTGATCCCAGCCCATGTTTGATCCCAGTCTGTGTGGTTCTGCACACACTGCCAGGGTCTGAAATTCCAGTCACCAGCCAGGAAAAAATGTTCCTGCCCTTGAATGTCCTTGCTGTCCTCTCAACGAGTTATAATAAAACTAAAAATCAATAAATCTTAATTTAAATAAAATAGAATAAAAATGAAATTTAAAAATTTCAACTCTTACAACCCTCCTAGGGCTCCGCTGCCGGAATCAGCAGGAGTGGTGTTGGCCTCTTCAGGGGAGTTAGAGTGGGACCCGACCAGAGCGGGGGGCCTTAAACCCCAAAAATCCAGCCTGGGGGGCAAAACATCCCCTACAGCGGCTTGGAGTGAGTCCCCCAGAAAAATGTCACTTAAAGCTGTCATGATCACCCCTGAAAAGGGGCTTGTGGGGCTGTGGCCCCACAAACACCTGAAAATGGGGAGGAAAAAAACACCCTTGGAGGGGTGAGGTCCCCCCAAACATCCCTAAAAAGAGAAAAACTCCTCTTCAGAGGGGCCTGAAGACCCTTCAGGGCCCTCGAGGAGGGACAAGATCCCCTCCTCTGCTGGGGCCTCTCCGAGCCGGGAGCTCTCCCGTTGGCGGCTGCCCTCGGGGGAGCCCCGAACGACGACGGCTCCTGGGCTGAGCCCCCCTCAGCCGGGGCTGTGGAGGGAACTGGGGGGGCTGGGACGGGGCCTGGGGGTCCTGGGGTGACCTGGGGGAGCCTCAGTGGGTCCCACCTCCCCCTGTGCCCCCTCTCCCACCCCCTTCCCAATATTGCCCCCAAACAAAAGGTTGTGGCTGTGCCAGCGCCCCCACTGACCTCCAGCCCTGGGAACCTGGAGCAAGCGGAAACCACAACTTTGCAAATGCTACCTGTGCCTGAAGCAAATGGAAAGAGAACTGGGGTGTGAAAAATAAAGCTTGTTTATTTTCAGAAAAACAGCAAAGAAAACACAGAACACATTTACATTGTAAGAATATTTGTAACAACAACTATCTATGGAACGTATATACCTAAGAACATATCTAACAAAAGTCTATGAAACGTATTTACAGAAGACAAAAAGAAGCCCTAAAACCTATAGCCTAAAGACAACAACAAACTCTACAAGGTATGTACAAAAGGGTGGCATCTCTGTCCGGGATCTCCATCGGTCCTTGAGGAAAAGCAAGAGGCACAGTCACTCCAGTCAGGCAGAGAGGGCTCTTCCATGTGCCCCCAGGCTGGCCCAGCAAGCGCAGCACAGGCTGGGGATGGCCACCAGAACCCAATGCACCGGGTCCCACATCCCTGAGCAGGGACCACCCAGCCCAGTCCCAGCCTGGCAGCAGGGGACCCGCTCTGCCTGTGGGGACCACATGCCTGTCCTGCTGCTGGTATTGCTCTTCATCCCAAGATCATGGCCTCTTCCTCATCTTTCTCATCAATGTCCATGTCCTCAAGGTACTCTTCCATTTCCACGTCCATCTCCTCTTCCACATCTACCTCCATCTCTTCTTCACCAGTCTCTTCTCCATCCACTTCCATCTCCTCCTCTGTATCCATCTGCATGTCCACCTCCATCTCTTCCTCTCCAGTCTCTTCTCCATCCACTTCCATCTCCTCCTCTGTATCAATCTCCATGTCCACCTCCATCTCTTCCTCTCCAGTCTCTTCTCCATCCACTTCCATCTCCTCCTCTGTATCCATCTGCATGTCCACCTCCATCTCTTCCTCTCCACTCTCTTCTCCATCCACTTCCATCTCCTCCTCTGTATCAATCTCCATGTCCACCTCCATCGCATTGTCTCCACTCTCTTCTCCATCCACTTCCATGTCCTCCTCTCTATCAGCCTGCATGTCCACCTCCATCTCGTCCTCTCTCTCGGTGACAGCCTGCAGAGGTAGCAACACCTCAGAGTGGGGTCCCTGTCCCACCCCATCCCCACAGAACTCCAGCCCAGCCGGGCAGCTGGGGGGTGTCCACCTCCATGGAATGGCACCGTACCTTCCTCAGGACAAATGTGAGCATCCTGCAGGGACGGATGACAAAATCCAGGCAACAGAGAGCTTTCAGGACTGATGGGAGTATCAGGGCGCAGGTGACGAGAAGAGTGACAGGGAACATGGTGAAGGGTGAGCTGGCACGAGGGCTGGCACAGGGTGGGCTGACACAAGGGCCAGTGGTTGTGTTGTGCTCTTTGCTGGACGCTGGAAGTTCCTGCTGGAACATCGCATCTGTGACATCACAGTGGATCTAAAGAGCATCTTGTTCCGAGCTGAGCAATCTTCCCCAGCCCATGCTGCTCACAGCCCTGTTGCCAAGGATGGGGCATCCACAGCCTGGGCCAGTGCCTCAGCAGCCTCCGTGTAAAAGAGCAGCTCCCTCAGATCCAACTTCAATCAGCCTCCTGCAGTTGAAAGCCATCCCCCCTTGTCCTGTTGCCACGGGCCCGGCTGAACACTGTCCCCGTCTTTCCTGTGGGACCCTTCCAGTCCTGCAGAGCTGCAGGGAGGCCTCCCCAGTGTCTCCTCTTTCCAGGCTGAGCATCCCCAGCCCCACTTGGACAGCAGTCAGGTAGATCAGGGGGAGTCAAGGCTGAAGTCAAACAGCATCAGGAACTGAGAGGTGGAAGCTTTAGGCCCAGGTTTGCCTCTGTAATAGCAGTGGAGGGGAAGATGGTGGGACACTGGCTCTGTTCTAACCGGTGAATATTTCCTTTTTTTTTTTTTTTTTCTTTTCTGTCATGCTGATGCAAGTGTTGCTGTTTGCAAGGAAGCTTGGCACATTATCCATTGTCTTCTCCATTTGTGAAACACCGAGCAGAGTCTGGGCAGGCTGATGATGCAGAGCAAAACCTGCAAATACACCGGTGATCCTGAGCCTGGAGGATGCAGCTAAACCCGGCCAAAAATAATTTCTGGAAAGTCAAGCCTGGTTTACATTTTCTTGAGTTTGGCTATTCCTGAACCGGGGGAGAGGGCATTCAGGGCAGGGGGTACCACAGGGGTTCCCCTCCCCCGTTTTTGGGGGGTCTCCCATGGTGCCCCCTCCCCAAAAAGCTCCGCGGGCCCCCTGAAGTGGCTTCTGTTCCACCGGCCGGTGCCCCCTGATCCAGGACTGCCCCCGGTGAGTCTGGGGCGCTCTGGGGGGATTTTGGGGGGATTTTGGCGGCATTTATGGGCTTTGGGGGATTTTGTTGGGAGATTAGGGGGAATTATTGGATTTTGGGGAGAATTACTGGGTTTGTGGGGTTATGGGGGTTTTGTGGGATTTGAGGATTTTGGATTTTGGGGATTTTTTAGGGTTTTGGGGTGGTTATTTTTTGGGGGGTTTATTGAAATTTTTGGGAGTTTTTTTTTTTTTTTTTTAATTTTGGTGGGTTCCACTGGGATTTTGTGGGATTCTTTGGTGTTTAGGAGTTTTTAATTGGGATTTTTGGGGGATTTTGGGGGGGTTTAGTGGAATTTTGGGGGGCTTTGGAGTTGTCCCAGGGTGTGGGGAAGGGCTGAGAGGCACCAACATCTGGTTTAAACCCCTGAAAGTCCCAATAAACCCCATGAAATCGCCATTAAATTTCACAAATTCCCATTAGAATACCCTCGAATCCCAAAAAAAGCTCACAAAATCCCAATTAAACCCCGCAAATCCCCCCAAAAATGTCTCCAAAACCACAACAAGCCCCACAAAATCCTCACGAGACCAAAGAAATCTTGACAACAACCTAGAAAAAACCTACAAAACCCCCCCTAATCCCCACTAAAATTCCTAACAAACCCAAATCCCCAAAGAATCCCACTAAATGCCCCCACAATTCCAATAAATTGCCTCCAAATCCCCTAAAAATCCCAATAAAACCCAGAAATAATTCCAGAGGATCCCACAAAATCCCCACAAAATCCCAGTAAAACCTTCCAAAATTCTAAAGAAAACACAAAAAATTTCAATTAACCCCCAAATACCCCCAGGAAAAAAACTTCCCCCTCAAAGCACCAATAAAACCCCTCAAAACCAAACTCCCCAAAATCCCCCAACTGCCTCCAAACCCAATAATTCTCCCCAAAAACCCCAACAATTCCCCATAAACTCCCAACACAATTCCCAAAAGCCCAAAAAAGCCCCAGATGCCCAAACCCCTCCCGAGCCCTCCCTGGTCCCTCCCGGTCCCGCCCAGGCCCGTCCGGGGCCGCGGCCAAAACTGCCCGGAGCGGAGGCGGAGGTCCCGGAGTGACCCCGGAGCCGATCCCGGGCTCGGCCTCGGGCTCGGCCCCTTTGGGGGATTTTGGGCCGAACCGGGCAGGTTTAGGGTGGGCTTCAGATCCCTTGCGGGGATCCCGAGCCTTTTCGGGTGGATTTTCAGCCCCTGTGGCTGATTTGAGGCCGAATCCGGTGGGGTTTAGGGGGGATTTCAGACCCCTTTGGATGATTTTAGGCCCATGTGGGTGGGGCTGGGGCCCATTTGGGTGAGTTTAGGAAAAACTGGGCCCATATGGGTGAATCCTAATCCTGTGTGGGTGATTTTAGGTCCCTTTTTTGTGTATTTTGGGTGCATTTAAGTAGGGTTTTTTGCTGCTTTGGGCAATTTTAGGTTGAACCAAGCCTTTTTAGGGTGATTTTAGGTCTTCTTGTGTTGGTGTCAGGGACATTTTGGTGATTTTAGATACCTTTGGATGATTTTAGGCTGGACCAGATACTTTCAGGCTGGATTTTAGTCACATTTGAAAGATTTACAGGTGATGTTAAGCCATTTCTTGAGGGTTATAAAACACTTGGGGCAGTTTTAAGCCCCTTTGGTTGGATTTTAGAGCCCTCTGGATACTTTTAATCCCATTTGGTTGGTGTCAGGCCGAACCATGTGGATGTAGGCTGCATTTGATGCCATTTTGGGTGATTTTGGGTCAAACCGGGCTTTTTTAGGACAGGGCGTCCCCTTGGCCCCGCTCCTTTCCCCTCACGGTTCCGCCCTTTCCTCGCTCCTTTCCCCTCACGGTTCTGCCCTTTCCTCGCTCCTTTCCCCTCACGGTTCAGGATCCCGGAGCGGGGGAGGAGGAGGAGGGAGGGAGGAAGAGGCGCAGCGGCAGCAGGGAGCAGCCGGAGGAGAGGAGAGAAGGAATCGCGTGGCCCTGGCGCTGCCTGAGCTCGCAGCACCCCGGGAGCATCGCCCCCATCCCGCAGGTGCCCGGGGAGGGGGAGCTCGGCCCAAATATCCTGGCTCTCCCTGCGTTTGGGATTTTTTTGGGAGGGATGTTTGGAGCTGGCAGGGCTCCAAAGCCAAGCCACAGCTGGCCCTCGGGGGGACATCGGGGGGTCCCCGAGAGGTGTTTTCGGGGGATCCCAGTGTGGGTGGCGGCAGAGCCCCGGCGGGGGGACACGGGGGGTTTTGGGGAGCCCCGGGAGAGCCGCGGCAGCCCTGAGCGGGAGCCCCGAGAGAGGAGAGCCCCAGAAGCCCCAGCGGGGAACCCGAGAGGGGGGGACCCCTGGCAGTGCCGGCACCCCGGCAATGGGGGGGTGCTGGGGCTGGAGGGGCGGCATGGCCGGGAAAGGGGTGCGGGGCTCCCGGGGCCGCCAGGGGCTGCTCCCAGCAGGAGCCCAGTTGCTGCCAGTCACTCCCCGTTATGATACAATTTGCCCCAAGCACTGTTCCCGTTGTTCCCACTTTCATCCCGTGTGTTCCCAGTTCTCCCACTTGCCCCCAGAATAGTCCCAGTCACTCCCAGTAAGATCCCAGTATGAGTCCAGTATGATCCCAGTCTCTGCCAGCAGGGCCCCAGTCACTCACCCTTGTCCCCAGTTGCCCCCAGCGTGGTCCCAGTTGCCCCCAGCACATTCCCAGTGGCTCCATATGTGTCCCAGTCCTAGTGCAATGATGGGGAATACCAAACGCACTTGAGGCATCACGTACGGTTAACACCAAAGCTGTGGCTATGTTTGTGATGGGGTCATAGGTAAAGTTCACTAGGTTCCACCGGGATTGGAATTCCTTTTCAAAATCAGCGGCACTGTCCCAAACTATTTTCCGAATCTCAGTAGGAAAAGTGCCTTCTTCACCTTCTCTTATAATCGAGGCAGCAAGCGACTGCATCCCTAATTGAGCCTGGATACAGCTGAGAGCTAAAGAAACGTTCTTTTGTGTGGCACCGAGTGCATCAATTACCAATTTGTGATCATTTACGCTTGCTTCCTCCCAACTTGGTAATATGTTTGATAGCAAGCACTGATGTCTTCCCAAGGCCAATAAGGACGACTGCAGTGGTTGTTGGAATTTGGTCAAATCTAGTGGTGGCAGCCAATGTGTTCATTAATACTTCTGAATCAATGCTATTTAGAATTCCCAATCCTGTTCCCACAGCACCGGTTATGTCTCTTAGCATCCGTCTTTTAGAAGGGTTCCGCTGTCGCAACCAGGTCGTCCAACCCTGAAAAGAAGTTGACAAAAAAGGTGAACAAGCTGGCTGAATTTCTGAGACATTTTTTTGCATCAGCAAAATCAGGGGTATTTAACCCCATCGTTTGGGAATTGGGGAGTGTTTGACACCCCAGGATCTGGGATTTGGAGGGTTTGATCCTAAAATTTGGGGTTCGGGGCTGGGGGGTGGGGGGGGGTAGGGCTTGACATCCCAGAGTTTGGGTTTGAGGGTGTTTGACCCCCCCCAGTGTTTGAACCCCCAGGATTTGGGGTTGGGGGGAGTTGACCCCAGGATCTGGGGTGTTTGACCCGCTGGGTTTGGGGTCGGGGTTGAGAGCAGAGCCATTTCCTGGAAACAGCGGCGGGACCGGGACTGGGAACAGGATCGGGATCGGGAATGGGAGTGGGATCGGGGTCGGGAATGAGATCGGGAACGGGAACAGAAATGGGAATGGGATTGGGATCGGGAACAGGATCAGGAACGGGATTAGGCTCGGGAAGGGGAGAGGCCCTGGCCCAATAATGGACCCCTCCCCCAGGGAGCGACCCTGCCCCAATCCCGGGATGGAGCAATCCCCTCAATCCCAGACCCCTCCCCAATTCCCAAACCCTCCCCAATGCCAGCCCCTGACCCAGTCCCCCTCCCCAGTCGCTGAACGGACCCTCCCTCAATCCCAGCCCGCCCCGATCCGGATCGGAGCCATCCCCGGAGCCTCCCCCATTCCCGGACCGGACCCTTCAATCCCTTTTTGGGGCGGCTCCTGCCGCTTCCAGCCCATTTTTGGGGGATCCAAAGGGCTCCGGGGACCCTCCCCACTTTGGGGGTGTTGGGGTGGCCCCAGGGCCGCCCCGAGGGCCGAGGGGGGATGGAAACCCCCAAAGCCGGGGGGCTCCTGGGGGTCCCCAGTTCCCCCCGTCCCCACCCCAAAACAGCTCCTGGCCAATCAGAGCGCGCGGCGCTGCTGACAACTCAGTTGCCGGGCCGGCGATTTTCAGGCAATCAGCGCCTGCGATAGCGCTGCTCATCGGTTGCCAGGCAGATCAAAACGCTTCTCAATGCGCTAGCCAATCAGAGACTGCGCGGGGCCATTTCTAGCCAATCAGATCGCTTGTTCTCGATGACTCCTCAGTCGCCAGGCGGACCCGCAGCGCCCAGCGCTCCCCGGGAGCGGAATTTGGGCAGGGGGGAGGTGACTCTGGGGATGGGGATGGGGCGTGCGGGGGCAGCTGGGGCCGGACGGGTGGCACTGGTGGTGCTGAGAGCCCCCCCGGCCGCGGGGGTCGCGGTGAGAAGGGGTTGGGGGCCCCAAATTAAACCAAAGAGGGATCGGGACCCCCCCACGGAGCAGGAGGGGCCTGGAACCCCCAAAACCAAACACGGGGGAGGGGAGCGGGGATTGGGGGAACGATGGGGAAGGCGGGGGAAAGAGGGGGATGGGACACCCAAAAAGGATCAAGACAACTTGAGGTGGCCACCTTTCTATGTGGATGGTAGCCAATGGTAGCCAATGCTTTTGCCCAGTCCATGGGATCCCAGTCTGTGCAATCCCAGTCCATGTGGTCCCAGTCCATAGAATCTCAACCCAGTTTATCCCAGTGTGTACCGTCCTGATCCCTATGGTCCCATTCCATATGGTCCCAGTCCATAGGATCTCAGTCCAGGTGATCCCAGCCCATGTTTGATCCCAGTCTGTGTGGTTCTGCACACACTGCCAGGGTCTGAAATTCCAGTCACCAGCCAGGAAAAAATGTTCCTGCCCTTGAATGTCCTTGCTGTCCTCTCAACGAGTTATAATAAAACTAAAAATCAATAAATCTTAATTTAAATAAAATAGAATAAAAATGAAATTTAAAAATTTCAACTCTTACAACCCTCCTAGGGCTCCGCTGCCGGAATCAGCAGGAGTGGTGTTGGCCTCTTCAGGGGAGTTAGAGTGGGACCCGACCAGAGCGGGGGCCCTTAAACCCCAAAAATCCACCCTGGGGGGCAAAACATCCCCTACAGCGGCTTGGAGTGAGTCCCCCAGAAAAATGTCACTTAAAGCTGTCATGATCACCCCTGAAAAGGGGCTTGTGGGGCTGTGGCCCCACAAACACCTGAAAATGGGGAGGAAAAAACACCCTTGGAGGGGTGAGGTCCCCCCAAACATCCCTAAAAAGAGAAAAACTCCTCTTCAGAGGGGCCTGAAGACCCTTCAGGGCCCTCGAGGAGGGACAAGATCCCCTCCTCTGCTGGGGCCTCTCCGAGCCGGGAGCTCTCCCGTTGGCGGCTGCCCTCGGGGGAGCCCCGAACGACGACGGCTCCTGGGCTGAGCCCCCCTCAGCCGGGGCTGTGGAGGGAACTGGGGGGGCTGGGACGGGGCCTGGGGGTCCTGGGGTGACCTGGGGGAGCCTCAGTGGGTCCCACCTCCCCCTGTGCCCCCTCTCCCACCCCCTTCCCAATATTGCCCCCAAACAAAAGCTTGTGGCTGTGCCAGCGCCCCCACTGACCTCCAGCCCTGGGAACCTGGAGCAAGCGGAAACCACAACTTTGCAAATGCTACCTGTGCCTGAAGCAAATGGAAAGAGAACTGGGGTGTGAAAAATAAAGCTTGTTTATTTTCAGAAAAACAGCAAAGAAAACACAGAACACATTTACATTGTAAGAATATTTGTAACAACAACTATCTATGGAACGTATATACCTAAGAACATATCTAACAAAAGTCTATGAAACATATTTACAGAAGACAAAAAGAAGCCCTAAAACCTATAGCCTAAAGACAACAACAAACTCTACAAGGTATGTACAAAAGGGTGGCATCTCTGTCCGGGATCTCCATCGGTCCTTGAGGAAAAGCAAGAGGCACAGTCACTCCAATCAGGCAGAGAGGGCTCTTCCATGTGCCCCCAGGCTGGCCCAGCAAGCACAGCACAGGCTGGGGATGGCCACCAGAACCCAATGCACCGGGTCCCACATCCCTGAGCAGGGACCACCCAGCCCAGTCCCAGCCTGGCAGCAGGGGACCCGCTCTGCCTGTGGGGACCACATGCCTGTCCTGCTGCTGGCATTGCTCTTCATCCCAAGATCATGGCCTCTTCCTCATCTTTCTCATCAATGTCCATGTCCTCAAGGTACTCTTCCATTTCCACGTCCATCTCCTCTTCCACATCTACCTCCATCTCTTCTTCACCAGTCTCTTCTCCATCCACTTCCATCTCCTCCTCTGTATCCATCTGCATGTCCACCTCCATCTCTTCCTCTCCAGTCTCTTCTCCATCCACTTCTCTTCTCCTCTGTATCAATCTCCATGTCCACCTCCATCTCTTCCTCTCCACTCTCTTCTCCATCCACTTCCATCTTCTCCTCTGTATCAATCTCCATGTCCACCTCCATCGCATTGTCTCCACTCTCTTCTCCATCCACTTCCATGTCCTCCTCTCTATCAGCCTGCATGTCCACCTCCATCTCGTCCTCTCTCTCGGTGACAGCCTGCAGAGGTAGCAACACCTCAGAGTGGGGTCCCTGTCCCACCCCATCCCCACAGAACTCCAGCCCAGCCGGGCAGCTGGGGGGTGTCCACCTCCATGGAATGGCACTGTACCTTCCTCAGGACAAATGTGAGCATCCTGCAGGGACGGATGACAAAATCCAGGCAACAGAGAGCTTTCAGGACTGATGGGAGTATCAGGGCGCAGGTGACGAGAAGAGTGACAGGGAGCATGGTGAAGGGTGAGCTGGCACGAGGGCTGGCACAGGGTGGGCTGACACAAGGGCCAGTGGTTGTGTTGTGCTCTTTGCTGGACGCTGGAAGTTCCTGCTGGAACATCGCATCTGTGACATCACAGTGGATCTAAAGAGCATCTTGTTCCGAGCTGAGCAATCTTCCCCAGCCCATGCTGCTCACAGCCCTGTTGCCAAGGATGGGGCATCCACAGCCTGGGCCAGTGCTTCAGCAGCCTCCGTGTAAAAGAGCAGCTCCCTCAGATCCAACTTCAATCAGCCTCCTGCAGTTGAAAGCCATCCCCCCTTGTCCTGTTGCCACGGGCCCGGCTGAACACTGTCCCCGTCTTTCCTGTGGGACCCTTCCAGTCCTGCAGAGCTGCAGGGAGGCCTCCCCAGTGTCTCCTCTTTCCAGGCTGAGCATCCCCAGCCCCACTTGGACGGCAGTCAGGTAGATCAGGGGGAGTCAAGGCTGAAGTCAAACAGCATCAGGAACTGAGAGGTGGAAGCTTTAGGCCCAGGTTTGCCTCTATAATAACAGTGGAGGGGAAGATGGTGGGACACTGGCTCTGTTCTAACCGGTGAATATTTTCTTTTTTTTTTTTTTTTCCCTTCTTTTCTGTCATGCTGATGCAGGTGTTGCTGTTTGCAAGGAAGCTTGGCACAATATCCATTGTCTTCTCCATTTGTGAAACACCGAGCAGAGTCTGGGCAGGCTGATGATGCAGAGCAAAACCTGCAAATACACCGGTGATCCTGAGCCTGGAGGGTGCAGCTAAACCCGGCCAAAAATAATTTCTGGAAAGTCAAGCCTGGTTTACATTTTCTTGAGTTTGGCTACTCCTGAACCGGGGGAGGGGGCATTCAGGGCAGGGGGTACCACAGGGGTTCCCCTCCCCCGTTTTTGGGGGGTCTCCCATGGTGCCCCCCTCCCCAAAAAGCTCCGCGGGCCCCCTGAAGCGGCTTCTGTTCCACCGGCCGGTGCCCCCTGATCCAGGACTGCCCCCGGTGCGTCTGGGGCGCTCTGGGGGGATTTTGGGGGGATTTTGGCGGCATTTATGGGCTTTGGGGGATTTTGTTGGGAGATTAGGGGGAATTATTGGATTTTGGAGAGAATTACTGGGTTTGTGGGGTTATGGGGGTTTTGTGGGATTTGAGGATTTTGGATTTTGGGGATTTTTTAGGGTTTTGGGGTGGTTATTTTTTGGGGGGTTTATTGAAATTTTTGGGAGGTTTTTTTTTTTTTTAATTTTGGTGGGTTCCACTGGGATTTTGTGGGATTCTTTGGTGTTTAGGAGTTTTTAATTGGGATTTTTGGGGGATTTTGGGGGGTTTTAGTGGAATTTGGGGGGGCTTTGGAGTTGTCCCAGGGTGTGGGGAAGGGCTGAGAGGCACCAACATCTGGTTTAAACCCCTGAAAGTCCCAATAAACCCCATGAAATCGCAATTAAATTTCACAAATTCCCATTAGAATACCCTCGAATCCCAAAAAAAGCTCACAAAATCCCAATTAAACCCCGCAAATCCCCCCAAAAATGTCTCCAAAACCACAACAAGCCCCACAAAATCCTCACGAGACCCAAAGAAATCTTGGCAACACCCAAAAAAACCCACAAGCCTCCCCAAATCCCCACTAAAATAACTAAAAAACCCAAATCCCCAAAGAATCCCACTAAATGCCCCAACAATTCCAATAAAATGCCTCCAAATCCCCTAAAAATCCCAATAAAACCCAGAACTAATTCCAGAGGATCCCACAAAATCCCCACAAAATCCCAGTAAAACCTTCCAAAATTCAAAAGAAAACACAAAAAAAAAATCAATTAACCCCCAAATACCCCCAGGAAAAAAACTTCCCACTCAAAGCACCAAGAAAACCCCTCAAACTCCAAACTCCCAAAATTCCCAAACACCCCCACACCCAATAATTCTCCCCAAAAACCCCAACAATTCCCTGTAAACTCCCAACACAATTCCCAAAAGCCCAAAAAAGCCCCAGATGCCCAAACCCCTCCCGAGCCCTCCCTGGTCCCTCCCGGTCCCGCCCAGGCCCGTCCGGGGCCGCGGCCAAAACTGCCCGGAGCGGAGGCGGAGGTCCCGGAGCGACCCCGGAGCCGATCCCGGGCTCGGCCTCGGGCTCGGCCCCTTTGGGGGATTTTGGGCCGAACCGGGCAGGTTTAGGGTGGGCTTCAGATCCCTTGCGGGGATCCCGAGCCTTTTCGGGTGGATTTTCAGCCCCTGTGGCTGATTTGAGGCCAAATCTGGTGGGGTTTAGGGGGGATTTCAGACCCCTTTGGATGATTTTAGGCCCATGGGGGTGGGGCTGGGGCCCATTTGGGTGAGTTTAGGAAAAACTGGGCCCATATGGGTGAATCCTAATCCTGTGTGGGTGATTTTAGGTCCCTTTTTTGTGTCTTTTGGGTGCATTTAAGTAGGGTTTTTTGCTGCTTTGGGCAATTTTAGGTTGAACCAAGCCTTTTTAGGGTGATTTTAGGTCTTCTTGTGTTGGTGTCAGGGACATTTTGGTGATTTTAGATACCTTTGGATGATTTTAGGCTGGACCAGATACTTTCAGGGTGGATTTTAGTCACATTTGAAAGATTTACGGGTGATGTTAAGCCATTTCTTGAGGGCTATAAAACACTTGGGGCAGTTTTAAGCCCCTTTGGTTGGATTTTAGAGCCCTCTGGATACTTTTAATCCCATTTGGTTGGTGTCAGGCCGAACCATGTGGATGTAGGCTGCATTTGATGCCCTTTTGGGTGATTTTGGGTCAAACCGGGCTTTTTTAGGACAGCGCGTCCCCCTGGCCCCGCTCCTTTCCCCTCACGGTTCTGCCCTTTCCTCGCTCCTTTCCCCTCACGGTTCTGCCCTTTCCTCGCTCCTTTCCCCTCATGGTTCAGGATCCCGGAGCGGGGGAGGAGGAGGAGGGAGGGAGGAAGAGGCGCAGCAGCAGCAGGGAGCAGCCGGAGGAGAGGAGAGAAGGAATCGCGTGGCCCTGGCGCTGCCTGAGCTCGCAGCACCCCGGGAGCATCGCCCCCATCCCGCAGGTGCCCAGGGAGGGGGAGCTCGGCCCAAATATCCTGGGGGGTGCCTGGGTTCGGGTTCTTTGGGAGGGATGTTTGGAGCTGGCAGGGCTCCAAAGCCGAGCCGCAGCTGGCCCTCGGGGGGACATCGGGGGGTCCCCGAGAGGTGTTTTTTGGGGGATCCCAGTGTGGGTGGCGGCAGAGCCCCGTCGGGGGGACACCGGTTTTGGGGAGCCCCGGGAGAGCCGCGGCTGCCCTGAGCGGGAGCCCCGAGAGAGGAGAGCCCCAGAAGCCCCAGCGGGGAACCCGAGAGGGGGGGGACCCCTGGCAGTGCCGGCACCCCGGCAATGGGGGGGGTGCTGGGGCTGGAGGGGCGGCATGGCCGGGAAAGGGGTGCGGGGCTCCCGGGGCCGCCAGGGGCTGCTCCCAGCAGGAGCCCAGTTGCTGCCAGTCACTCCCCGTTATGATACAATTTGCCCCCAGCACTGTTCCCGTTGTTCCCACTTTCATCCCGTGTGTTCCCAGTTCTCCCACTTGCCCCCAGAATAGTCCCAGTCACTCCCAGTAAGATCCCAGTATGAGTCCAGTATGATTCCAGTCTCTGCCAGCAGGGCCCCAGTCACTCACCCTTGTCCCCAGTTGCCCCCAGCGTGGTCCCAGTTGCCCCCAGCACATTCCCAGTGGCTCCATATGTGTCCCAGTCCTAGTGCAATGATGGGGAATACCAAACGCACTTGAGGCATCACGTACGGTTAACACCAAAGCTGTGGCTATGTTTGTGATGGGGTCATAGGTAAAGTTCACTAGGTTCCACCGGGATTGGAATTCCTTTTCAAAATCAGCGGCACTGTCCCAAACTATTTTCCGAATCTCAGTAGGAAAAGTGCCTTCTTCACCTTCTCTTATAATCGAGGCAGCAAGCGACTGCATCCCTAATTGAGCCTGGATACAGCTGAGAGCTAAAGAAACGTTCTTTTGTGTGGCACCGAGTGCATCAATTACCAATTTGTGATCATTTACGCTTGCTTCCTCCCAACTTGGTAATATGTTTGATAGCAAGCACTGATGTCTTCCCAAGGCCAATAAGGACGACTGCAGTGGTTGTTGGAATTTGGTCAAATCTAGTGGTGGCAGCCAATGTGTTCATTAATACTTCTGAATCAATGCTATTTAGAATTCCCAATCCTGTTCCCACAGCACCGGTTATGTCTCTTAGCATCCGTCTTTTAGAAGGGTTCCGCTGTCGCAACCAGGTCGTCCAACCCTGAAAAGAAGTTGACAAAAAAGGTGAACAAGCTGGCTGAATTTCTGAGACATTTTTTTGCATCAGCAAAATCAGGGGTATTTAACCCCATCGTTTGGGAATTGGGGAGTGTTTGACACCCCAGGATCTGGGATTTGGAGGGTTTGATCCTAAAATTTGGGGTTCGGGGCTGGGGGGTGGGGGGGGGGTAGGGCTTGACATCCCAGAGTTTGGGTTTGAGGGTGTTTGACCCCCCCCAGTGTTTGAACCCCCAGGATTTGGGGTTGGGGGGAGTTGACCCCAGGATCTGGGGTGTTTGACCCGCTGGGTTTGGGGTCGGGGTTGAGAGCAGAGCCATTTCCTGGAAACAGCGGCGGGACCGGGACTGGGAACAGGATCGGGATCGGGAATGGGAGTGGGATCGGGGTCGGGAATGAGATCGGGAACGGGAACAGAAATGGGAATGGGATTGGGATCGGGAACAGGATCAGGAACGGGATTAGGCTCGGGAAGGGGAGAGGCCCTGGCCCAATAATGGACCCCTCCCCCAGGGAGCGACCCTGCCCCAATCCCGGGATGGAGCAATCCCCTCAATCCCAGACCCCTCCCCAATTCCCAAACCCTCCCCAATGCCAGCCCCTGACCCAGTCCCCCTCCCCAGTCGCTGAACGGACCCTCCCTCAATCCCAGCCCGCCCCGATCCGGATCGGAGCCATCCCCGGAGCCTCCCCCATTCCCGGACCGGACCCTTCAATCCCTTTTTGGGGCGGCTCCTGCCGCTTCCAGCCCATTTTTGGGGGATCCAAAGGGCTCCGGGGACCCTCCCCACTTTGGGGGTGTTGGGGTGGCCCCAGGGCCGCCCCGAGGGCCGAGGGGGGATGGAAACCCCCAAAGCCGGGGGGCTCCTGGGGGTCCCCAGTTCCCCCCGTCCCCACCCCAAAACAGCTCCTGGCCAATCAGAGCGCGCGGCGCTGCTGACAACTCAGTTGCCGGGCCGGCGATTTTCAGGCAATCAGCGCCTGCGATAGCGCTGCTCATCGGTTGCCAGGCAGATCAAAACGCTTCTCAATGCGCTAGCCAATCAGAGACTGCGCGGGGGCCATTTCTAGCCAATCAGAGCGCTTGTTCTCGATGACTCCTCAGTCGCCAGGCGGACCCGCAGCGCCCAGCGCTCCCCGGGAGCGGAATTTGGGCAGGGGGGAGGTGACTCTGGGGATGGGGATGGGGCGTGCGGGGGCAGCTGGGGCCGGACTGGTGGCACTGGTGGTGCTGAGAGGCCCCCCCGGCCGCGGGGGTCGCGGTGAGAAGGGGTTGGGGGCCCCAAATTAAACCAAAGAGGGATCGGGACCCCCCCACGGAGCAGGAGGGGCCTGGAACCCCCAAAACCAAACACGGGGGAGGGGAGCGGGGGATTGGGGGGAACGATGGGGAAGGCGGGGGAAAGAGGGGGATGGGACACCCAAAAAGGATCAAGACAACTTGAGGTGGCCACCTTTCTATGTGGATGGTAGCCAATGGTAGCCAATGCTTTTTCCCAGTCCATGGGATCCCAGTCTGTGCAATCCCAGTCCATGTGGTCCCAGTCCATAGAATCTCAACCCAGTTTATCCCAGTGTGTACCGTCCTGATCCCTATGGTCCCATTCCATATGGTCCCAGTCCATAGGATCTCAGTCCAGGTGATCCCAGCCCATGTTTGATCCCAGTCTGTGTGGTTCTGCACACACTGCCAGGGTCTGAAATTCCAGTCACCAGCCAGGAAAAAATGTTCCTGCCCTTGAATGTCCTTGCTGTCCTCTCAACGAGTTATAATAAAACTAAAAATCAATAAATTTTAATTTAAATGAAATAGAATAAAAATGAAATTTAAAAATTTCAACTCTTACAACCCTCCTAGGGCTCCGCTGCCGGAATCAGCAGGAGTGGTGTTGGCCTCTTCAGGGGAGTTAGAGTGGGACCCGACCAGAGCGGGGGCCCTTAAACCCCAAAAATCCACCCTGGGGGGCAAAACATCCCCTACAGCGGCTTGGAGTGAGTCCCCCAGAAAAATGTCACTTAAAGCTGTCATGATCACCCCTGAAAAGGGGCTTGTGGGGCTGTGGCCCCACAAACACCTGAAAATGGGGAGGAAAAAACACCCTTGGAGGGGTGAGGTCCCCCCAAACATCCCTAAAAAGAGAAAAACTCCTCTTCAGAGGGGCCTGAAGACCCTTCAGGGCCCTCGAGGAGGGACAAGATCCCCTCCTCTGCTGGGGCCTCTCCGAGCCGGGAGCTCTCCCGTTGGCGGCTGCCCTCGGGGGAGCCCCGAACGACGACGGCTCCTGGGCTGAGCCCCCCTCAGCCGGGGCTGTGGAGGGAACTGGGGGGGCTGGGACGGGGCCTGGGGGTCCTGGGGTGACCTGGGGGAGCCTCAGTGGGTCCCACCTCCCCCTGTGCCCCCTCTCCCCACCCCCTTCCCAATATTGCCCCCAAACAAAAGCTTGTGGCTGTGCCAGCGCCCCCACTGACCTCCAGCCCTGGGAACCTGGAGCAAGCGGAAACCACAACTTTGCAAATGCTACCTGTGCCTGAAGCAAATGGAAAGAGAACTGGGGTGTGAAAAATAAAGCTTGTTTATTTTCAGAAAAACAGCAAAGAAAACACAGAACACATTTACATTGTAAGAATATTTGTAACAACAACTATCTATGGAACGTATATACCTAAGAACATATCTAACAAAAGTCTATGAAACGTATTTACAGAAGACAAAAAGAAGCCCTAAAACCTATAGCCTAAAGACAACAACAAACTCTACAAGGTATGTACAAAAGGGTGGCATCTCTGTCCGGGATCTCCATCGGTCCTTGAGGAAAATCAAGAGGCACAGTCACTCCAATCAGGCAGAGAGGGCTCTTCCATGTGCCCCCAGGCTGGCCCAGCAAGCACAGCACAGGCTGGGGATGGCCACCAGAACCCAATGCACCGGGTCCCACATCCCTGAGCAGGGACCACCCAGCCCAGTCCCAGCCTGGCAGCAGGGGACCCGCTCTGCCTGTGGGGACCACATGCCTGTCCTGCTGCTGGCATTGCTCTTCATCCCAAGATCATGGCCTCTTCCTCATCTTTCTCATCAATGTCCATGTCCTCAAGGTACTCTTCCATTTCCACGTCCATCTCCTCTTCCACATCTACCTCCATCTCTTCTTCACCAGTCTCTTCTCCATCCACTTCCATCTCCTCCTCTGTATCCATCTGCATGTCCACCTCCATCTCTTCCTCTCCAGTCTCTTCTCCATCCACTTCTCTTCTCCTCTGTATCAATCTCCATGTCCACCTCCATCTCTTCCTCTCCACTCTCTTCTCCATCCACTTCCATCTTCTCCTCTGTATCAATCTCCATGTCCACCTCCATCGCATTGTCTCCACTCTCTTCTCCATCCACTTCCATGTCCTCCTCTCTATCAGCCTGCATGTCCACCTCCATCTCGTCCTCTCTCTCGGTGACAGCCTGCAGAGGTAGCAACACCTCAGAGTGGGGTCCCTGTCCCACCCCATCCCCACAGAACTCCAGCCCAGCCGGGCAGCTGGGGGGTGTCCACCTCCATGGAATGGCACTGTACCTTCCTCAGGACAAATGTGAGCATCCTGCAGGGACGGATGACAAAATCCAGGCAACAGAGAGCTTTCAGGACTGATGGGAGTATCAGGGCGCAGGTGACGAGAAGAGTGACAGGGAGCATGGTGAAGGGTGAGCTGGCACGAGGGCTGGCACAGGGTGGGCTGACACAAGGGCCAGTGGTTGTGTTGTGCTCTTTGCTGGACGCTGGAAGTTCCTGCTGGAACATCGCATCTGTGACATCACAGTGGATCTAAAGAGCATCTTGTTCCGAGCTGAGCAATCTTCCCCAGCCCATGCTGCTCACAGCCCTGTTGCCAAGGATGGGGCATCCACAGCCTGGGCCAGTGCTTCAGCAGCCTCCGTGTAAAAGAGCAGCTCCCTCAGATCCAACTTCAATCAGCCTCCTGCAGTTGAAAGCCATCCCCCCTTGTCCTGTTGCCACGGGCCCGGCTGAACACTGTCCCCGTCTTTCCTGTGGGACCCTTCCAGTCCTGCAGAGCTGCAGGGAGGCCTCCCCAGTGTCTCCTCTTTCCAGGCTGAGCATCCCCAGCCCCACTTGGACGGCAGTCAGGTAGATCAGGGGGAGTCAAGGCTGAAGTCAAACAGCATCAGGAACTGAGAGGTGGAAGCTTTAGGCCCAGGTTTGCCTCTATAATAACAGTGGAGGGGAAGATGGTGGGACACTGGCTCTGTTCTAACCGGTGAATATTTTCTTTTTTTTTTTTTTTTCCCTTCTTTTCTGTCATGCTGATGCAGGTGTTGCTGTTTGCAAGGAAGCTTGGCACAATATCCATTGTCTTCTCCATTTGTGAAACACCGAGCAGAGTCTGGGCAGGCTGATGATGCAGAGCAAAACCTGCAAATACACCGGTGATCCTGAGCCTGGAGGGTGCAGCTAAACCCGGCCAAAAATAATTTCTGGAAAGTCAAGCCTGGTTTACATTTTCTTGAGTTTGGCTACTCCTGAACCGGGGGAGGGGGCATTCAGGGCAGGGGGGTACCACAGGGGTTCCCCTCCCCCGTTTTTGGGGGGTCTCCCATGGTGCCCCCTCCCCAAAAAGCTCCGCGGGCCCCCTGAAGCGGCTTCTGTTCCACCGGCCGGTGCCCCCTGATCCAGGACTGCCCCCGGTGCGTCTGGGGCGCTCTGGGGGGATTTTGGGGGGATTTTGGCGGCATTTATGGGCTTTGGGGGATTTTGTTGGGAGATTAGGGGGAATTATTGGATTTTGGAGAGAATTACTGGGTTTGTGGGGTTATGGGGGTTTTGTGGGATTTGAGGATTTTGGATTTTGGGGATTTTTTAGGGTTTTGGGGTGGTTATTTTTTGGGGGGTTTATTGAAATTTTTGGGAGGTTTTTTTTTTTTTTTAATTTTGGTGGGTTCCACTGGGATTTTGTGGGATTCTTTGGTGTTTAGGAGTTTTTAATTGGGATTTTTGGGGGATTTTGGGGGGTTTTAGTGGAATTTGGGGGGGCTTTGGAGTTGTCCCAGGGTGTGGGGAAGGGCTGAGAGGCACCAACATCTGGTTTAAACCCCTGAAAGTCCCAATAAACCCCATGAAATCGCAATTAAATTTCACAAATTCCCATTAGAATACCCTCGAATCCCAAAAAAAGCTCACAAAATCCCAATTAAACCCCGCAAATCCCCCCAAAAATGTCTCCAAAACCACAACAAGCCCCACAAAATCCTCACGAGACCCAAAGAAATCTTGGCAACACCCAAAAAAACCCACAAGCCTCCCCAAATCCCCACTAAAATAACTAAAAAACCCAAATCCCCAAAGAATCCCACTAAATGCCCCAACAATTCCAATAAAATGCCTCCAAATCCCCTAAAAATCCCAATAAAACCCAGAACTAATTCCAGAGGATCCCACAAAATCCCCACAAAATCCCAGTAAAACCTTCCAAAATTCAAAAGAAAACACAAAAAAAAAATCAATTAACCCCCAAATACCCCCAGGAAAAAAACTTCCCACTCAAAGCACCAAGAAAACCCCTCAAACTCCAAACTCCCAAAATTCCCAAACACCCCCACACCCAATAATTCTCCCCAAAAACCCCAACAATTCCCTGTAAACTCCCAACACAATTCCCAAAAGCCCAAAAAAGCCCCAGATGCCCAAACCCCTCCCGAGCCCTCCCTGGTCCCTCCCGGTCCCGCCCAGGCCCGTCCGGGGCCGCGGCCAAAACTGCCCGGAGCGGAGGCGGAGGTCCCGGAGCCACCCCGGAGCCGATCCCGGGCTCGGCCTCGGGCTCGGCCCCTTTGGGGGATTTTGGGCCGAACCGGGCAGGTTTAGGGTGGGCTTCAGATCCCTTGCGGGGATCCCGAGCCTTTTCGGGTGGATTTTCAGCCCCTGTGGCTGATTTGAGGCCGAATCTGGTGGGGTTTAGGGGGGATTTCAGACCCCTTTGGATGATTTTAGGCCCATGGGGGTGGGGCTGGGGCCCATTTGGGTGAGTTTAGGAAAAACTGGGCCCATATGGGTGAATCCTAATCCTGTGTGGGTGATTTTAGGTCCCTTTTTTGTGTCTTTTGGGTGCATTTAAGTAGGGTTTTTTGCTGCTTTGGGCAATTTTAGGTTGAACCAAGCCTTTTTAGGGTGATTTTAGGTCTTCTTGTGTTGGTGTCAGGGACATTTTGGTGATTTTAGATACCTTTGGATGATTTTAGGCTGGACCAGATACTTTCAGGGTGGATTTTAGTCACATTTGAAAGATTTACGGGTGATGTTAAGCCATTTCTTGAGGGCTATAAAACACTTGGGGCAGTTTTAAGCCCCTTTGGTTGGATTTTAGAGCCCTCTGGATACTTTTAATCCCATTTGGTTGGTGTCAGGCCGAACCATGTGGATGTAGGCTGCATTTGATGCCCTTTTGGGTGATTTTGGGTCAAACCGGGCTTTTTTAGGACAGCGCGTCCCCCTGGCCCCGCTCCTTTCCCCTCACGGTTCTGCCCTTTCCTCGCTCCTTTCCCCTCACGGTTCTGCCCTTTCCTCGCTCCTTTCCCCTCATGGTTCAGGATCCCGGAGCGGGGGAGGAGGAGGAGGGAGGGAGGAAGAGGCGCAGCGGCAGCAGGGAGCAGCCGGAGGAGAGGAGAGAAGGAATCGCGTGGCCCTGGCGCTGCCTGAGCTCGCAGCACCCCGGGAGCATCGCCCCCATCCCGCAGGTGCCCAGGGAGGGGGAGCTCGGCCCAAATATCCTGGGGGGTGCCTGGGTTCGGGTTCTTTGGGAGGGATGTTTGGAGCTGGCAGGGCTCCAAAGCCGAGCCGCAGCTGGCCCTCGGGGGGACATCGGGGGGTCCCCGAGAGGTGTTTTTGGGGGATCCCAGTGTGGGTGGCGGCAGAGCCCCGTCGGGGGGACACCGGTTTTGGGGAGCCCCGGGAGAGCCGCGGCTGCCCTGAGCGGGAGCCCCGAGAGAGGAGAGCCCCAGAAGCCCCAGCGGGGAACCCGAGAGGGGGGGACCCCTGGCAGTGCCGGCACCCCGGCAATGGGGGGTGCTGGGGCTGGAGGGGCGGCATGGCCGGGAAAGGGGTGCGGGGCTCCCGGGGCCGCCAGGGGCTGCTCCCAGCAGGAGCCCAGTTGCTGCCAGTCAATCCCCATTATGATACAATTTGCCCCCAGCACTGTTCCCGTTGTTCCCACTTTCATCCCGTGTGTTCCCAGTTCTCCCACTTGCCCCCAGAATAGTCCCAGTCACTCCCAGTAAGATCCCAGTATGAGTCCAGTATGATCCCAGTCTCTGCCAGCAGGGCCCCAGTCACTCACCCTTGTCCCCAGTTGCCCCCAGCGTGGTCCCAGTTGCCCCCAGCACATTCCCAGTGGCTCCATATGTGTCCCAGTCCTAGTGCAATGATGGGGAATACCAAATGCACTTGAGGCATCACGTACGGTTAACACCAAAGCTGTGGCTATGTTTGTGATGGGGTCATAGGTAAAGTTCACTAGGTTCCACCGGGATTGGAATTCCTTTTCAAAATCAGCGGCACTGTCCCAAACTATTTTCCGAATCTCAGTAGGAAAAGTGCCTTCTTCACCTTCTCTTATAATCGAGGCAGCAAGCGACTGCATCCCTAATTGAGCCTGGATACAGCTGAGAGCTAAAGAAACGTTCTTTTGTGTGGCACCGAGTGCATCAATTACCAATTTGTGATCATTTACGCTTGCTTCCTCCCAACTTGGTAATATGTTTGATAGCAAGCACTGATGTCTTCCCAAGGCCAATAAGGACGACTGCAGTGGTTGTTGGAATTTGGTCAAATCTAGTGGTGGCAGCCAATGTGTTCATTAATACTTCTGAATCAATGCTATTTAGAATTCCCAATCCTGTTCCCACAGCACCGGTTATGTCTCTTAGCATCCGTCTTTTAGAAGGGTTCCGCTGTCACAACCAGGTCGTCCAACCCTGAAAAGAAGTTGACAAAAAAGGTGAACAAGCTGGCTGAATTTCTGAGACATTTTTTTGCATCAGCAAAATCAGGGGTATTTAACCCCATCGTTTGGGAATTGGGGAGTGTTTGACACCCCAGGATCTGGGATTTGGAGGGTTTGATCCTAAAATTTGGGGTTCGGGGCTGGGGGGGGGGGGGGGTAGGGCTTGACATCCCAGAGTTTGGGTTTGAGGGTGTTTGACCCCCCCAGTGTTTGAACCCCCAGGATTTGGGGTCGGGGGGAGTTTGACCCCAGGATCTGGGGTGTTTGACCCGCTGGGTTTGGGGTCGGGGTTGAGAGCAGAGCCATTTCATGGAAACAGCGGCGGGACCGAGACTGGGAACAGGATCGGGATCGGGAATGGGAGTGGGATCGGGGTCGGGAATGAGATCGGGAACGGGAACAGAAATGGGAATGGGATTGGGATCGGGAACAGGATCAGGAACGGGATTGGGCTCGGGAAGGGGAGAGGCCCTGGCCCAATAATGGACCCCTCCCCCAGGGAGCGACCCTGCCCCAATCCCGGGATGGACCAATCCCCTCAATCCCAGACCCCTCCCCAATTCCCAAACCCTCCCCAATGCCAGCCCCTGACCCAGTCCCAGACCCCTGCCCAGTCGCTGAACGGACCCTCCCTCAATCCCAGCCCGCCCCGATCCGGATCGGAGCCATCCCCGGAGCCTCCCCCATTCCCGGACCGGACCCTTCAATCCCTTTTTGGGGCGGCTCCTGCCGCTTCCAGCCCATTTTTGGGGGATCCAAAGGGCTCCGGGGACCCTCCCCACTTTGGGGGTGTTGGGGTGGCCCCAGGGCCGCCCCGAGGGCCGAGGGGGGATGGAAACCCCCAAAGCCGGGGGGCTCCTGGGGGTCCCCAGTTCCCCCCGTCCCCACCCCAAAACAGCTCCTGGCCAATCAGAGCGCGCGGCGCTGCTGACAACTCAGTTGCCGGGCCGGCGATTTTCAGGCAATCAGCGCCTGCGATAGCGCTGCTCATCGGTTGCCAGGCAGATCACAGCTCTCCTCAATGCGCTAGCCAATCAGAGACTGTGCGGGGCCATTTCTAGCCAATCAGAGCGCTTGTTCTCGATGACTCCTCAGTCGCCAGGCGGACCCGCAGCGCCCAGCGCTCCCCGGGAGCGGAATTTGGGGAGGGGGGAGGTGACCCTGGGGATGGGGATGGGGCGTGCGGGGGCAGCTGGGGCCGGACTGGTGGCACTGGTGGTGCTGAGAGCCCCCCCGGCCGCGGGGGTCGCAGTGAGAAGGGGTTGGGGGCCCCAAATTAAACCAAAGAGGGATCGGGACCCCCCCACGGAGCAGGAGGGGCCTGGAACCCCCAAAACCAAACACGGGGGAGGGGAGCGGGGATTGGGGGAACGATGGGGAAGGCGGGGGAAAGAGGGGGATGGGACACCCAAAAAGGATCAAGACAACTTGAGGTGGCCACCTTTATATGTGGATGGTAGCCAATGGTAGCCAATGCTTTTTCCCAGTCCATGGGATCCCAGTCTGTGCAATCCCAGTCGATGTGGTCCCAGTCCATAGAATCTCAACCCAGTTTATCCCAGTGTGTACCGTCCTGATCCCTATGGTCCCATTCCATATGGTCCCAGTCCATAGGATCTCAGTCCAGGTGATCCCAGCCCATGTTTGATCCCAGTCTGTGTGGTTCTGCACACACTGCCAGGGTCTGAAATTCCAGTCACCAGCCAGGAAAAAATGTTCCTGCCCTTGAATGTCCTTGCTGTCCTCTCAACGAGTTATAATAAAACTAAAAATCAATAAATTTTAATTTAAATGAAATAGAATAAAAATGAAATTTAAAAATTTCAACTCTTACAACCCTCCTAGGGCTCCGCTGCCGGAATCAGCAGGAGTGGTGTTGGCCTCTTCAGGGGAGTTAGAGTGGGACCCGACCAGAGCGGGGGCCCTTAAACCCCAAAAATCCACCCTGGGGGGCAAAACATCCCCTACAGCGGCTTGGAGTGAGTCCCCCAGAAAAATGTCACTTAAAGCTGTCATGATCACCCCTGAAAAGGGGCTTGTGGGGCTGTGGCCCCACAAACACCTGAAAATGGGGAGGAAAAAACACCCTTGGAGGGGTGAGGTCCCCCCAAACATCCCTAAAAAGAGAAAAACTCCTCTTCAGAGGGGCCTGAAGACCCTTCAGGGCCCTCGAGGAGGGACAAGATCCCCTCCTCTGCTGGGGCCTCTCCGAGCCGGGAGCTCTCCCGTTGGCGGCTGCCCTCGGGGGAGCCCCGAACGACGGCGGCTCCTGGGCTGAGCCCCCCTCAGCCGGGGCTGTGGAGGGAACTGGGGGGGCTGGGACGGGGCCTGGGGGTCCTGGGGTGACCTGGGGGAGCCTCAGTGGGTCCCACCTCCCCCTGTGCCCCCTCTCCCACCCCCTTCCCAATATTGCCCCCAAACAAAAGCTTGTGGCTGTGCCAGCGCCCCCACCGACCTCCAGCCCTGGGAACCTGGAGCAAGCGGAAACCACAACTTTGCAAATGCTACCTGTGCCTGAAGCAAATGGAAAGAGAACTGGGGTGTGAAAAATAAAGCTTGTTTATTTTCAGAAAAACAGCAAAGAAAACACAGAACACATTTACATTGTAAGAATATTTGTAACAACAACTATCTATGGAACGTATATACCTAAGAACATATCTAACAAAAGTCTATGAAACGTATTTACAGAAGACAAAAAGAAGCCCTAAAACCTATAGCCTAAAGACAACAACAAACTCTACAACGTATGTACAAAAGGGTGGCATCTCTGCCCGGGATCTCCATCGGTCCTTGAGGAAAAGCAAGAGGCACAGTCACTCCAATCAGGCAGAGAGGGCTCTTCCATGTGCCCCCAGGCTGGCCCAGCAAGCGCAGCACAGGCTGGGGATGGCCACCAGAACCCAATGCACCGGGTCCCACATCCCTGAGCAGGGACCACCCAGCCCAGTCCCAGCCTGGCAGCAGGGGACCCGCTCTGCCTGTGGGGACCACATGCCTGTCCTGCTGCTGGCATTGCTCTTCATCCCAAGATCATGGCCTCTTCCTCATCTTTCTCATCAATGTCCATGTCCTCAAGGTACTCTTCCATTTCCACGTCCATCTCCTCTTCCACATCTACCTCCATCTCTTCCTCTCCAGTCTCTTCTCCATCCACTTCCATCTCCTCCTCTGTATCAATCTCCATGTCCACCTCCATCTCTTCCTCTCCAGTCTCTTCTCCATCCACTTCCATCTCCTCCTCTGTATCCATCTGCATGTCCACCTCCATCTCTTCCTCTCCACTCTCTTCTCCATCCACTTCCATCTTCTCCTCTGTATCAATCTCCATGTCCACCTCCATCGCATTGTCTCCACTCTCTTCTCCATCCACTTCCATGTCCTCCTCTCTATCAGCCTGCATGTCCACCTCCATCTCGTCCTCTCTCTCGGTGACAGCCTGCAGAGGTAGCAACACCTCAGAGTGGGGTCCCTGTCCCACCCCATCCCCACAGAACTCCAGCCCAGCCGGGCAGCTGGGGGGTGTCCACCTCCATGGAATGGCACTGTACCTTCCTCAGGACAAATGTGAGCATCCTGCAGGGACGGATGACAAAATCCAGGCAACAGAGAGCTTTCAGGACTGCTGGGAGCATCAGGGCGCAGGTGACGAGAAGAGTGACAGGGAGCATGGTGAAGGGTGAGCTGGCACGAGGGCTGGCACAGGGTGGGCTGACACAAGGGCCAGTGGTTGTGTTGTGCTCTTTGCTGGACGCTGGAAGTTCCTGCTGGAACATCACATCTGTGACATCACGGTGGATCTAAAGAGCATCTTGTTCCGAGCTGAGCAATCTTCCCCAGCCCATGCTGCTCACAGCCCTGTTGCCAAGGATGGGGCATCCACAGCCTGGGCCAGTGCTTCAGCAGCCTCCGTGTAAAAGAGCAGCTCCCTCAGATCCAACTTCAATCAGCCTCCTGCAGCTGAAAGCCATCCCCCCTTGTCCTGTTGCCACGGGCCCGGCTGAACACTGTCCCCGTCTTTCCTGTGGGACCCTTCCAGTCCTGCAGAGCTGCACTGAGGCCTCCCCAGTGTCTCCTCTTTCCAGGCTGAGCATCCCCAGCCCCACTTGGACGGCAGTCAGGTAGATCAGGGGGAGTCAAGGCTGAAGTCAAACAGCATCAGGAACTGAGAGGTGGAAGCTTTAGGCCGAGGTTTGCCTCTATAATAACAGTGGAGGAGAAGATGGTGGGACACTGGCTCTGTTCTAACCGGTGAATATTTCCTTTTTTTTTTTTTTTTTTCCCTTCTTTTCTGTCATGCTGATGCAGGTGTTGCTGTTTGCAAGGAAGCTTGGCACAATATCCATTGTCTTCTCCATTTGTGAAACACCGAGCAGAGTCTGGGCAGGCTGATGATGCAGAGCAAAACCTGCAAATACACCGGTGATCCTGAGCCTGGAGGATGCAGCTAAACCCGGCCAAAAATAATTTCTGGAAAGTCAAGCCTGGTTTACATTTTCTTGAGTTTGGCTATTCCTGAACCGGGGGAGGGGGCATTCGGGGGAGGGGGTACCACAGGGGTTCCCCTCCCCCGTTTTTGGGGCGTCTCCCATGGTGCCCCCTCCCCAAAAAGCTCCGCGGGCCCCCTGAAGCGGCTTCTGTTCCACCAGCCGGTGCCCCCTGATCCAGGACTGCCCCCGGTGAGTCTGGGGCGCACTGGGGGGATTTTGGGGGGATTTTGGCGGCATTTATGGGCTTTGGGGGATTTTGTTGGGAGATTAGGGGGAATTATTGGATTTTGGAGAGAATTACTGGGTTTGTGGGGTTATGGGGGTTTTGTGGGATTTGAGGATTTTGGATTTTGGGGATTTTTTAGGGTTTTGGGGTGGTTATTTTTTGGGGGGTTTATTGAAATTTTTGGGAGTTTTTTTTTTTTTTTTTTTAATTTTGGTGGGTTCCACTGGGATTTTGTGGGATTCTTTGGTGTTTAGAAGTTTTTAATTGGGATTTTTGGGGGATTTTTGGGGGTTTTAGTGGAATTTTGGGGGGCTTTGGAGTTGTCCCAGGGTGTGGGGAAGGGCTGAGAGGCACCAACATCTGGTTTAAACCCCTGAAAGTCCCAATAAACCCCATGAAATCGCAATTAAATTTCACAAATTCCCATTAGAATACCCTCGAATCCCAAAAAAAGCTCACAAAATCCCAATTAAACCCCACAAATCCCCCCCCAAAAATGTCTCCAAAACCACAACAAGCCCCACAAAATCCTCACGAGACCCAAAGAAATCTTGGCAACACCCAAAAAAAACCCACAAGCCCCCCCAAATCCCCACTAAAATAACTGAAAAACCCAAATCCCCAAAGAATCCCACTAAATGCCCCAACAATTCCAATAAAATGCCTCCAAATCCCCTAAAAATCCCAATAAAACCCAGAAATAATTCCAGAGGATCCCACAAAATCCCCACAAAATCCCAGTAAAACCTTCCAAAATTCAAAAGAAAACACAAAAAAAATCAATTGACCCCTAAATACCCCCAGGAAAAAAACTTCCCACTCAAAGCACCAAGAAAACCCCTCAAAATCCAAACTCCCAAAATTCCCAAACACCCCCACACCCAATAATTCTCCCCAAAAACCCCAACAATTCCCTGTAAACTCCCAACACAATTCCCAAAAGCCCAAAAAAGCCCCAGATGCCCAAACCCCTCCCGAGCCCTCCCTGGTCCCTCCCGGTCCCACCCAGGCCCGTCCGGGGCCGCGGCCAAAACTGCCCGGAGCAAGAGCGGAGGTCCCGGAGCGACCCCGGAGCCGATCCCGGGCTCGGCCTCGGGCTCGGCCCCTTTGGGGGATTTTGGGCCGAACCGGGCAGGTTTAGGGTGGGCTTCAGATCCCTTGCGGGGATCCCGAGCCTTTTTGGGTGGATTTTCAGCCCCTGTGGCTGATTTGAGGCCGAATCTGGTGGGGTTTAGGGGGGATTTCAGACCCCTTTGGATGATTTTAGGCCCATGTGGGTGGGGCTGGGGCCCATTTGGGTGAGTTTAGGAAAAACTGGGCCCATATGGGTGAATCCTAATCCTGTGTGGGTGATTTTAGGTCCCTTTTTTGTGTCTTTTGGGTGCATTTAAGTAGGGTTTTTTGCTGCCTTGGGCAATTTCAGGTTGAACCAAGCCTTTTTAGTGGGTGGCGGCAGAGCCCCGTCAGGGGGACACGGGGGGTTTTGGGGAGCCCCGGGAGAGCCGCGGCAGCCCTGAGCGGGAGCCCCGAGAGAGGAGAGCCCCAGAAGCCCCAGCGGGGAACCCGAGAGGGGGGGACCCCTGGCAGTGCCGGCACCCCGGCAATGGGGGGGTGCTGGGGCTGGAGGGGCGGCATGGCCGGGAAAGGGGTGCGGGGCTCCCGGGGCCGCCAGGGGCTGCTCCCAGCAGGAGCCCAGTTGCTGCCAGTCACTCCCCATTATGATACAATTTGCCCCCAGCACTGTTCCCGTTGTTCCCACTTTCATCCCGTGTGTTCCCAGTTCTCCCACTTGCCCCCAGAATAGTCCCAGTCACTCCCAGTAAGATCCCAGTATGAGTCCAGTATGATCCCAGTCTCTCCCAGCAGGGCCCCAGTCACTCACCTTTGTCCCCAGTTGCCCCCAGCGTGGTCCCAGTTGCCCCCAGCACATTCCCAGTGGCTCCATATGTGTCCCAGTCCTAGTGCAATGATGGGGAATACCAAATGCACTTGAGGCATCACGTACGGTTAACACCAAAGCTGTGGCTATGTTTGTGATGGGGTCATAGGTAAAGTTCACTAGGTTCCACCGGGATTGGAATTCCTTTTCAAAATCAGCGGCACTGTCCCAAACTATTTTCCGAATCTCAGTAGGAAAAGTGCCTTCTTCACCTTCTCTTATAATCGAGGCAGCAAGCGACTGCATCCCTAATTGAGCCTGGATACAGCTGAGAGCTAAAGAAACGTTCTTTTGTGTGGCACCGAGTGCATCAATTACCAATTTGTGATCATTTACGCTTGCTTCCTCCCAACTTGGTAATATGTTTGATAGCAAGCACTGATGTCTTCCCAAGGCCAATAAGGACGACTGCAGTGGTTGTTGGAATTTGGTCAAATCTAGTGGTGGCAGCCAATGTGTTCATTAATACTTCTGAATCAATGCTATTTAGAATTCCCAATCCTGTTCCCACAGCACCGGTTATGTCTCTTAGCATCCGTCTTTTAGAAGGGTTCCGCTGTCGCAACCAGGTCGTCCAACCCTGAAAAGAAGTTGACAAAAAAGGTGAACAAGCTGGCTGAATTTCTGAGACATTTTTTTGCATCAGCAAAATCAGGGGTATTTAACCCCATCGTTTGGGAATTGGGGAGTGTTTGACACCCCAGGATCTGGGATTTGGAGGGTTTGATCCTAAAATTTGGGGTTCGGGCCTGCGGGGGGGGGGGTAGGGCTTGACATCCCAGAGTTTGGGTTTGAGGGTGTTTGACCCCCCCAGTGTTTGAACCCCCAGGATTTGGGGTCGGGGGGAGTTGACCCCAGGATCTGGGGTGTTTGACCCACTGGGTTTGGGGTCGGGGTTGGGAGCAGAGCCATTTCCTGGAAACAGCGGCGGGACCGGGACTGGGAACAGGATCGGGATCGGGAATGGGAGTGGGATCGGGGTCGGGAATGAGATCGGGAACGGGAACAGAAATGGGAATGGGATTGGGATCGGGAACAGGATCAGGAACGGGATTGGGCTCGGGAAGGGGAGAGGCCCTGGCCCAATAATGGACCCCTCCCCCAGGGAGCGACCCTGCCCCAATCCCGGGATGGAGCAATCCCCTCAATCCCAGACCCCTCCCCAATTCCCAAACCCTCCCCAATGCCAGCCCCTGACCCAGTCCCAGACCCCTGCCCAGTCGCTGAACGGACCCTCCCTCAATCCCAGCCCGCCCCGATCCGGATCGGAGCCATCCCCGGAGCCTCCCCCATTCCCGGACCGGACCCTTCAATCCCTTTTTGGGGCGGCTCCTGCCGCTTCCAGCCCATTTTTGGGGGATCCAAAGGGCTCCGGGGACCCTCCCCACTTTGGGGGTGTTGGGGTGGCCCCAGGGCCGCCCCGAGGGCCGAGGGGGGATGGAAACCCCCAAAGCCGGGGGGCTCCTGGGGGTCCCCAGTTCCCCCCGTCCCCACCCCAAAACAGCTCCTGGCCAATCAGAGCGCGCGGCGCTGCTGACAACTCAGTTGCCGGGCCGGCGATTTTCAGGCAATCAGCGCCTGCGATAGCGCTGCTCATCGGTTGCCAGGCAGATCACAGCTCTCCTCAATGCGCTAGCCAATCAGAGACTGTGCGGGGCCATTTCTAGCCAATCAGAGCGCTTGTTCTCGATGACTCCTCAGTCGCCAGGCGGACCCGCAGCGCCCAGCGCTCCCCGGGAGCGGAATTTGGGGAGGGGGGAGGTGACCCTGGGGATGGGGATGGGGCGTGCGGGGGCAGCTGGGGCCGGACTGGTGGCACTGGTGGTGCTGAGAGCCCCCCCGGCCGCGGGGGTCGCGGTGAGAAGGGGTTGGGGGCCCCAAATCCAACCAAAGAGGGATCGGGACCCCCCCCCACGGAGCAGGAGGGGCCTGGAACCCCCAAAACCAAACACGGGGGAGGGGAGCGGGGATTGGGGGAACGATGGGGAAGGCGGGGGAAAGAGGGGGATGGGACACCCAAAAAGGATCAAGACAACTTGAGGTGGCCACCTTTATATGTGGATGGTAGCCAATGGTAGCCAATGCTTTTGCCCAGTCCATGGGATCCCAGTCTGTGCAATCCCAGTCGATGTGGTCCCAGTCCATAGAATCTCAACCCAGTTTATCCCAGTGTGTACCGTCCTGATCCCTATGGTCCCATTCCATATGGTCCCAGTCCATAGGATCTCAGTCCAGGTGATCCCAGCCCATGTTTGATCCCAGTCTGTGTGGTTCTGCACACACTGCCAGGGTCTGAAATTCCAGTCACCAGCCAGGAAAAAATGTTCCTGCCCTTGAATGTCCTTGCTGTCCTCTCAACGAGTTATAATAAAACTAAAAATCAATAAATTTTAATTTAAATGAAATAGAATAAAAATGAAATTTAAAAATTTCAACTCTTACAACCCTCCTAGGGCTCCGCTGCCGGAATCAGCAGGAGTGGTGTTGGCCTCTTCAGGGGAGTTAGAGTGGGACCCGACCAGAGCGGGGGCCCTTAAACCCCAAAAATCCACCCTGGGGGGCAAAACATCCCCTACAGCAGCTTGGAGTGAGTCCCCCAGAAAAATGTCACTTAAAGCCGTCATGATCAGCCCTGAAAAGGGGCTTGTGGGGCTGTGGCCCCACAAACACCTGAAAATGGGGAGGAAAAAACACCCTTGGAGGGGTGAGGTCCCCCCAAACATCCCTAAAAAGAGAAAAACTCCTCTTCAGAGGGGCCTGAAGACCCTTCAGGGCCCTCGAGGAGGGACAAGATCCCCTCCTCTGCTGGGGCCTCTCCGAGCCGGGAGCTCTCCCGTTGGCGGCTGCCCTCGGGGGTGCCCCGAACGACGGCGGCTCCTGGGCTGAGCCCCCCTCAGCCGGGGCTGTGGAGGGAACTGGGGGGGCTGGGACGGGGCCTGGGGGTCCTGGGGTGACCTGGGGGAGCCTCAGTGGGTCCCACCTCCCCCTGTGCCCCCTCTCCCACCCCCTTCCCAATATTGCCCCCAAACAAAAGCTTGTGGCTGTGCCAGCGCCCCCACTGACCTCCAGCCCTGGGAACCTGGAGCAAGCGGAAACCACAACTTTGCAAATGCTACCTGTGCCTGAAGCAAATGGAAAGAGAACTGGGGTGTGAAAAATAAAGCTTGTTTATTTTCAGAAAAACAGCAAAGAAAACACAGAACACATTTACATTGTAAGAATATTTGTAACAACAACTATCTATGGAACGTATATACCTAAGAACATATCTAACAAAAGTCTATGAAACGTATTTACAGAAGACAAAAAGAAGCCCTAAAACCTATGGCCTAAAGACAACAACAAACTCTACAAGGTATGTACAAAAGGGTGGCATCTCTGTCCGGGATCTCCATCGGTCCTTGAGGAAAAGCAAGAGGCACAGTCACTCCAGTCAGGCAGAGAGGGCTCTTCCATGTGCCCCCAGGCTGGCCCAGCAAGCGCAGCACAGGCTGGGGATGGCCACCAGAACCCAATGCACCGGGCCCCACATCCCTGAGCAGGGACCACCCAGCCCAGTCCCAGCCTGGCAGCAGGGGACCCGCTCTGCCTGTGGGGACCACATGCCTGTCCTGCTGCTGGTATTGCTCTTCATCCCAAGATCATGGCCTCTTCCTCATCTTTCTCATCAATGTCCATGTCCTCAAGGTACTCTTCCATTTCCACGTCCATCTCCTCTTCCACATCTACCTCCATCTCTTCTTCACCAGTCTCTTCTCCATCCACTTCCATCTCCTCTTCTGTGTCCATCTGCATGTCCACCTCCATCTCTTCCTCTCCAGTCTCTTCTCCATCCACTTCCATCTTCTCCTCTGTATCAATCTCCATGTCCACCTCCATCGCATTGTCTCCACTCTCTTCTCCATCCACTTCCATGTCCTCCTCTCTATCAGCCTGCATGTCCACCTCCATCTTGTCCTCTCTCTCGGTGACAGCCTGCAGAGGTAGCAACACCTCAGAGGGGGGTCCCTGTCTCACCCCATCCCCACAGAACTCCAGCCCAGCCGGGCAGCTGGGGGGTGTCCACCTCCATGGAATGGCACTGTACCTTCCTCAGGACAAATGTGAGCATCCTGCAGGGACGGATGACAAAATCCAGGCAACAGAGAGCTTTCAGGACTGATGGGAGTATCAGGGCGCAGGTGACGAGAAGAGTGAAAGGGAACATGGTGAAGGGTGAGCTGGCACGAGGGCTGGCACAGGGTGGGCTGACACAAGGGCCAGTGGTTGTGTTGTGCTCTTTGCTGGACGCTGGAAGTTCCTGCTGGAACATCGCATCTGTGACATCACAGTGGATCTAAAGAGCATCTTGTTCCGAGCTGAGCAATCTTCCCCAGCCCATGCTGCTCACAGCCCTGTTGCCAAGGATGGGGCATCCACAGCCTGGGCCAGTGCCTCAGCAGCCTCCGTGTAAAAGAGCAGCTCCCTCAGATCCAACTTCAATCAGCCTCCTGCAGCTGAAAGCCATCCCCCCTTGTCCTGTTGCCACGGGCCCGGCTGAACACTGTCCCCGTCTTTCCTGTGGGACCCTTCCAGTCCTGCAGAGCTGCACTGAGGCCTCCCCAGTGTCTCCTCTTTCCAGGCTGAGCATCCCCAGCCCCACTTGGACGGCAGTCAGGTAGATCAGGGGGAGTCAAGGCTGAAGTCAAACAGCATCAGGAACTGAGAGGTGGAAGCTTTAGGCCCAGGTTTGCCTCTATAATAACAGTGGAGGGGAAGATGGTGGGACACTGGCTCTGTTCTAACCGGTGAATATTTCCTTTTTTTTTTTTTTTTCCTTCTTTTCTGTCATGCTGATGCAGGTGTTGCTGTTTGCAAGGAAGCTTGGCACAATATCCATTGTCTTCTCCATTTGTGAAACACCGAGCAGAGTCTGGGCAGGCTGATGATGCAGAGCAAAACCTGCAAATACACCGGTGATCCTGAGCCTGGAGGGTGCAGCTAAACCCGGCCAAAAATAATATCTGGAAAGTCAAGCCTGGTTTACATTTTCTTGAGTTTGGCTACTCCTGAACCGGGGGAGGGGGCATTCGGGGGAGGGGGTACCACAGGGGTTCCCCTCCCCCGTTTTTGGGGGGTCTCCCATGGTGCCCCCTCCTCAAAAAGCTCCGCGGGCCCCCTGAAGCGGCTTCTGTTCCACCGGCCGGTGCCCCCTGATCCAGGACTGCCCCCGGTGAGTCTGGGGTGCTCTGGGGGGATTTTGGGGAGATTTTGGCGGCATGTATGGGCTTTGGGGGATTTTGTTGGGAGATTAGGGGGAATTATTGGATTTTGGAGAGAATTACTGGGTTTGTGGGGTTATGGGACTTTGCAGGGTTTTGTGGAATTGAGGATTTCGATTATTTTTTTAGGGTTTTGTGGGGTTTTTTTGGGGGGGTTTACTGAAATTTTTGGGAGTTTTTTTTTAATTTTCACAGTGGGTTTCACTGTGATTTTGTTGGATTCTTTGGGGTTTTGGAGGGTTTTATTGGGATTCTGGGGGGATTTCTGGGGTGTTTTAGTGGAATTTTGGGGGGCTTTGGAGTTGTCCCAGGGTGTAAGGAAGGGCTGAGAGGCACCAAAGTCTCCTTTAAACCCCTGAAAGTCTCAATAAACCCCATGAAATCACAATTAAATTTCACAAATTCCCATTAGAACACCCTCGAATCCCAATAAAAGCCCACAAAATCCCAATTAAACCCCACAAATCCCCCCCCAAAAATGTCTCCAAAACCACAACAAGCCCCACAGAATCCTCAGGAGACCCAAAGAAATCTTGGCAACACCCAAAAAAACCCACAAAACCCACGCAAAATCCCCGCTAAAATTCCTAAAAAACCCAAATCCCCAAAGAATCCCACTAAATGCCCCCACAATTCCAATAAAATGCCTCCAAATCCCCTAAACATTCCAAGAGAACACAGAAATAATTCCAGAGGATCCCACAAAATCCCCACAAAATCCCAGTAAAACCTTCCAAAAGTCAAAAGAAAACAGAAAAAATTTCAATTAGCCCCAAATACCCCCAGGAAAACAACTTCCCCCTCAAAGCACCAATAAAACCCCTCAAAATCCAAACTCCCCAAAATCCCCCAACTGCCTCCAAACCCAATAATTCTCCCCAAAAACCCCAACAATTCCCTGTAAACTCCCAACACAATTCCCCAAAGCCCAAAAAAGCCCCAGATGCCCAAACCCCTCCGGAGCCCTCCCTGGTCCCTCCCGGTCCCGCCCAGGCCCGTCCGGGGCCGCGGCCAAAACTGCCCGGAGCGGACGCGGAGGTCCCGGAGCGACCCCGGAGCTGATCTCGGGCTCGGCCCCTTTGGGGGATTTTGGGCCACACTGGGCAGGTTTAGGGTGGGCTTCAGATCCCTTGCGGGGATCCCGAGCCTTTTCAGGTGGATTTTCAGCCCCTGTGGCTGATTTGAGGCCGAATCTGGTGGGGTTCAGGGGGGATTTCAGATCCCTTTGGGTGATTTTAGGTCCATATGGGTGAATCTTAATCTTGTGTGCATGATTTTAGGTCCCTTTTTTGTGATTTAGTGTCCATTTAAGTAGTTTTTTTTTGCTTCTTTGGGCAATTTTAGGTCAAACCAAGCCATTAAGGTGATTTTAGGCCAAAGCAGGTACTTTCAGGGTGTATTTTAACTTCATTTGAGGGATTTAAGGGTGATTTTAAGCCATTTCATGTGTCTTTTAAAACATTTGAGGCAATTTTAGACCCCATTGTTTGGATTTTAGAGCCCTCTGGATACTTTTAATCCCATTTGGCTGATGTCAGGCCGAACCATGTGGATGTAGGCTGCATTTGATGCCCTTTTGGGTGATTTTAAACCAAACCGGGCTTTTTTAGGACAGCGCGTCCCCTTGGCCCCGCTCCTTTCCCCTCACGGTTCCGCTCTTTCCTCGCCCCCTTTCCCCTCACGGTTCCGCCCTTTCCTCGCTCCTTTCCCCTCATGGTTCAGGATCCCGGAGCGGGGCAGGAGGAGGAGGGAGGGAGGAAGAGGCGCAGCGGCAGCAGGGAGCAGCCGGAGGAGAGGAGAGAAGGAATCGCGTGGCCCTGGCGCTGCCTGAGCTCGCAGCACCCCGGGAGCATCGCCCCCATCCCGCAGGTGTCCGGGGAGGGGGAGCTCGGCCCAAATATCCTGGGGGGTGCCTGGGTTTGGGGTTTTTTGCGGGGGATATTTGGAGCTGGCAGGGCTCCAAAGATCAGCCGTGGCGGGCCTTAGGGGGACATCATGGAGTCTTGAGTTCGGGAGTGGCTACACCCGGTATGAGACCAGTCACTCCCAGTATGAGCCTGGTTAAGGTCTTTCAGCTCCTGCCAAAGGTCTGACAGCTCCTAGTGAAGGTCTGACAGCTTCTGCTGAAGGTGTGACACTTCCTGGTGAAGGTCTGACAGCTCCTAGTGAAGGTCTGACAGCTCCTGGTGAAGTTATGAAACCTCCTAGTGAAGGTCGGACAGCTTCTGGTAAAAATCTGACAGCTCCTGCTGGAGGTCTGACAGCTCTTGCTGAAGCTGTGACAGCTCCTTCTGAAGGTGTGACGGCTCATCCTGGTGGTCTGACAGCTCCTGGTGAAGGTCTGACAGCTCCTACTGAAGGTCTGGCAGCTCCTGCTGAAGGTCTGACAGCTCTTTCTGAAGGTGTGACAGCTCCTGGTGAAAGACTGAAAGCTCCTCTTGAAGGTCTGGCAGCTTCTGGTGAAGGTGTGACAGCTCCTGGTGAAGGTCTGACAGCTCCTCCTAAATTCTGACCATTCCTGCCAAAGGTCTGACAACTCCTGCTGAAGGTCTGACAGCTCCTACTGAAGGTCTGACAGCTCCTGCTGAATTTGTGACAGCTCCTAGTGAAGGTGTGACAGCTCCTGGTTAAGGTGTGACAGGTCCTGCTGAAAGTGTGACAGCTCCTTCTGAAGGTCTGGCAGCTTCTGGTGAAGGTGTGACAGCTCCTGGTGAAGTTCTGACAGCTCCTGGTGAACATGTGAAAACTCCTGGTGAAGGTCTGACAGCTCCTGCTGAAGGTCTGACACCTCCTGGTGAATGTTCGACAGCTCCTGCTGAAGGTGTGACAGCTCCTGGTGAAAGTGTGACATCTCCAGGTGAATGTTTGACAGCTCCTGCTGAAGGTGTGACAGCTCCTGCTGGAGGTCTGACAGCTCCTTCTGATAATCTGACAGCTCCTGCTGAAGGTGTGACAGCTCCTGGTGAAGGTGGGACAACTCCTAGTGAAGTTGAGACAGCTCCTGCCGAAGTTCTGACAGCTCCTGCTGTCGGTCTGACAGGTCTTGTTTAGGTCTGATAGCTCCTCCTGAAGGTCAGAGAGCTCCTGGTGAAGGTGTGGTAGCTTCTGGTGAAGGTCTGACATCTCCTGGTGAAGGTCTGACAGCTCCTGCTGAAGCTGTGACAGCTCCAGGTGAAGGTGTGACAGCTCCTAGTGAAGGTCTGACAGCTTCTGCTGAAGGTCGGAGAGCTCCTTTGAAGGTCTGACAGCTCCTGGTGAATGTCTGACAGCTTCTGGTGAAGGTCTGACAGCTCTCAGAGCGTCAAATTTACGTGGCTAGAGGGTGGTGTGCAGAAAGGAGACAGAGGAGTCCTGTAAAAGTCCCTTGATTGGCATAAAGGGAGAGCGTGCATCAGGCGTGTGTCCAACGCAGTCTCCCAATCACTTGGATCAAGTAGCCTTCTTTTCTTCTTTCCCGGCTGCATTATCTTTCATTCCCTTTCCCCCTTGGCTGAGCTACTTGGAAGGTACTCGGGACTTCCCGATCTGCCCATCATGTCCCCCTCATTACGTGCCCTCTATAAAACACACGATCCACGATCATTTCAACTAGCTAAATCAATTGATATTTTTAGTGAGCTTTACTGATTGACATGGACTGCTCCTCAGCCAAGGCCATGCTAAACTCCTGAACTTAGGGAAGAAGAACAAAGACTTTATAGGGTTGTGAGAGACGAGGTGACATTTTGCTGAAGCCAAAAGATTATTAAGCTAAAGAATGAAAGCTGTTGGTTCTATGTGTTGTTGTTTGTGGTTTGGATATGTTCTGGTTGGTTTGTTGGGTGTTGCTGGAGAGGGGCGGGGTTGAAGCCCTGACTAAAAAGGAATTCAGATGATGGGGGAGTAGACAGAAAAGCAGGTGGTCAGGAGAGAATGGAAGTGCCCCAGTACCGAGCCAATGGGAAAGGGGACAGGGACTGCCCCAGCCGGGAAATGCCCGAAAATTTTCCACTTTGTTGGAAGGTGTGTGTGTTCTGCTCTCGGGAGGGACATGCAAATTCGGCTCGGCTGAATCGGTATGAATGAACAGTTGTTGCCCTCATTTTTAAAAGTGTTAAGTTTTCTTTTATAGTTCTTTTGAAAGTTTTAAAGTTCTCATAAAACTTTCTTAGCCTTCTGATAATGTTTACATATTTCTACTAAAGTTCTCATGCACTGTTCATGCAAATAATGATTGTTTTACATTCTTCTTTGTGGGAGGAGAAAATTAATAGACTGTTAGTTTGACCAGTGTGGTTACAGAAGTGGCAATTTCATCCTCCAATCTACTGCCACTTTTAGAATTCTATATATTGCAAAGTCAGAAATAAAATTAACTCTTTTTCTCTCTTGAACTCATCAAGCTTCTGTGTACTCCTTTGGTGCCAAATAGCAACAAAGTTTCTTTTTGCTTTGAAGACTTTGTCCCCATTTAATTGTGTCAAAAAGCCTGTTCATTTCTAACAGGATTATAAATATTAAGTTCTTCACCCAGGGCAGATTTAAAGCCCAAACTCCCATGTCACGTCCCCCAGACTTCTGGAACATCGCCAGAGCTCCCCCAAACCCTCCTGTCAGCCCCTGGAAACGCCCCAGAGACCTCCCAATCCCTGTTTCAACCCCGCAGCTGCCTGTAACTCCCCCAGACCCCACCCCAGCTGCCCATAACTTCCCCAAAGCCCCCCCAAGCCCCATATCACATTCCCTGACCTCAAACAAACCCTTATTCTCCCCCCTGCCCCCCTGCAATTTCACTCACACACGGCCATGGCCTGAGGGGACACGCTGGTGGTCTTCAGGTGGGAGCTGGCCAGGGCATCCTGACCAAAGACCTGCGGAGCTTCAGCCTTTGCAGGGGAGGCTGGCAGCAGCTGCACCCCCAAAACAGCCCCTGCAGCCCCCTCAGCCATGCAGCTGCACTGCTGGATGACTGGCTCTACGTGTCTGGAGGTGCAGGGGGGGCTCGGGGCATCCTACGGTGGGCTGGTGGGATTTTCAAGAGGCTACAGGGCCAAGGGGCCTGGAGGATCTGGAAGTGCTGGGGGAATTTGGGGAAAGGGGAGGTTGGAGGGTTTTGGAGAGCTGTGTCATGACTGGCTCTATGTGTTTGGAAGTGGGAAGGCGTATCAGGGGGTCCGGGGCAATTTCTCGGGGGGCTTTGCAGGGACTATAGTGGCTGGGGGAGCTTCAGGGCATCTTGGGGGTGTGGGAGCATTTTGGAATGAGAGGGGATACAGGAGGGCTGGGGGAAAACGTGTTCTATGTCTTTAGAAGTGGGGAGGGGACTGGGGGCTGATTTTGGAGCCTCCACTGATTACTGGGTGCCCCCCTCCAGCAAAGGGCCAAGGCTGTTTTCTCCTCCCATCTGGGAGGGGGGGTGAGCTTTGAGGATCCCATCTTCAGTCGGGGGGGTCCCTTTGTCACTGAAACTGTGTGAAAATGAAACATCTCCAACAGCAAATTCAGGGTTAGAGAATCAAAGGCGTTACTTTATACTGGTCAGGACGTGCAACAGAAATCATTGCATCTACACATTGCCCGGGTGTGCAGCCAGCAACACACGGGCAGGAGGACACAGATGGCGCTTCCTGGCTGGGAGAGGGCTTGTGGCCATCTCCAGGCACCGGTCTGACAGGGATCCCCGCAGCTCCGGCCCTGCACAGCCACTCTGTCGCCAGCACAAAGGCTTCAGCAGAACCAGCAAAGGCCAAGGGGCTACTTTTCCCTTCCCCACTGCTGGCCTGGGCCGCTTGCTGAGCACAAGGACCCGTTTTCCCCTCTACCCCTGTGCTCTGCAGACCCTGGGCAGCAAATGAAAGATTTGGGAGTCTGTCTATTACAACATATCCTACATTTATATGCTAAGGAAAAAGGAAAATAAGGAAAGAACAATGTTGAACAAATCAAACATTGCTTCTGGCTCAGGTGGCCCCAGCAGACAGAGCTTCTGGGATCAGTCCTCTGCAGAGCTCCAGCAGTGCAGCCAGCCGAGCCCTGACAGACGAGGCCGCGTCCTCCATGCCCTGTGGAGCTGATCACGCAGGCTGTCGAAGATGGAATATCGAGCTCTCTCTACTGCCTGGAGGACGTACAGTGTTTGAATTGCCAGGCTTCCGACGGCGACGCTGATGTCATCTGCCATGCCTTCAAGGGCTGAAAGAGAGAGGAACAGAGCCATGGTCAGTTCCCGGATCTGAGGGGACCCGAGGAGACCCCCGTTCCAGGGCCGTGCCAGCCGGCTCTAGCCATGGCCAGCAGGGAGCAGGGACCAACAGGATCAGCCCGAAGCTGCTGGCCACGAATCCCCCAGGTGGCCCTGACGTCTCTGTGTGCTCTGCCCACACCGCCCCTCGTCCGCACAGGGAGCAGAGCCCTCGGCAGCCGGGGCAGGGCTTGCAGCTCCCCCGCCAGCCCCCGCTGACAGCCCGCTGCCCTCACTCACCCTCACAGATGAGCTGGAGCTCTTCCTTCTTCCCCCTGAGGTGCTGCCCGGCCATCCCTGTGAACACAGAGCCTGTCACGGCCCAGCGGCACAGCTCCCTGCCAGCGGCGCTGCCAGCCCTGTGGCCACACGGCCTCCTGGCCCGGCAGGGCTCAGCCCGGGCCCTTGCCGCACGCTGCCGGCCCAGGGCACGGCTGCGAGAGGGCGGCAGCAGCGCCGAGGCCAGGCGGGGCTCCACGGCGCCGGGCCCGGATGGCGCTGCCGGGGCAGCAGCCGGGGCTGGGGCCGAGCTGCGGCGGGGCGGGGAGGGAAGGGGAGCCCGGGCTCACGGCTCACCGATGAACCTGATGGCCTCCTCTCGCAGGGACTGCTGCGGGCTGTCCAGGTACTGCAGGGCCCGGCGCAGGTGCTCGGCCGCTCGGCTCCTGTCGTCGGCCAGCTGCAGAGAGCGGCAGGAGGGAAGGGTTGGCGCGGGCTCAGCCCCTGTGCCGGGCGCTCCCTGCGCCCAGCCCCGGCCTCCCCTGCCCGCACAGCCCTGAGGCGCGGCCAGCAGCCGCGGGCGCCGGGCTCTGGAGGGGGCAGAGGGGCGGCTGCTGCCCCGGGAGCCGCGGCGCCGCCCCGCCCCGCGGCCCCGCCGGGCCGGGGCTCCATCGGCCCCGGCTCGGGCCCACGGGAGCCTGGAGAAGAGCCCGCGCAGCCTCTGGGTGCAGCAGCGGGCAGGGGCACAGCTGCCAGCCCACACACTGAGCACCGCGCTCAGGGGGCTTCTCCAGCCTGAGGCTGGCACTTCCAGGCCGTCCTTACCAGGCACTCGGTGAACTTCCACAGCTTCTTGTTCTTCACCAGTTTTTGAAGATCCCTCCTCTTCAGGAACTCAGCCACACAAAGCAGCGTTTCCTGAGAAACCTGGAGAGCAGCAGAGATGCGGAGATGGCCCCACAGCCCAGGGCGCAGGACCTGTGTCCCTGTGCCAAGGCCTGGAGGAGGCTGCAGCCCACGAGGCGCTAGGGCAGGAGGCAGCTGAGCCCCCTCCCAGGGGGACAGCAGCAGCCCATGAGTCCTCACCTGTGCCACATGCTGATTCTCATCATGGCAGTGGAAGAAGAGTGGCAGCAGGCTCTGGCGCACGTGTGTCTTCAGGGCCTTCTCTTCCTTTTCCAGTGGAAGAGACACCAATGTTTGGAAGAGCAGTATGGAGAGCAGCTGCACATGGCTATTGTCCTGTATGAAAGGAAGAAAAAAAGACCTCAGCATCGGCTGCACGGGGCTCAGCTTGGCTCAGGCCTGCAAATCCACAGGGCACAAAGTGTCCAGGCAGCAGTCAGTGGCCGTGGCTGGGGGCAGCGAGCCTTACGTGGTCAAAGAGTGGCAGGAGCGCCTCAACCAGCTGCAGTGCGATGGGGCTGGGTATCAGCATGGCCTTGTCCCAGAAGATAAAGCTGAGGAGCCTGACTGTCATGCTGACTATCTCTCCATCTGCGTCCCACAGGAGCTCCACAAGACTTTCAGTCAGGCTCCACATTTTTTCGCTCTGTGCGGAACACAAGTTTGTGAAACGCCATCCTGCTGCCGCAGGGCCTAGGGGCCAAAGGGCTGTTCCGAAGCACTTGGGCAGTTGAACCAGGAGGCAGGAGAGCTGGGAGCAGCTGCCCCAGCGCCCAAAGCCCAGCCAAGCCCAAGCGACTGCATTCCCAAGCGCAGCCTCAGCCGCTGCCCCCTTCTCACCATCAAGGGATCATCGATGAGCACAAGAAGGGCCCTGAGCGCCAGGCGACGCCTCTCCCTGCACTCGCTCCGCAGGTGCCTTGACAAGATTTGCAGGATTCTCTTAGCACCGCGTTCACTCAAGTTCAGGCACTCAAGAACCTGAAAGGCACAGGGCAGTGACAGGGGACCTGGCCGGCAAGAGCCCGGAACAGCACAGGGCTGGGCCCAGGCAGCAGCGCAGGGCGCGGGCACCGTCCCAGGCAGTTGCGGCTACGAGAGGGCAGAGAGCTGGGAGGCAGCTGAGCGAGGCAGCGCTGGCCATCAGGCTCACCTCCACAAGGAACGCCAGGGCGGGCAGTTCCCAGCGTGGCTCCTGTGTGCTGAGCAGCCGGAGCAGGTCGCGAGCGATCCTTGAGCACAAGGGGATGGAGACACAGGACATCTCCCTGGCAGGAGAAAAAGAAACCAAGACTTTGGGCCGGGGGACAAACCTCTCCCAGGACTGACTCACAGAGGTCTGGCCTTTCCCCAGCATCCTGTAAGGGCCCTGGGCTATTTGGGAGGTGGCTCCTTGTGGGCTCCCTCCTCTCCCAGCCTTTTCCAGTCGGCTTGGCTGTTCCTCGGTGACAAGGCCCTCTGGCCCACGACCACGGGGACTGTGTGGGGCACCCTGGGCACTGAGCACAAATGTCAGAGGCAGTGGGGAGAAGGGGGTCTCACCTGGCCAGCAGACCCACGGCATAGTGGTGGGTGTCAGCACACAGCAGCGTGTCCCAGCCACACTTGCGTTCTATTGCCACCACCACATCCTCGTGCTGCATTTGGCAGAGCAGGGACTTCAGGGTCCGCACTGCAAACCTGCATGCAGAGCAAAGGCCAGGTCACGCTGGGAGCACTGGCTCCTGCCCTGGGCACCTGGCAGGGACAGGAGGACTGGCATGGAGCACCTGTTGGGGTTGGTGGCAAGGCCGTATTGCTGCTGGCATCCCTTCCAGAAGGTATCGACCTCCGCTGGCACATCCAACGTGCTGAAGAACACTTGGAAGAGCAGATGCACAAAGAGGCGGGGGAAATACACGGTCACTACATGTGGGACACAGGGCATCTGGAGGATCTTCCACATCACCACAGTTGCCTGCAAAGGACAGAGCAGCCCGAGACAGTGCTCAGTGCCGAGGTGTCCGTGTGGCAGGGCCCGAGCATGGGAGGGAGAGGCCCGGAGAGACACAGGGGGAGCACCGGGCCTGGTGGCCCTGAAGCTGCCCCGAGGCCAGGTTTCAGCCCAGCGCCTGAGGCAGGGAGATGCAGTGGGGGAAGGAGGATGCAGAGCTGCTGGACAGGTGGCCTTGGGGCCAGCAAAGACCAGTGTCAGAAACTCACAGCCAGGACAAAGACACCCGTTTTGTCCCCATCGGAGGTGCACGTGCTGTGCTCTGGCCAGCTCCCCAGCACATCGAGGAGTATCAGCTGCGCCGGCTCCGCAGTCCTGGGCGAGCACATGATGCTCTTCCACATGGTCAAAGCAGCTCTGTGGGGTCAGAGCTCTGTCTCAGAGGAGTCTGGGACACAGCACCGTGGCCTGGGCGGCAGCGGGGAGCTGAGCTGGCTGCCAGCCCTGCCTCTGCCCACTGCCCCTCGCCAGCAGCACCCAGACAGCCCAGCCCTGTGGGGACAGGTCCCTGAGGGCCAGCGAGGAAGCATGGCAGAAGGCTCGGGGGCTGACGTGCCAGGGCTGGCAAAGGGAGCAGCCAGAGGGCCCTGGAACTCTCTGTTGGTCAGACACCTGGGACAGGCTGTATAGGCTGATGGGCTGGGGAGCCCTGAGCCCTCTGGGCAGGTGGGCCCCATACCTGTCACAGGATGGGGCCACACGCAGGAGCGTCATTACTACGTCAGCAGGCTGCTCTTTGGTGAGATCCAGCAGGGCCCTGTTCAGCCTGTGCTCAGCAAACTGATTGGCCATGAGCCACTGGTGGATGTACCTCACCATGGCAGGCACCTGGAGAAGGCACGGGGAGACTTGGAAAGCTGCCAGAGGGAGGAATGTCCCCAGCTTCCCCAGAGAAGTGCTTCCCTTGCCACCCCACTGCCATGGCCCTCAAAGCCAGGGATGTTCCACAGAATGCTCCAAGCGCGGTGCTCGGCTGAGCAGTGACAGCAGGCCCAGCCCAGGTGGGGATGGCTGCAGGTACCTGCGCTGTTCTGCGGAAGAGGCCACGGGTGCGTTCCTGCTCTTGTGTGCGCTGCACGGCTGCATCTGGCAAAGAGCGAGCGCAGCCTGAGCTGAGGGGCTGCGGGCGAGGCCGGAGAACACAGCCCAGCCCTGCGCTCCCCAGGTAGGAACAGCCCCGGGATGTCCCAAGGGATGGAGCACGGCTCTGGGGTGTCTGTCCTGGCCCCTATTCCGTCCTGTCCATGGGCATGTCCCCAGGGGATGGGATGGGATGGGATGGGATGGGATGGGATGGGATGGGATGGGATGGGATGGGATGCAATGGGATGCAATAGGATGCAATGGGATGCAATAGGATGCAATGGGATGGGATGTGGCCAAGCTGGCTGCAGCCACCAGCCCTGCAGCCCAGCAGCCCAGCTCTGCCACTCACCCTCCTGCAGAGGCTTGAACCGCACCACCTCTTCAGTCTCCTGTGCTGGGCCAGCTCCAGGGCCTTCTTCCTCTTCCTCCACCCAGGCCAGCTTGGGCACTCTCGGGGATCTCTGCTCCATGTCAGTGACTGGATTTGTGACGACTCACAGGAGAGATGTCTCAGAAATCTCCGAGTCAGCAAGGCCTGCAGTCGTGCCTGGAAGGCACCTTCAAGAGAGAAGCCTCAGGAAGGCTACAGGACAGCAAGTCCTGCACTCTGGTCTCGAGGGCTCCTTGCCACAAGGACAGGAGACTCCTGTCAAGGATTGTGGTCTGGCCTCGAGGGCACTGGTGGCAGGGATGGGAGATGCCTCTGGGGCACCAAGTCCCACGGTCTGCCCTCGAGGACACCTGCAGAAGAGAAGCCTTGGGAAGGCCACGGGTCACCAAGTCCTGTGGTCTGGCCTCGAGGTCAGCTGCAGGAATAGCACCTCGGAAAAGCTCTGGGTCAGACACGAACAAGTGTGCTGTGCGGGGGCTCCTCACGGCACCGCTCTGTCCCGTCCTGTCCCGTCGCGTGCTCCGAGCACTGTGGTGTGGCCTTGTCACCACCAGCTCCTATGTCACCCCGTGTCACAAAGGGCCCTTGGACACGCTGTCCCGTTCCATGCCACGGTGACCATGCTGCACCATGTCACAAAGGGCCCCTGCACACACTGCCCCCTGCCCTGGGACCACCCCCAGCCCACCCAAAGTGGCTCAGGTTGGAAGGAATCCCTCACCCCAAGTGTCTAAGACACCCCGACAGGATCTTTAGGAACGGCTCAAACCATCAGCAAACGCTGCCCTGCTCTGCGGGCTCAGGGCAGCAGAAGGAGGCCCCAGGGCTGCCGACGCAGCTGCGCTGGGAAGGGCATGGGGCCTTCCACAGAAGCTGGCACGGCCTCCTTGGGACACGTCCTGGCTGGTGGCCATCCTAAGCGTGGCCGTGTGACACAGACGAGGAACGTGTGGGCCAGGGCAGGAATGCTGCTCTGACCCCTTGCGCCCGGGGAGCGCTGACATCAGCAGGTGTGGCAGGGTCCCTGCCCAAGCAGACCTGCCACCCCCGAGCCCTGGCAGCACCAGTGCCTGTCTCCTGCCCCAGAGACCTGTGCCCGTGGGGGGCTTCTGTGCCAGAGGGAGCCAAAGCCCACGTGCATTGGGGGCTGCGCTCCTGCCTGCAGGGGCTGTTGGCAGGAGCACCTGGAGCAACTGCTGGCAACACTTGGGTCTCTGTCAGAAGCTCTTACTCCATGCTGAAATTATCTTCTCATTGAAGTTATTGCCTTCAGCACAAAACCACCTCAGCGGCGAAGGCACAGAAGAATCTGGCAAGTAAGAATCCTCAGTTCAGGAATGCTTTACTTCCCATTGCTCGACTCAAGTAGTTCCAAAAAGTTGCAAACTTCCCAAATTAATTGGGATGGCCTGAGGAGGTGAAGATTTGTAATTTTGCTTCCCATCTCAAAGCAGCAACTCATTTGCCTTAACTTCATCCACTGAGGGTCACTTTTCAGAACATAACACTACACAAAAAAAGGGCAAAAAACAAGGGCCATGCTTTGGTTTTCTAGGAAGGGATGATAATATCCTAATTCTCTTAAGGAATAAAAGCTCTCAAGAAATGAGAGTCCACTCAGTGGTACAAAAGTAGCCCAAAGAAATGAGTAGATTACAAAAGGGCTAATCCTCCCCCTGGTACAGATTTCTAAGTGGCCAGTAAAGTACAGCTCTCCCCTCTTGTTCCCTGCAGGAGAATCAGGACCATGAAGAGGAAAAGTCACAGATATTCTTTCTGCCCTCCCTAACCAAAGCTGTGCCAAAGCACAGATGCTGCCTTCAAACTGACTCAAATTCCAGCCTAGACCTCTCACCTTCCAGACAACTCCTTCTCCAACACCCCCCCAACACCAACCCCCCCAGACTCCCACACAGAAGCCCTCAACACCCCGCCAGGAGCCCCAGCTGTCCCCATCCCTCCGCAGAGCTTTCCCACCCTCCAGCAAACGCCCTGGTTCCCTGCAGGTGCCGTGGGATGGCACTCAGGAGGATCTGCTCCAAGGCCTTCCCCTGGAGCACGCTCAGGCTGCCAGGCCTATGGATCCTGGATCATCCTTCCCACCGAGCCTTCCCGTGCACGGCTGTTCCATTTGCACCTTTGCGCTCAGCTCGGACTTCTCCACTTCACCAGGAGTGCTGGGAAAGGATGGAGAGCAGCCGGGCAAGCTCTTTCTCCAGCTCCCTCTTTACCCTTGGGGAGGGAGAACATTCCACAGGAAAGCAACTGGTGCCACAAGGAGCGGGTGGCCTCAGGCACCTTTGGGGATGAAACAAGGCCTTTGTTTGACATAAGTAAGCACAAGCAATGCACATGAGTAAACAACTAATTAGCACAGACATACCTAAGTACTTAGCACCAGTTAGCATAAGAAGAACCTGGTGGCCTAACTTGACATGAGAGTGACCTGACAAAAAGCTTTAGACACAGTCTACCAGAAGAACTAAGGGCAAGTGTGGAATCAGCCCTGTGCAGGGAAGCTGTGATGAAGACTTTGTGCTGCTTTGGGGCATCGAGACCGCTCCTGGCCAGCGCCTGGAAATCAGCTTCAAGTTTGGGAATCTGACACCATGTATTTCTAACCACCTGCCTATCAAATCACCACAGCCGTGTAAAGAAGGACGGTATGTTTGATACATTCCTACATCAACCCACTTAAATTTATATGTGGCAGAGAAACATTTTAGTGGGTGCAGACCCCTGCCCTCCCGCCAGGTCAATAAAAGGGCTTTTGGTAGACCATACATTTGGCTGCCGATTTGTTTGAACGAGGGAGACCCCTCAGGACTGCTGTATCCTGAGGGAACATCATTGGCCTTGGCCTGTAGGCACCTGCGCAAGCTTAAAATCAGCTGCCTCAGCTTCCAGGACCTCTCTTGGCCAGCATCCTGACGTGGATGCAGGACTGCTGTGAGGCACTGCTGGGACCCAGCGGGACAGGACCGGCTGTCTCGTGTCCACGTAGCACCCCTCACACAGCCAGGGCCATCCCAAAACCAGACAAACACTCACGTGTCAGCAGAGGGGAGCAAGGAGCACTGGGCTCCTCTCAGGGTATCTCAGCTGGGCTGGCTCCACAACATGCCCCCACTCTCAGGCCTGCTGATGCCCAGCTGCCAGAAATGCCTACCTTGTTCTCTCCAGGATGCACAGGGAGAGCCAATGAGCAGGACGCCTTGGGAGGCAAACCTTCCCAGCCTTTTCTGAGGCCAGGGACACACCAAGATCAGCCAAGACTCTCCACGCTGCCTGGCCCACACAGCCCAGCTCTGTGCTGGCTCTGGGCCACAGCAGCTTCCACCAAGCAAGAGGCAAATGCACATTGCCAAGAGTTGAAACACAGCAGACAGGGAAGAGGTGAAAAGTGTGTGTGTAAAGGCCTTTTAATTCACAGCTCTCAGAGAGAGCTCTGGGGCTCACGGCTGGACAGAGATGCTCCTGCTCACGCCTCTGTCCAAAGGGGGAACACACCCTGCTGCAGGTGCTTGGGTTGGTCTCTGCAGGTCCAGGCAGATGCCAAACCCGCTCTTCACAGCCTTCTCCCTTCCCTTGCCACTCTGCCACAGAGAGCCAAAGGGGGACCCTTGCACCTACCTCACTGGGAGCTCCCTGGGAAGCACTTTCCTTGAGAAGCAAGCCCTTTTCCTCCAAAGGCATTTCCCCAAATGAAGCTTTCTTGGGCAACACCAACACACTCTTAAGAAAAGCTGGAAAGGCTTAATGACTTCAGGTCCTTTCAGGACAGGCACTCCAGCTGTAGCTTGTATTCTCCCAAGTGTGTTTCAAGGTGGAGGTTCAGAGGGGCAGCCCCAGGCCCTCTACAAACACAAGCTGCCTGCTGCCTCTTCACCTGCCCTAATTCCTGCCTGCGGTCATGGCACCAAAACCAGGCTGTTCCAGCCAGAGCCCAGAGCCCTGTTCCCGCAGGCAGCTGTTGCCAGCACCTTCCAGGACTCTCCGCTGTGCATGCAGAGCTTTTCATGCCTGCTCCCAACAGGCTTTGGAAGGCAGAGCACAGCCTGGCTGGCTCTGCCACCAGCACAGCCCAAACACTGGTGGAGGAAGAAGCAGCAGGGGTTGTTTTGCGGCCATGCCCAAGAGAAACTGGAAGGGTGCCCTCCCTCTGGTCTCACTTGGTTGGCTTTCTGACTGGCTCTGAGCCTGGGGCTGCCATTGCTCAGTTGTGGGGACCAGAACCACACCCGGGATCCCGGCACTGCCTGACCGTGCTCCGGGCACTCTGTGCAGAGATAAACAGTGTGTATCAAGCTTAAAAGGGGCCTTGACCAAAAGGGCTGCTGGTAAGCTGCTCAGAGACATCTGGTGCACAGCTCAGTCCCTGTGTGAGTAAAGGTTTCGGGCTTGCAAGCAGCCGCCAGCCAAGCGTGGCCAGAGGGAGGGGGAAGGGTCCATTTGCCAATAGAGCGGCAGGAGGAAGGGATCCACTAGTGATCCTGGGGGTGGGTCAAGTGAATCTGGACCTTAATGCTGTGATTCTACTTACTGCTATTGTGCGCTTGTGGTGTCTGGACATTGTGGTTAATGTAGGTGGGTTTTTGTGATTGTGTGAGTGAGTGCCTTTGTGGGCTCAGTTATACGAAGGAGGGGGCGAGTGAGTGAGTGTACCCATGGTGCGGGGCGGGGAGGCTCTGCCCACTAGTGAGGCGGCTAAGTGAGGCCCAGGGTGCCAGCTGGGAGGCTGTGTGGGCAGATAGCGTCCTGCGGGGAGGCAGCTGGGGAGAAGCAGAGCAAGCAAAGAAGTGTGGGTGAGGACACGTGGCATGTTTGAATGTGTTTGTGTAGATTGTGCATGTTTTAACTGTGGCTAGACGAACTGAGAGGATTCCACTGCCTCAGTGGTTCGGGTTTGACCCCTGGGAGTTTGTAAATCCAGTGAATCACTGGATAGATAAAGGGGATGAACAGGTTTATTTAGAGGGACTTTATTGGACCTCAGCTAATGGTAACATAAAGGTAATTTACATCATTTCTCTAGATTGGAAGCAACCCACTGTGGAGAATTTAGAAATTCACGAAGGAGTAAGTGGAATAGCCTGCCTTTGTGGGCAATTCTTGGGAGCCTTGGGCACCTCGAGAGACTGGCACCCTCCATGGGCACTATTGCAGTGCGGAGTTTGTGAGAGGTGTTGGTATTGCTGTTCAGCAGGCGGCAGGGCATATGCTCTGAGTGTGGATGGATGTTTCCTAATTGAGCCCATTTTGAACCTCAGATTTTAAAGCTTGTGTGTGGAAAATCACATCTGGTACCTGTAACCTGGGGTTGCACATGGGAGGAGAATTGGGAAAGGACTGTGAGGCTTTGTGAAGAGAGTTTTGGGTGGAAGTGAGAAGGAGAAGGAGATAATGGGAACTCACCAGAGCAAAGAAGTTACCCCGAGCTAGCTCTTTAGGGTGTATCTTAACCCACTGGAAAGAAGTCACCAGTAGGGGGGGATTGGAGAACAAGATTTAATCCAACACTGCATGCGGTGGTGGCCATTATACAGGCTGGAAGATTGAGCCAAGTGGCCACCGGCAGGAACTTTAGATTGTAATACCTTGTTGCAGTTAATGCGGTTTTTAAGACAGGAAGGAAGTAGGATGAGGTCTCTTATGCTGATATGTTTCTCACCTTATGAAATCATCTGGAATGGGAGAGGCACTGTGGGCTCAGCGCTCCCTCAGACCCACTGGTGTTAGCCCTTGAGAAGGAAAACAAAGGAAATAGAGGGCAAATTAAGCAATGTTGCTCAGCGTGCAGCATAGGACAGCCATGTACCAAATCAGATAAGGTCTACCGTGCTGCAGCTCAAGAACAAGATACAATAGATTTGCTGAAAGTGCCTCCTAGGAGACGGGAGGATGAGGATGAGGATGAGGTGGACTTTCCAAAAAAAGAGGATGCAGGCTTGGAAGGGACATCTACTCAAACCCACTCCCCTCCTGGCAGTCCGGTTTTGTCCAGAACCAGGAGACAAGCAGTGTTACAGGCCGCTCTGCGAGAGGCAGTGGGACCAGAAGGAGGGAGACTGATGGTTAAAGTACCATTCTCCACCCCTGATCTAGAGGCGTGGGAAAGGATTGCTAAAAATTACCACAGCAACCTGACACTTATTGCGAAGCATTTACGATATGTTATCAAACAACACAACCCAGATTGGAGAGACACCCAGGTATTACTGGATACTTTCACTGAAACAGAAAAGCAGCTGATCCTGAGAACAGCAGGGGCTTTGGCAGAGGATCACTGTAAAAGCCAGTGATTGGATGTAAGAGAATTTTTCCCTCTCCAAGGGACCCTAAATGGGATCCAAATATATCGGCAGAGTTACAGAGATTAGTAGAGTATCAAGATTGGATAGCACTGGGAGTGGAGAGAGCTATCCCAAACACCAAAAATTGGTCTGTCCTGTATTCTATTAAGCAGGGGCCTTCCGAGACTCCATCTGAGTTTCTAGAGTGTCTAAGGGATGCTATGCATCGCCATGCATCATTAGACCTGGGGTCTGAGATAGGAATTGTGGTACGGAGAATCACAAATGGGACATCTCGCCATGATCAATATGATCAAGTGAAGCCAATTTTATTGTACAGAGGCCTGTATTTATAATCAGTTCTGCTGTGCAAGAGTCTCTAGCTAATACATGATTGGTTAATCCTAGCTGTTTATGCGTCTAAAATTAAATGCTGGTTGGATCACCCGATTCTTCATGCGTCTTGCTTTGGTTGTCTGGCCCACCCTGAGTTCTCTTTTTTATTTTGCTGACAACTTTGCGGATTCCTCTGACTTCTTCTTTTCCTGTCGTCAAGGATTCACTGACCCTGTTTCTAGAACTGGTTCCTTTGTTACCAGAAGGCTGGACTGTGCATCTGCTGAATGTGTCCATTGTCCTGCAAAAAATCCTCAACAGGGGATGTTCTATTAGTTCCAGAAGCAGGGTGAAATCTATTAGGGTGGGATTTACAGGTGCAGTTAGACATTGGAGTACTGCCAGAGGAAGAAAAAATGGTGGTTAAACTTCTCCAATTAACAGAAGAGAATGAGGACAAAATTCATGAGATGGTGCAGGCAAAACCAAAAAATCAAGGTAAATTGAACATGAAACCTGTAGTAATAAAAACAGTTGATGAGAACCATCCAGTTCAGGTATGACAATACCCACTCTCCCTGGAAGGGAGACAAGGACTGCAGCTGGCCACCCAGGACCTACTTGAGTAGGGTGCCTTAGAACCATGTATGTCCCCCATAATACACCTGTATTACCAGTAAAGAAGTCTGATGGGACTTACAAGCTTGTCCAAGATTTAAGAGAAGTTAACAAAAGAACAGTGAATCAGTACCCAGTAGTGCCTAAGCCCTATACACTACTGAGTAATATCCCCCCAGCACACCAGTGGTTTAGTGTGACAGACCTAAAAGATGCCTTTTGGGCATGTCCACTGGCAGGAGAAAGTAGGGATATGTTTGCCTCTGAATGGGAGGACCCCGATTCAGGGAGAAAGCAACAGCTTCGGTGGACTAGGTTACCACAAGGGTTTTCCAAATCCCCAAACCAAACAATTCTCCATCAAACCTGAGATAAAGATCATCCAGTATGGAGACGATTTGCTTCTCTCAGGACGGGAAGAAAACAAAGTTCGAGAATCCACCATAGCATTGTTAAGTTTTCTGGGGAGCCAAGGACTTTGAGTATCAAAAGGGAAACTCCAATTTGTAGAGAGGGAAGTAAAATGCCTAGGACTTGTGATTTGTCAAGGGAGCCAGTGGCTGAACCCTCAGAGAATTGCAGGGATTGCCTCACTCCCACGGCCAAAATCTAAGAGAGAAGTCAGAGGGCTTTTAGGCCTGTTGGGATAGTGTAGGCTATGGATTGAAGGATACATGCAGGCCATCAGGTTCTTGTTTGAAAAGTTAATAGAAGAAGAGATAAGGTGGGAAGAAGACGACAAGCAAATTTTGAAACTTTAAAGAAAAAATTAGTCAGTGCAGCAGCACTGAGTCTTCCTGCCTTAGACAAACCCTTCTATCTGTGGATATAGAAAAAGGGGCAGCACATGGAGTGTTAGCACAGGACCGGGGAGGATCCAGGAAACCAGTGGCCTGTTTATCAAAACTGCAAGACCCTGCCAGCTGGGGGTGGCCAACCTGTATTCAGGCGGTGGCAGCGAGCGCCCTACTCGTAGAAGAAAGCAAAAAATTAACCTCTGGGGGAAAATTGAAAATATATACCACTCACTCAGTAAGGAGTATCCTCAGCTAAAAGGCTGAGAAATGGCTCACTGATTCCCAAGTGCTAAAACATGAAGCCATCCTAATAGACAATGGATAATTAGAGTTAATTGTGAGTAACCAACTGAACCCTGCTGAGTTTTTAGATGGAAATCCAGGTGAGGAATTAATATATAATTGCCTAGAGGTTATAAATTATCAAACTAAAGTAAGAGAGGACCTAACACATCAACCATTCCAAGGAGGGAAATGATTGTACATTGATGGATTTCCACAGGTAATCCGGGGACAATGGGTATCAGGATACATTATAGTAGATGAAGAGTTAGTGGCCCTAGAAAAAGGAAAGTTACCTTCCAACTGGTCAGCCCAAGCATGTGAGTTGTATGCCCTAAAGCAAACTCTGGAAATATTAGCACAGAAAAGAGGAACAATATATACAGACTCAAAATATGCTTTTGGAGTAGTGCATACCTATGGGAAAATCTGGGAAGAGTGTGGGCTATTAAATTCAACGGGGAAAGGAACTAAAAACTTATTTTAGAAGTGATAGAAACCTTACAAATACCAGAAGAAGTGGCAGTAGTATATGTTAAAGGACATAAAAAAGGGGTGACTCAAGAAGAACAAGGGAACCATTTAGCAGATTTAGACGCTAAGAATTCAGCCAAGTCAGGAACAGAAAAACTAATGATAGCATTAACCCCTATGAGAGAGATGGAAGAAGTCCCCGTATTCAGTGAGACAGAAGAGAAAGAATTCCTTAAAATAGGAGCTAAGAATGATAACAAAGGGAAGTGGAGATTAGCAGATGGGAGGCAAATGTTGAATAAACTCCTTGCCAGGAAAATGTTAGAAGGCATACATGGAACAACACATTGGGGTACACAAGCGCTAAGTGATCAATTTCTAAGGGACTGGGGCTGCATTGGAATTTTTTTGGGATAGCTAAGCAAGTAACTGAAAGGTGTGTGATATGCCAACAAGTGAGTCAGAAAATCATGAGGAAAACACCCAGAGGAGGGCAAGAACTAGCCTTAAGACCCTATCAAAACATCCAAGTAGACTTTACTGAGCTTCCCCATGTACAACGGTGGAAGTTTTTGCTAGTGATAGTAGGCAACTTGACTCACTGGGTAGAGGCGGTACCCACGGTTAAAGCCAATGCCAATGTTGTGAGTAAAACACTTCTAGAATCAATCATTTCCCAATATGGGATGGTGAACAGGATTGATTCAGACCAAGGAACTCATTTCACCTCTAAAATATTGCAAAAAGTTGTTCAAACCCTGGGAGTAAATGGGAATTACATACTCCATGGCATCCACAGAGTTCTGGTCACACTGAGAGGATGAATCAAACTCTTAAAAGAGCTCTAGTTGAGCTGATGACTGAAACCCACGTCATAGATAAAATGTCTCCCTTTGTCCTTATTAAAAATTAGAAACCAACCCCGGTCAGATCTGGGGGTGTCACCCTATGAAATGACATTTGGTTACCCTTTTTGACCTCACCCCAGAGCATTGCCATCTATGAGGAAGGGGAAGCCAATGCCAAGAAATATGTTATGTCTATAGGAGAAACCTTACAAGGGCTAAGACATAAAGGGGCAATTCCTCAAACTAACACCCTGGATTTCAGAATCCATAATGTTAATTCTGGGGATTGGATCAAGTAATGATCAAGTCATGTAGAGATCAACCTCTAACTCCTCAGTGGGAAGGTCCCTTTCAGGCACTGTTCATCACCGAATCAGCCGTGTGAACTGCAGAGTGGGGATGGACTCATGCCAACAGATGGACTCATGCCAACAGTTAAAGTCCCGGTAGAAGAACCCAAAGAGTGAACTACAACATCCAGACTGGGTGAAACGAGATTGACTCTTAAGCAGAGACAGAAAGACAACCAGAAAGACACCAAGATGCCCAAAGTCAAGCTTCCACCAACCAGTTTGAGGACTGTCTTCCTGTGTTAATGGGTGAGAATTATCAGCATCTGTTGATGGGAAGTACACAAGGGTCCGTAAAAGGTGATGGGACAGCTTCTTTAAGAAAATAAGACAAAGGAAGCAGGGCAAGACCCCTTTGTTCACTACCAAGAAGACCCCATAGCCCTGCTGTGGGTAGCAACCCCGTAGGCATGGTAAGGTAGGGACAAAAGGCCATACTGGACATCTGTAATTCCCCAACTGTCTTTGAATACAAAAGGGACTGGAGGGCGAGACCGAGCTGGCCTCTGGACCCCTAAGATACAATGACTATGGGTCGCAACTACATAGGCACTGTAGATGGGAGTCAGAGCCATACTGGACCTCTGTAAGGCCCTTTTGTCCATTCCAAATAAGTGTGTCTAAGGAAAACCTGAGATTTTTCTCCTGTTCCCACTGTCCTTGCCCACATCAACAGATGCTAGTATGACTCATTCAAGAGAGAGAGAATTTTTTTAATGTAATTGTTCAAGCAAAATGACTTATAGAAAAAGAAAAGGGGGTTTGTTATAGATGGGTAATCCTATTGTTGACTCTCACAATTAAGGGGTGAATATTAAGTATATGTTAAGAGAAGTTGTGTAGGTGTATAGTTATCTTTCCCCTCCCTCTTGCATTGTTATCACGGGATGCCCTCAGTAGTCAAGGCATTTGGGAGGGTCGGCTTGTTGCTATGGCAGCGCCTGATCTCCAGTCAAGCTGTAAGAAAGTGATCTCCACCACTGGACAGTGAAGAAGAAGTGGATTGACAAGACTTTGGGAGGGGCTAGAGGTATAAAAGACAGAGCATCCATTTTGTAGATGAGCACAGGGTGACTGAATGCTTTGCTTCTGGCACTGTATTTATTCTTTATTCACTCTTCTGTTGTATTTTGATAAGGTCGTAATAAACCATTTACATTTGTGAAAGTGAAAATAGTTTCTCACATGGGGTTAGGGAATGTGGGGCAAGGTGTCCACACTGGGTCAGACCTCAAGTTAAACTTCTCTGACCTGGCCAGACCTCTTTAGGAGCGGCCCTACATCAATATCAATCACAGAATGCTGCAATCACCTCTTCTCTAATGAGAACAGTAATAAAAGACACTCTTTAAAATAGGAATACATATTTCTTAGAAGCTCTTTGAAATATTTCTCCATAACTGTATAAGGAAACCTTCTTAATGAACTACATTAGAGCAGAGGGAAATCAAGGCAGAGCCATGGTTTGTCAGAAGTTGCTTGATCCTAATGAGCCCTGTGGTGCATTTGGAGCTGAGCCCTGGAAACTCAAGGCCTGAGAGGAGATTGCACAAACCTTTCCAGGAGTCAAAGTCAGAGGAAAAACCCAAAATGTCTCAAAGCATTAATGGGTGCCACTGAGGTCCATCCCAAACACAGGCTCCTCATGGACTCCTTGGAGGAGAGAACTGGAGGCCAGGATGGTAAAAAAAAAAGTCTCAGAAACTCAGTGTGGAAAGGAAAATCCAAAGTACCTTAAACTCCTTGAGTATCTCAAAACATCAATGAGCCCCACTGAGTGTCAGTACAAAGCTCTCAAGGGACACGTTAAAGCAGATAATTGGGGCCATGATTGCACAAACCTCTCACAGAGTCTGGATCAAAAGGGAAACACCAAGTACCTTAAAAGAACTGAAACATTAATGTGCCCCACTGAGTGTTGTTCCTGACAAAGCCTCTCCAGGGACTAATTACAGCAGATAATTGGAGGCCATGATTGCACAAAGCTCTCAGAGACTCCAAGGCAAAAGCCAAAGCCAAAGTCCTTTGAAAAACCTGCAGTCCCTGGGAGCATGAAGGAGCCCCCAGGGACATTCCTGAGCAAGGCTCCCCAGGGACTCCTTCCAGCAGATCCTTGAGGCCACTGGGATGTGGGCTAGGGGGGGATGCTGAGGGCAGGAAAAGGGGGTGACAGTGCCCAGCCTGGCTGGGGCTGTGCCAGGAGGCCCCAGTGCCTCAGGACAAGGTGTCTCCTCACGGCCCTTGGTGGCACAGATGCTGCTGTGCCCCAGGGCACCAACACTTGGCTTCTCTTTGTCCCCACCTGTCATCAGTGCCTCCAGTTCTCTGCTCTGCCTGGGGCCTGGGGACACTTTCTCAGTCGTGTCCCTCAGTGGAACCCATTAAAAGTCAAAGAAACTTTGGAGTTGGATTCTGTCTTGGAGTTCTGGAGAGGTTTCTGCAGCTCCCTCTCAGGGCCTGATGTTCAGGGCCTGAGCACAAAGCCCCAGAGGGTCATTAAAGTCCTTGTGCTGTGTCTGTGCTGCTGAGCTGGGCCGGGCTCCTGGCACAGAGGGTGATCCTGGTAACCAAGGAGAGCTTCAAGAGCACATTTCTCTGGATGAACAGCTCTTCTCCCAGCCCAGCAGGGCTGGGGCACTGCCTGCAGCCAGCCCGGGCACAGCACAGAGGCACAGAGAGCTTCCATCAGTCAGGGCTGGGAAGGTGCTGAGAAGTGTCTGGGGCAGAATCAGTGCCAGCCCTTGGCACAGGAACCTCTGGCTGCAGGACAATGCAGCTGCAGCTCCTGGAGTGATCTCCTACAGCTGGAACATCCCAATGCCCACAGACCCTGTGAGTACATTCTCTGATCATCTCTTATGCAGAGCAGCCAGGGGTGCCCAGGGCTGTCCTGCAGAGCAGGGTCCTGCAGCTCAGGGCGCTGTGCTGGGCCAGGGACTCTGCTGCCTGCCAGGGACAGCTCTCAGCCGGCCCGGGGAGCTGCTCCCAGCGCTGGGGGACAAAATGTGGGTGGAAGGAGACAGCTGGAAAAGCTGGAAAGTGTTCTTCTTGTGTGGTGAGGATTCTGTATTGCTCAGGATTGCTCCCAGCATGACATTTACCTCCAGAACATTTCCAAGCATATTAAACAGGGAGCACAGCCAGTCATGGGCTACAAAATGGGAAAATCCTGCATTTTTAGTGTACTGATCTGTGTTGCCTGTATGGGAAATTGCACATAGATATTCATTTCTCAGTTCACGATGAGAAATATAAAAAAATTGTCTCAGATCTGAATAAACCAGGCAGTGACAGAAATGAGCACAGGGCCCCTTAGAGGCAGCATCAGTGTTGCTTTTCCAGCCTCCTCAGGGTTGCTCTGACATTGCCATCAGAGCCTGCAGAGCCAGAGCTGCCCCTGGGCAGTGCCTGAGCTGGGAGGGGTCTGCAGGGCAGAGCTGAGCCCCCAGGGCTGGGCTGGGCTCTGGCAGCACTGGCAGGGCCCAGCCCTGGGCACAGGGGAGCAGCTGCTGGCAGGGACAGCTCCAGGCAGCAGAGCCCTGGGCAGGCAGGGTTGGGAAAGTACCGCCAAGCTGTGCTGGGATATTTAAAGTCCTCTCCAAACCCAACTATTCCATGATTACTTTTATTACAGAACCCCATGTGCAGCCACAGCCAATGTCCAACAGCAGCTCCAACAGCCACTTCCTCCTGCTGGCACTGGCAGACGCGCGGCAGCTGCAGCTCCTGCATTTCTGCCTCTTCCTGGGCCTCTCCCTGGCTGCCCTCCTGGGCAACGGCCTCATCATCAGCGCCGTAGCCTGCGGCCACCACCTGCACTCGCCCATGTTCTTCTTCCTGCTCAACCTGGCCCTCAGTGACCTGGGCTCCATCTGCACCACTGTCCCCAAAGCCATGCACAATTCCCTCTGGGACACCAGCACCATCTCCTACATGGCATGTGCTGCACAGCTTTTTCTGATTATCTTCTTCCTTGGGACAGAGTTTTCCCTCCTGACCATCATGTGCTATGACCACTATGTGTCCATCTGCAAACTCCTGCACTACGGGACCCTCCTGGGCAGCAGAGCTTGTGCCCACATGGCAGCAGCTGCCTGGGCCAGTGCCTTTCTCAATTCGCTGCTGCACACGGCTAATACATTTTCCCTGCCCCTGTGCCATGGCACTGCCCTGGGCCAGGTCTTCTGTGAAATCCCCCAGATCCTCAAGCTCTCCTGCTCCAAATCCTACTTCAGGGAACTTTGGCTCATTGTGGTTAGTGGCTGTTTAGCTTTTGGCTCTTTTGTGTTCATTGTTTTCTCCTATGTGCAGATCTTCAGGGCCGTGCTGAGGATCCCCTCTGAGCAGGGACGGCACAAAGCTTTTTCCACCTGCCTCCCTCACCTGGCTGTGGTCTCCCTGTTCCTCACAACTGCCACATTTGCTCACCTGAAGCCCCCCTCCATCTCCTCACCATCCCTGGATCTGGCCTTGTCAGTTCTGTACTCGGTGGTGCCTCCAGCCCTGAACCCCCTCATCTACAGCCTGAGGAACCAGGAGCTCAAGTTTGCAGTGAGGAGACTGATGACTGGATGCTTTCAGGAACATTAAACTGCTGGCCAATTTCTGCAAATCACTTGTAATAAAAGTTATCTTTGATGCTTCTTGTTGGTTTCATTTTGGAGGTTCTTTTTCTTTGTTTTACATTTTAATGTTGTCCACAAAGAAATGTCCTTGTTTGTGCCATTTCTCATTTTGTTTCTCTCCACCTTCCCTGTGGCCACAGACTGTGTCAATGAGGGGCTGTGCTCTTGGTGGATTTAAAGGAACTAAAGGGTCTGCCAGCAGAATTTTCAGCAGAGATGCCCTTATGTTGCCTTCTCTGGAGCTGCAGCAGCAATGTCTGTGTGCAGAGCGGGGGACAGAGTGGCTGGACAGCAGCCAGGCAGAAAGGGACCTGCAGGGACTGATGGACAGCAGGCTGGACATGAGCCAGCAGTGTGCCCAGGTGGCCAAGAAGGCCATTGGCTCCTGGCCTGGTTCAGGAATGGTGTGGCCAGCAGGACCAGGGCAGTGATTCTTCCCCTGTGCTCGGCACTCGTTGGGCAGCACCTCGAGTGCCGTGTCCTGGCACTTGGACTTGTTAAACCTCACCTTGTTGGATTTGGGCCCTGGATCCAGCCTGTCCAGGTCCCTGTGCAGAGCCCTCCTCCCCTCCAGCAGATCAACACTCACAGGCAGCTTGTCATCTGCAAATTTCCTGATGGTGGACTCAGTCCCCTCATCCAGATCATGAATGCAGACATTTAAATCCAAGCTGGCTGGCTCTGACCCCTCGGCCATCCTGTGGGTGCCCTGTGATGGCACTCAGGTTGATCTGTTCCATAACCTTGCCAGGCACCAAGGTCAGGCTGACAGGCCTGGAGTTCCCCAGATCCTCCTTCCAGCTTTTCTTGGGGATGGGCTCACACTGGCTCCTCCAGTGCTCTGGGACCTCCCTGCTGAGCCAGGACTGATGGTAAATGATGGAGAGCAGCTTGGCGAGTTCATCCACCAGCTCCCTCATCCCCCTAGGATGGATCCCATCTGATCCCATACACCTGTGAGCATCTGAGTGTCTCAGCAGGTCCCCAGCTGCTCCCTCCTGGACTACAGGGGGCTGTTCTGCTCCCTGTGCCTATCTACCAGCTCAGGAGATTTCTTGTCCTGAGGACAACCTATCCTAATATTGAAAATTGATACAAACAAGGTGTTAAGTTGCTCAGTCTTTTCTTTGTCTTTACTTACTATATTCTCCACTGCATCCAATAAAGATGTTCTCCTTATCCCAGATTTTGCTATTAATTTATTTACAGAAACCTTTTCAATTTTTTTTCACAGAAGTGGCCAACTTAAGCAGTAGTTGAGTTTCACCTCTCAACTTTTCTTTCTCCATGACCTAATAACATCCTTTAACACTTCCAAAGTTGCCTGACATTCTGTCCAAAGTTAATGCACCCTCTATTTTTCCTTTGAGTTCCCACAGAAGCTCCATGGGCAGTCAGGGCAGTCATTTTCCTCACCAGCTCATCTTTTGCTACACTGGCACAGGCTGCTCCTTCCCCTAGAAGATTACTTCCTTGAAATGTGTCCATCCTCCCAGGACCCCTTTGTTTTAAAGGGCTGTTTCCCTTAAAAAAATCAGTACCTGATTCGGTACTCCCCAAATCTGCATCCTAAATAGGCCAAAGTCTGCCCTTCCTAATTTCAGTGTGGAAGTTTTGTTGCTACCCCTCCTTCTTTCACAAAACATTGAAATCTTGATTATTTCATGGTCACTGTGCCCCAGGCAGCCTCCGACCCCCACATCTGCCACCAGCGCTTCTCTGTTTGTGAGCAGCAGGAGACAGAGCTTTCCTTGGGAGTGGAGTGTTACCAAAAATTCAGTAAAACAGAAAACTCCTTAACCCCAATGCAGCATTAAGAAGCAGCATTCTTTATTCAGCCGGATGCACGGGGGATAGCTCCTCCCAAAGCCGAGCGTGCTGAGTACAGGAAAGTTTCTGTTCATATTCTGTATTTTGCACACATATTCATTGATTGTCCTGGACTAAACACACATCTGATAATCATTCCCCCGGAATCATTAACGTATTTCCCCTCCCCTTTTGCATGCTCTCTTCTGTTCTGGGGGTCTCTCTGGTGGTCCCTGGTGGTCGTGGACCCCAGTGTTCCAGTGGGCCTGGCTGAGCTGGCAGGACACTGAGGCTGGTGAACTTCCAGTTCCCCTTCTGACACAATGGGCATTGTGTGGTTTCCATAGGCCTGGGGTTTTGGAGAACAAGCTCCGGTGTTAACTCACCTGGTGTAGATAATTTATCATCTGGTAACATGAGGTCACAGAGTTATGTGAGGTCATCGAGCAGCTACAGCATCATAGACTGCCTCTGTGACATCCCAGAGCCTGCTGTGACATCATAGGGCAGAGGTCTGATATCCCAGAGCAGGCTGTGACATCACAGAGGGGCTGTGTGACATCCCAGGAAGGCTCTGTGACGTCACTGGGGTGGTCACTCCGCCCCAGCTCCCCCTCACAGTTTCTCCCAACAAGTCCAATGCTGTTCATGCCCAGCGGGGTCCCTTATCCCCTGGTATCCCCCCGGTCCACCTGGAGCCACAGCCCCCACCAAAGGACATTCCACAGGATCCCCCCCAGAGCCTGACATGGGGAAAAGGGGCCAGGGCTGTGTGACCAGGACATCAAGGACGTGGATTATCCAGGTCCCTGTGGCCTGGGTTGGGTTCCCCAGGGCAGGAAAGATGTCTGGCAGCTGGAGCAGGGTTAGGGAAGGGCCTCCAAGGTAAGGCGGGAGCCCTCGGGCTGTGAGCAGAGGCTGAGGGAGCTGGGCTTGTCCAGCCCAGAGCAGGGAAGGCTGAGGGGCTCCTCATCCCAGCCTGGCAGCGCCAGCAAGGAGGGGATGGAGAACACAGAGCCAGGCTCTTCACCCTAAGACAGCTTTGTGGCTGCCCCGGCTTTGGGATGGGCCCTGGGCCTGGAGCAGGAGCAGCTCTGGAGACCCCAAGGCCGGGGCTCTTGTGCTGGCCTGGGCAGATGGGATGGCAGCAGGGGCTGCAGAGCTCTCAGCACTCAGCCCGAGGGGAGCAGGGCACCCAGGGAGCCTCCTTTGGCCTTGGCCAAGCCCCTTCCCCCATGGCTGGGGCTGAGTCCTGGCTGAGCTGCAGCTGCTGCTGTGCCCTGGCCAGGGGCTGAGGCCGTGGGGCCAGTGGCCAGAGCAGCCTGGGCTGAGCAGAGCTGTGGGGCCAGAGCCGGCTGGGCTGTGCTGGGGAGAGGCCCTTGGTGCTGCACAGAGCTCAGGGCAGCTGGCAGAGCTTGCAGGGAGCTGGGCTGGGCTCAGAGAGCCTGGCACAGGAACCATCAGTGTCCATCCCAGCCTGGCTGAGCGTGCAGGGCAGGACTCAGCCCAGGCCTTGTGGGGCAGGGCCAGCGCCTGTGCAAGGCATGGAAAACAGGCAAGTGTCTGAGAGAGGAGGCTGCTCTGTGCCCTTGGGGGCATGGACACAGCAGGGAGGGGGCCCAGGACATTTGTCTTCGCCCGCCTCTGTCCCCAGCCCTTGGCAGCCCTGGCTGCTGAGCCCAGCTTTGCCCTGGGCTGAGTTTGGCTGTGGCCCAGCTCCATCCTCCTGCGGGGCTCAGGGCCTGTTCCCGGCCATGGCCAGCCCTGGCCGGCCTCTCTGCTGGCCCAGAGGCCGGCAGAGCCCGGGGCAGGGCTGTCTGTGCAGTCCCACAGGTGCCACGGGCTCTGCAGGAGCTGGCAGAGGCTGCCCAGCAGGGAGGCCATGGGGCACAGAGCCCCAAGGCTGCTGTGGGCACCACGGCACAGGGGCCGTTCCCAGCCGCAATGCTCCTGTCCTGGGCTGGGCCTGCACAGGGGCTGTGGCACCATGGCCGGGCCAGCACAGGGTCACAAAGGGGCCACGCAGCCGCTGCCGAGGCTGGCAGCAAGGCCGGGACCAGACAAGGAATTGCTGAGCATGGCCTGCGCTGGCCAGGGCTGACTGTGCCAAAGGCAGAGCTCAGCTGCCCTTGGTGGCTGCAGGAACACTCAGGAGCCCAAAGAGCCTCCATGGCTGTGCTGGAGACCAAGGCTGGAGCAGGGAAATGCAGGCTGCTGCGCCATGGGGAGGGCATTGAATTCCAGCACACACCTCAGCTCTCTGATGGTCCCGGCACCATGCTGGGCCCTGTTTCAGACTGGAGCAGAGCAGATGCTGATGGCACAGGAGCCCTGTGGGGCTGGCAGGGACCTGCAGCTTGCAAGGTGCTCTGCTCTCCCTCAGCTCCACTCTGAGAGATCCAATCCCAGTTCGGCACCTCAGGGCACAAGTGGCACTGCCTGTCCATGGGCACACAGCTGATATCTGCCTGGAAAGGGGCACAGGTTTAAATTCTTGTACATTTCATAATATACAAGGACGTTTTTATTATCTGGGTCACTTGAGTACTTTTAAGAAATACCAAAGTCTTCCCTCCAGGAATTTCCTGGAAGTGTACTGATGGGAGAAGGAGAAGAAATACTGATCTTCCCCTTTACTTGAGTCACCAATATTGTTTACTACATCATCTCTCTCTTCCTTCAGGTATTTCCACCTCTTCTGTTGAAATGGCCATGTCTAAGGACATCTCTTCACTAGACCAGCTGGATCTATGTCCTTCCTGTTACTCCCAGATTTCCTCCTCCAGATGCTCTCTGGTCACGCAAGGGCCTCTCAACTGACTGGTTACATGCTTTGAGCTTCAGGGAGTTGCCCAATCTTTAAGAAGTTCAAATAAATATCACATTAATCAACACCTTACTTATATTAATATCTGTCACAGTATTGCCTTTTCTTATGTCTCTGTCTAAAACTGTTCCTGTATGGAAATCCCTTGGGGATGGGGGACATGTCAGATTCTGCTGGGACATCACAGAGAGCTGAGGGAAGAGCTGTGATGGTTATTAAACTTCAAATATTCAACTTGTGTTTGTTGGCAAGAAACCTTTCTGTGCTTCTGAGTGTCACCAGTCCCTGAGCCCAAAGGACACAAACCTGATGAGTTGTGGTTCCCTGCAGGGGCCCTTGGACCTTGGCTCTGCCCAGGAGAGCTCTTCATCCACTTTCCCGCTTTTCCTCCCTCTGGGCATGGAAGGAGCTCGTGCCTTCAGTGTGTGACTCGTGTGTGCAAAGAGCAAATCTGGGCAGAATTGGGGCAGGGAGGGTTTGGAGGGACCTTGGGACCTGTGCTGGGCACAGAAGGTGTTTTGCATTGCTCTGAGACTGTCTGCTGTGCAAAGTGGATTTAATATCCAGCAGAGGAATGACTTTTGCATTTGATGGAGCTGTGTCTTCCCTTGGCTTTGCTGGCTGACAAGAAAAGAACATCCCTCTGTGTTTGGGGCAGCTCCTTCTCCAAGGAAAGCAGGTGGGAGTTGGAGCCAAGGAGCTGAAACTTTGGCAAAAGGTTTAATAAGACATTCAATGAACACAAAACACTTCTCAAAGCTGTATATTGGTCCATTCAACTTCACAAACTCTAAGCCATCTGAGTTTTAAGTTGCTCAAAATTTTCAAGAGGTCAGAAATAAAAGAACGAGAGACAGAAATAGAGAATGATGAAAAAGATTTAGAGAAGCACACACAGAGCTACCAACTCCTGGGTTCCAGCACTGTTTAGATAGAAATTCCAAGAGGAGGTAGGGTCAAGATGTGTGCTCGCCTTGTGCTCAGCCTTAAATACCCCTTGGTCTTCCTGGGCCCTTCCCCCAGGTGGGACTTGGGGTCATTTGGTCACTCAGAAGCTGGGCTGGGGGCTCCAGAGGTGGCTGTGGACCATTGCCTGTGCTGTGCCAGGGACTGGCAGACACTGCTGGGCTGGGATAGAGGCCCTGGGGGGATTGGGGTTCCAGGGCAGGGCAGGGCTGGGGTTCCAGGGCAGGGCAAGGCTGGACCTGCCCCTTCCTCCCCCACACACAAAATGTTTCCAGCCAACAATCTCCTCCAGTCTGTCACAACAGGCAGTGTTGGAGGTGAAATCCCAGCTGTGGCCATGGGCACCTGCAGGAAGAAGGACAGCTCTTTTCCATAGGAATGAAAGCCCCAGTTCTCGGTTTATTTCTGATTTAATTGCCTGGAATTTATTCGGTTTTGTTGTTGCTTTGTTTCCTTTTTTGTGCCTGAAGTGTCCAGTCAGGAGCAGAGTGACTCTTGCCAAGGAACTTTGTGGTGCTGTTGCTCAATATTAAATCTGGTTTTTGCTGCTCCCTTGCTGGGGATTTTTTCAGCGCTCTCAAGCCCTCGTTGGCAACAGGGTGAAGGAGCCCTGGGCCAGGCTCTGGCCCTGGGGGACACGGGGACGCTGCCGGGGGGTCCCTGTCCCCTGTCCCGCCCCCCATGGCCCTGTGTCAGGCTCTGGGCTCAATCTCATGGAACATCCTCTGGGGGAGGCTGCGGCGCCGGGGGCGGGGGGACCCGGAGGGACAGGGGACCCCGCTGTGCACGAGCAGTGTTGGACTTCTCTGGGGGAACTGGGAGGGGGGGCTGGGGCAGAGTCACCTCCCCACTGACCTCACACAGCCCCTGTGATGTCACACAGCCCCTGGGGTGTCACAACCCACCCTTGGATGCCACATAGCTCCCTTGTGATGTCATAGGCCCAACTCTGCGATGTCACTCTGTGATGTCACAAAGCTGTGCTGTTACAGAAGATTCTGTGATGTCAGAAATTCACCCTGCACTATGACGTCACAAAGTCATCCTGTGACATCACAGTCTGTTCCATGATGTCATAACCTGCTCTATGATGTCACACAGCCAACTCGGTGATGTCACAACCCACACTCTGATGTCCCTGAGCCACTCTCTACATGACGGCAGAGTCTGCCCTATGGCCTCACACTATGATGTCACACCCTGCTGTGTGATGTCACAAGCCCCTCAGTGATGTCACAAAACCCTCCCTGTGATGTCATACTGCCACTCAGTGATGTCACAGCACACACTTTGACCTCACTGCCCGCTCTATGATGTCATACAGCCATGCCATGATGTCACAGCCTGCTCTCTAATGTCACACTGTCCCCTCTATCATGCCATAGCTGCTTGATGACCTCACACAACATGCTCTGTGATGTCATAGCCCAATCTGTGACCTCACACAACCCACGCTGTGCTGTCACACAGCCCCCCTCTGACATCACAGCTGCTCTGTGCCTCCGTGACACAGCCACAGAGGCGCTGCTGTGACACAGCCCCCTCTGGGACACCCCACAGCCCCTGCCAGTGCTGAGCCCCTGTGAGCTCTGTCTGCGCCCTGCTCGTGTCCCTGCGATGCCCTGGCAGTGCCCCAGCCCTGCTGGGCTGTGCACAGGAGCTGCTCCTGGCCACAGCTGTCTCTCTGCAGCGCTGCCCTTGCCAGGAGCTGCCTCTGGGCCAGGAGCCTGGCCCAGCTCAGCAGCACAGACACAGCACCAGGACGTTAATGACCCTCTGGGGCTTTGGTGCTCTTTGCATCGGACCCAGACCTCAGAGTGTGCTCAAAGAACTTCTCAAGAACTCAAAGTCAGATTCAAAGTCCAGACTTTCTTTAACTTTTAATGGGTCCCACTGAGGGACACAACTCATGTGAAAGTGTCCCCGGGTTCCAGTTAGAGCAGAACACTGGAGGCAGTGATGACAGCTGGGGGCAAACAAGGCAAAGGTGTCTCTGGTGCTGAGCAAACCTGGATATCACCATGGTGTCCTTGGACCTGCATTGTCACACTGACCCACGGTTCCATGAGGTTCCCCAGTGTCACCATGGTCACTGTCAGAGGCTGGATGAGATCAGTGTCCCGAGACACCTTGGGTTGAGCTGTCAATCAGTCCCACAGCTGGGACAGCGCTAACCCGGCTCTGAACGCCCGAGCAATCACAAATCCCAGCTGGGGGGAGGCCCACGAAGGCCCAGGGGCTTAAAACCAAGGAGCACAAGGTCAGCCCCTGCTATGGACTCTGCCTTCTCCTGGGGCTTGTGTCTCACCCACACTGGAACCCCAGGAGCTGGGAGCCACATGTGTGTCTATCTGTGGAGCTTCTGTCTCTCTGTCTCTCTGTCTCTTTCCTCTCCTTCTAATGCTCTTTCTATGGAACATTTTTGGGTCCCTGAACAACTGAAGTGTTTAAGGCTGAGAGGTCCAGCTTGTTCTGGTGCTTTCCATGAACTGATTGAACTCTTGATTTATGAACCAATGCACTAGATGTGGAATCCTCTACACTGAACTCAGAAACACATGCCCTCTGTCAGAGCATTTTCATCTTCTAGATCACTTTCAAGATGCCCATGGCGATGTTGCAATGATTATCACACAGCTCTCCATTTCTGGATGCAGGCTCTGCAGATTCTTTCTCTGCATTCAGTCAGGCTTGCATTCCCTGACAATTCCTGGTAGCCCGTCATGGTTTCTTAGGGCAGAACAGTAACAATGAAAACCTTACCAATGGCACAACTGCCCAGCCCACAAGGAAAAGAAAGAACAAGCTGTCAAGTTCTTCAAACATTTGTCCTGCTGTGCTGCAAGAGTTGAGCTGCACACAAGGTGTGGAAAGCCTAGAGAAGCTGCAGCTGGTGGCACATCTTGTGACAGAAGCTGCACCTCGTTCTCCAGGAAAGGTTCTTGGAAAGAGCAAACAGGAGTGTGGAGAAGATTCTGGGAAAACTGAAACAGCTTTTAGGAAATGAAATGAAAATGGAAAGAAACAATCCAAGATGTTTTTCTCTGTTTATTTTTATGCTCCCCTTTTCCATGTTGCACTGCTTCTCCATCCCCTTAATCCAAATAGATCTCAGCTCTAAGATCCATGACATGGCAAGTTTTAGACACTGTAAAATACCATGAGCTACACACAGTTTTTGCCTTCCCCTGGTTTACTTGGAAAGCAGTGATGGAGACTAAGTGCAGCCCTTGGGTCAGGTACAAATTCAGCATTCAGGGAATGTGCTCCCCTAGGGTTTGATCCTCAGCGGGGACAATGCACAGCAGCGCTCAAGGGGATTCCTGTTCCCCTGTGCAGGAGTCCAGACTCTGGGTCTGGGCTGACCAGGGCAAAGTTCCCGTGTTTGGACAGGCTCAGGGGCTGCCCCTGGGGAGCGGGGGGCTGGGCGCGGGGGCGAGCGGGCAACGGAAAAACGGACACGGGGACAAACGGCCCCGGAGCTTCAGTTGCAGCGGCAGCAGCAGCAGCAGCGGCAGCGGCAGCGGCTGCAGCAGCGAAAGCAGACAAAGCAGCGATTTTGTCGCATTCCTCTTGATTCTCCTCTCCCTTTCCCGCTGTCCCCTCCTCTCCCAATCTCTCTCTCCCCATTCCCAGCCGGGCCATGTCCCCAGCCCGCCCCCAGCCCCGGGCGGGTCTGCCCCGGCCCCGTCCCAGTTCCCGGCCCCGGCCCCGTCCCTGTCCCCGGCCGTCCCGCCGGGGTCTCGTCTCCGCCCGGCTCTGGCCGTGCTGGTGGTGGCGCTGCTGGGCGGGCATCAGTGCCTGGGGCTGGGGCGGCACCGCCGCCCTCTGGCTCCGCCTGGCCCGAGCCCGGCCCCGGCCCCGACGTGGGCTCCAGTCCCGGCCCCGGCCCCGGCTCCTCCCAGGCCCCGCGGAGGACACAGGCGGCGTGGCCGCTCCCGCCGCCCCCGCTGCGGCTTCCCCGGCCCGAGCTCCGCCGCTCGGCAGCGCGGCCGTCGGCCCCGAGCCGCCGCTGTCCCGTTCCAGGGACAGAACGCCTGGGGAGGGCCGGCCCGGGGCGCTCGGGGAGCGCTCGGGGGCCGCTCCTGGCCCCGGGCCGAGCGCTGACAGCCCCGTCCCGCCCGCAGGGAAGGCGCAGGAGGAGGCCCTGCAGGAGCGGTACCGGCTGGGTTCGCTGCCGGGCAGCGGCGGCTTCGGCAGCGTCTTCGCGGCCACGCGGCTCTCGGACGGCGCCCCGGTGAGCGGCGGGGCCGGCGGCAGGCGCAGGAGAAGGGGGCAGAGGAGGAGGAGGATTAGCAGGAGGAGGAGGGGGAAGGAGGAGGAGGAGGAGGGGGGCGGAGGAGGAGGAGGATGGGGCTCGGCGGGGCGGGTGGCGCGCTCAACCCACTGCTCTCCCTTGCTCGCAGGTGGCCATCAAAAGGGTGCCACGGAACCGCGTCCGGCACTGGGGCGAGCTGGTGAGTGAGCGGGGCCAGCGGCAGAAGCCGGGCCGTGCCGGGTGGCGAGGAGCCGGGGCCCGGCAGGGTGGGAGCCGCCGGGAGCCCTGCAGGGAGAGCGGGCATGGGCTGAGCGGGGCATGCAGAGCATCCCGGGCTGGCTGAGGGGTTCCCCAGCCCTGGCACGGCCTCAGCCCCACTGACGGCATCGCGCTCCTCCCGCAGCCCGACGGCACCAGCGCACCCCTGGAGGTCGTGCTGCTGGACAAGGTGTCCTCTGGCTGCACTGGTGTCATTCAGCTCCTGGAGTGGCTTGAGCTCCCTGACAGCGTCGTGCTGGTGCTGGAGCGTCCGGAGCGGTGCCAGGAGCTGTCAGGTTTCCTGGCGGAGCGGAGGTTCCTGCCGGAGGAGGAGGCGCGGGGGCTGTTCCGCCAGGTGCTGTAGGCCGTGCGGCACTGCACCAGCTGCGGGGTCCTGCACAGGGACATCAAGCCTGAGAACATCCTGCTCGACCTGGCCACCGGGCAGCTGAAACTGATTGACTTTGGCTGTGGCGCCTTCCTCCAAGACACAGCCTACACCCAGTTTGCAGGTGAGCTCTGCCGGGGGATGCTCCTGGGCATCTCATGGCCCAGCTGGGGTGCAGCCCCGGGGCTCCCCCTATTGCAGCCAGGATGGGATTAATGCTGGAGCCAAGCTGATTTGGGTGGGGGTGTGAGGGGGGCCAGCTCCAGCCCTGCCGACAGCCTTCAGCACTCACTGTGGCCTGGGCTAAGGCTGGAGCTGGGGCAGCCAGCCTGACAAAAACCCCAGTGGGGGTAGCAGAGAGGGGCGTCTGACCCTGTGCCCTGGATGGTTTGGTGTGCAGGCGAGAAGGGCTTGGACTGCTCTGCTCCCATTGTTTGCCTTGACTGGTTAACATTTTTGGGGGGCCGTGCAGGTGGGGAGTAGAGCGGGCTTTCTCAACCACTGGATGAGTTTTGCTTTTGTGTGTCACGGTTGGGCCTTCCCAGGATTTCTGCTGCCCTCTTCCAACACCAGTGGCTTCTTTTCCAGCCCCAAGTCTGTACACAATTCCCAGGTGCTGGTGAGAGGGCAGCAGTCACCCTGTGTGCCACTGGGGCAGCCCCCACATGCCATGGGGTGCTGGGGCCAGGCTCTGGGAGCAGCAGCGTCCCCCTGATGAACTCTGTCTGTGTTCCACAGGAACCCTGTCCTACAGCCCACCAGAGTGGATCCAGCACCAACGCTACCACGGCGAGGCAGCGACGATCTGGTCCCTGGGCCTCCTGCTGTACCACCTGGTCATGGGGAAGCACCCGTTCAGGAGGGGCCAGGAGATCATCTGGGGGCGGATCTTGTTCCCACGACGGCTCTCTCAAGGTGGGTCCTCATCTCTGGCCACAGGGGCAATACCAGTGCTGGGAGACAGTAGCAGCTCATGAGCATCCTGCTCTGGCAGCTGCTGAGGAGGTGGCACATGTCCTGCTCTCCTGCTCTCCTCCAAACACAGAATCCATGGGGAAGTTTAGGCCCAGCTCTGGGCACACCCAGCATGGCCTGGGCATGGGAACAGGGGGGCAACTTCTCCAACTGACTGGTGATTTCTGGTTTGTTTCCCCAGAGTGCCAGGATCTCATTAAGAGGTGTTTGTCCATGCAGCCCTTGGACAGGCCATCCTTAGAAGAGCTTTTCCGTGATCCATGGGTGCAGGGTGGTCTTCTGCCCTAGAAGATGGGAGAGCTCCACGTGCACAGTTGGATCCAGGGGCCTGGCAGGTAACAGCTCCACACATGTCCTGGCAATCAGTGGCAAAGCCAACCAGACTGGTTTTGTCCAGCCTGTGTCACTGCCCAGGGGTCATCAGATGGGAACACGCAGCCCTTGTGCTGGAGCTGAGCTGCTCTGCCCAGCACTGGTGGCCACCATCCGAACTGGTTTTGCTTGTCCTGGTTCCCTGACAGCTGGGGCCCTGGGCAGAACCCAGACAGCCTGGGCTCACCCCAGGGAAGGAGAAGGAGCCCCTGGAGAAGCTGTACCAGGTGGGGCTGCTGCTGCTGGGGACACGGAGGATGACATCAAGGATGACAACCTCTTCCTCCACCTGGTCACCGGCAGCTGAGGATGATGGACTTTGATTCTGGCACCTTCTCCAAAGCCAGGCTCCACAGGGAATTTGAAGGTGAGTCCACACGCAGGGGGATGCTCCCAGATTTGGGCATTGCACAGCCTGGCCGGGAACCAAAGGTTCCCCCATTGCTGGGGCAGATGCAGCTGATCCTTCAGTCGGCTGCCAGGCTGCTTTTGGCAGGGCTAGGGGGATGGGCTGGGGTGCTGATGAAATGGGAGTGGGCTCCTGGCCCTGCCAACAGCCCCAGCACCCACCGTGCCCCGGGCTGGGGCTGGGGCTGGGGCAGCCAGCCCGACACAAAGAAACCCCCATGGTGGGAGCAGAGGTGGGACTCCAGAACCTGTGCAGGGGCTGCTTTGCTTTGCAGGCAAGGAAGGGCTTGGGCTGCTCCACTGCCCCTGTTTGCTTTGGGATCACCGTTATTTTGGGGGGCAGTGCAGGGGGGAAGGGAGACAGCCTGGGCTTCCCTCACCTGTGGGTGGGTTTTTCCCTGGCCTGCAGGGGTTGGGCCTTCCTTAGCCCCTGACAGAGATAAGATTTTTGACCTTTTTTCTTGTTCCCCTTTTTGTCTGTAATCTATTTTCAATAATTTGTTGTGTGTTTTTCTAGAGGAAGCGTTCCAGGTGGGGTCCAGTCTGGATGGGGAAGTGCTTGGGAGCAGCTGCTGCGTGGATGGGCCGTGCCCTTGGAGAAGGATGAGGACATCGTTTGGGACCAGCTTTTCTTCCAGCGAGGGATGGCGTGAGGTGGGTCCTGTCTGCTTGGCATGGTGGGATCAGAGCTTTGGGGAGATGGCAGCGAGCACAGGAGCATCCTGCTCTGGGCAGCTGCTGAGGGCTGGATGTGCCGTGGCCGGCTGCAGGCTGGGCACATGCCCTGCCCTCCTGCTCTGCTCCCAAAGGCAGCAGGGATGGGCAGCTCTGGGCACAGCTCTGGGCACGGCCAGCATGGCCTGGGCACTGCGGGTGGCTGGGACAAGGGGACAGGAGCCTTCAGCTGACGGGCGCTTTCTGGTTTCTCTCCTTGCAGCCGGGCTCTGCGGGTGCTGAGGCTGCTCTGGGCTCTGCCAGGGCTCTGCTGGAGCTCAGCACCGGGCCGCAATCAGCCAAAGAAGAAATGGGGTGACCTGCAGCACAGACCTGCTGGAGCATTTCAGCAACACAGCTCAAGGTTGCAGAGTGTACACCTCCAAGGGCAAACATGACACCACCCAAAAATTAAACTTGTTCAATAGCTTCTGAAATGAAATCAATCTGGGATGACCCCAAATGACATTTTACAGCTTGCTCAAGCTGTAGCTCAGCCCTTCTCTGAACTGTTCTCTCCCCCACCTGCCTTTTACTTCCCAACTGCTCCCTCTTGTCCCCCAGTGAGTTCCCAGCCCATGGCAGTCTCCATCACACTGTTGCCTTCCTTGGTGCCCCTCACCATGAGGAAGGCCGAGCCCCAGGCTTAGGGACTCATCCTGTCACTGGCTGAGGAGCAGCAATGTCTCAGAGCTCCAGTGGGATTTTAGTGTCATTCAGAGCTCCTCTTCTGCCCTCAGCTGTCCTCACTGCTGAGTTCCCACTCCCTTTTCCTCGTCCTTGCAGCAGGATGAGCTCTGTGAATCCCCTTGAGCCTCCCCACTCTGCCCAGCCCACGCACCCACCTCAGTTATGCTGAAGCTGCAGCTTCTCTGTCTCCTGTGGCACACCAGTCCAGTCCCCTGTGCGGGGAGCCCCAGCCCCAGAGCACAGCACTCAGCAGTGCACTCCAGGCTGGAGCAGCTGCCCTGCAGCCATGGCTTGGCTCTTTGTGGCAAGGGAATGCTCCCTGTTTGCAGCTGTCCCTGCAGGATGGCCCCAGGGCAGAGCCCAGCCGGGCTCCCACTGCAGCCCCTGAAGCTTGGGGCAGACAGTGGTCCCAGAGCTGGGGTTCACGGGGAGCACCCGGAGCTGTGGCTTTCAGTCAGTGTTGGCAAATGTTGTGTTCTCATCTCCTGCAGCCTGTGGGGAAAGCAGCCTGTGCTGCCAGGCCTGTGTGTGCCAGGGGCTCTTGGATGTCTCTGTACCCATGGACAGAAGGCTCTGTGTGTGCCAGGGGCTCTTGGATGTCTCTGTATCCATGGACAGAAGGCTCTGTGTGTGCCAGGGGCTCTAAGATGTCTCTACCCATGGACAGAAGGCCCTGTCTGTGCCAGGGTTTCCATAATGTCTCTGTACCCATGGGTATGGAATAGCATGGACACTGAAAGTGTCAGTCCCGTTGCTTGCACGCTCCTTCCTTTGTGCACAAGACACATCCAGGCACACCCCCATGTACAGATACATTAAAAGGACAGGGAGGGACAGAGATTTCCCACAGTACTCCAACTTTGGCATAACTCACCTTTTAGCTGGTGGCCAGGGGATTTTTTTTCCCAGCTCTGTGTGAGAAGGTGTCCAGGAGCTGAAGGAGCGGCATTTAGAAGCAGTTTCAGGATTTCTAGGCAGGAAGTGGAGCTGACAACCATCCACGTAACTTGCCGTATTCATCAGGATGTGCTGCTGGTTCTTTGGGAATATGGCCCAATGGAGAGACGAGACTTGGAAAAATCCCAGCTCTCTGTGGGTTTGTGCAAAGGGGGAGCAGCAGAAACACTTTGTGTCTGCTTTGGGGACACAAGGTCCAAGGAGCTGCGGTGGCAGAGGGTGACCTGGGCTGGTGGCAGGTGAAGTCCTGGTTCATGGCATCCCAGAGTGGCACAGGACAAAGCTCCAAGCACTCCCAACCCCACTGATGAAGTCTTTGTGATGCTGCACATCCTATAGGAAAAGCTGCTGTCACACAATGCACTGGGATTTCTAAGTTTCATTTTAATTACTTTAGGTCCAAGTTTCAAACTGCAATGTTTTTGTTCTCAAGACACAGTCGTGCACAATCCATCTCTCATCCTCCTATTGCTTCAACACCAATTAAAAAAAATAAATCTTAATATTGGAAACAAAACCCAATGTCTTTAAAAAAAGAATGCTGGGGTCAGTCAGTAAGATGGATCCAGGCCATCAGAACAGGCACAAAGTAAATGAGTTCTCCTTTTAAAAAGATCAGTTACCTCTTAAATCCAAAGTTACAGAAGATTTCATTACACATTTGTTTCTTTTTGTTTTCTCTTTCATATTTTTCTCATTTTTAAAATTTTTTTCTATTTCTTTTTAAGTAGATAACACATCATGTAAAATAGGTAAGATTTTTCAGCAAAAATCAGATTTTTCAGCAAAAATAAGATTTACAGCAAAATAAGATACATTTCTGATAAACAATGAAAATATTTACTCCTCTGTTTAATTTTCTCTGGATACCCTGCGGTAAAAAATCTAGCAGATATGAGAAGAGGTGTCAAGTGTTTGCTTTGGACTAAGCTGGAGTTCAGCACTGCTGACATCCTGATCCAGCCAAGAGTTGCAGAATTCTTTTGCACATCCCGAATGTGTTTGCAGGCACAGCACCTGCAGTGCTGACACACCAGTGCACGTGAATAACTCTGTTACTCCCTCACAGAATTTGGGCTCTGCCCCAGAGCGAGGTGCTCCAGCCCTTTGCTCCTGGTTCCCGTGGGGAGCAGCTCCCTTCCCTCTGGCTGAGCTGCTCAGGCAGAGCCCGGCAGCTCCTGGCCCTGCAGGGCTGAGGCTTTTCCCCGTTGCTGGGCACAGACTGATGGAGCAGCACCGCTGAACACGGGCACACACAGGGACCAGCAGCAGCTGCCTTTGGCCACCTGAGGCTCCAAGGCCCAAACTCAGAGCAGACAGGGCTGGAAGAGACTCACAGGCTCCCTGCTGGCTGTGCTGCCCCACTTGTGCCCACCTGGGAGCCCCCAGGGCCAGCAGGGAATTGAGATGGCAGCCCTGGGCTCCTGGAGCTTGTGCAAGGAGCGGAGCTGGGGACTCCCTGTCCATGGGGAGCTTCCAGATGGAAAAGGCTGCTGTGCCCAGGCAGCTCCAAGGGCACAGAAAGGAGGGTCTCCACCACGGGATCTGTGCCAGTCCCACAGTCCTGGGCAGCAGCCACCGAGCCCTGGGGGAGCAGAGGGCACAGCAAGAGGGACAAAAGCAGGCAAGGTCAGAGACTGGAGAGAGCCAGACCCGGCAGCAGGAACAGCTGCTCCATTGCACTCTTGGAGAAAGCTCTTGGCTGCTTCAAAGCGCTGAAAGGCGTGCAGGGCAGAGAGGAGGCCACACCAAACACTGCTCCTGTTTCCACAGCCTCCCCTCTCCGTGTCCCAGAAGGAATTGGATGGACTGTGCTCTTCTCTCCGAGTGTCTCGTTCAGCACGAGCGGCTGAGCGCCAGGAGCTGAAGGAGCTGAAGCCTCAGGCCTCAAGAGCTGGGCCTGAGGAGACTTTGTGAGCAAATGAATGCTGCTAACATGGACCTGGCTGAATGCAGCAGATGGAATCATGGAATCACAGAATCCTTTCTGTTGGAAAAGACCTCTGAGCTCATCCAGTCCAGCCGGTCACCCAGCAGTGTCGAGCCCAGCACTAAACCACGTCCCTGAAGTGCCAAGGCCTGGACAACAGCCCTGAGTGAGGCCCTGAGCCAAAGGTGGCCTCTGGATGAACCTTCCAACCAAAGGTTATCTTTGTATCTGCTCACTTGTCACTGTAGAGCAGGACGGGAACGAAAATGACTCCAAATCAAAGGCAAAGAGAATGAACTCCGATCTATTTCAAATGCACCGCTCCATTTATAGAGAACATCATGCGGACTGATTTCATTGGTCTTAGAGTAAAAACATCTCACACCACTGGTGTGCAGTGAATGACGCACGGTGGCAGAACCTATCTATAAACAATGTGAACAACAAGATAGATTAGAGAATTATTTACATTCTTTCCCAACTGTCTCCCAGGCTCTCGCCTGGTTAGAAAACCTTCTCTTTTTCTCTCTGACTGAACTGAGAATATCCACACCCTGCTTTCTGGGATTTCTGGCCCTGCCTCCTGTCCCAGAGTTTGGCAATTCCCCTTGCACAGCGTGCTGAGCTCTCCATGACCAGCTCGAGAGGTTTCTCAGCTGTTGCGTCCTGTGGCATGGCACAAGAATCTGCCTCCAATTAGCTCGGGAGCGCAGCTCCAGACACATGGGTTTGGTTGAGTAAATGCTATTTGTTTGGTGGGTAATGATGTTTTTCTAAGCTTATGCTTTATTCATAGCATGAGTGACATTTCTGCAAGAGGTAGTGATGTGTCTCTGGGTCTTAGTTCTGTTCTGGTTTTGGAAAATACACTTCAAACAGCTATAGCATTACACATTAGATAACCGGCGTATGAGTAAAATTACAGTAATAACTAGGGGCTTATGAATTAAATGAAATAAATATAGACACTAGGTTTTAAAAACAACAGGCCTTTACTATGATGAAAGGAATAATTTCGATTCAAGGGTGGAATAGATCTTGGGTTTGAATTTAATTATATGTTACAGTTTTGCAATTATCATTGTTGGATTACTCATGGGATTAAAATGCACATCTTTTAAAATGAAAGGTAGAAATATAGCTTTTTAAACATTTCATTTCAAGATCATTAGGTACATTATTACCTCAGCTACAAGACAATTTCATTTTTGCTCTGATGCTCTTTGATTTCTAACAGATAGGAAACAGCCTTCAGTAGTCGCTCTTCATTGTGTTTCTTTTTCTGTATTCCCATGTCTCATCCTAAATTGCTTCTATTGAAGATCTGCAGTGGCCCAAATGACCATATTTGAGCTCTGAATTTGTTGTATCTCTCTTCCTGTTTTTTCTTTTGGCCTGTTTTCAGATTAATAATGTGAGACTAGATAAGCTTCATGGAAAAAAAAGAGTCTATTTCATCATGTTAATCCAATAATACTATCAGGCAGCATCAAACAAAAAAGCTGTGTGTTTCTCCAGAGCCCTGAGATGAATACCTTTTTTGAAACATGGAGATTTATATTCCTGTGGGAATGTAAGTGATATCAAGGGCAGCAGATTTTGAGTGCAGCTGTTTTTACCATTAACAGAGGTAAGTATTTGAAGGAATTTTGATATTTCAGCCATGGTTTATTATCAAGGGTCTCTTGTGTGAAATATGCCAACCAGAACATAGATGACCATTGATTGCTACATTTGGCTTCATTAAAAAAAAAAAAAAAAAAAAGGAAGAAATTTCTTAAATGCATTATGTTTTTAATATTTAAGAAGTAAGTTCATGGAAACCTGGAAACTCATACTCAGGTGCTGTGAATCACAAGAGTTTCTTGTGGAACAAAGCACAGCCATCTATACTGTGTGTGTATCTGAGTGTGCGTGGGTTACTTTTTTGTGAATCGTGAATCTTTTCTATCTTTAGATTGTTATTAATAGAAGAACTTTAAAATTCCTTTCACATTGATAGCCAGAATTTTGGATCAAATACATAGAAAGAAATACAGAAGTGTGGGCATTTCTGAGGTTCTAGAGTTCCCCATATGACCAAGCAGTAGAGTTTATAATCTCTGTATTTTAACTTTCCTTGTCCGGTAATATGGACTAGAAAAATAAGATTTGTATATAGAGTCTAAAAGCATAGAAGATTAATAGTTTGAAGTACTGCCTTCAGCTTTCACAAAATTCATGGAGAAGTGAAGACTAACAACATTAAGGAGGTGTTCAATAGCTGTGTGTGATTGACCAAAGCAGTTTCATTAGATTTTCTTTTCCCTCTTTTTTTTTTTTTTTAATAATTTAAGCTGTGCTTTTGCCAAATACCAGTCTCAGAACTTTGCACCCTACATTCTGACAAGAGGCAGCAGTATAAAAGAGGTGGGAAGAGAGGCTTTAGCAATATATTTTCTCCTTTTTCCATTCTCCCAAGGCAAAACCTGGAGTCTTTCTGAAGCCATTGGCCAGCATTTACTCTTTATCTCCAGCCTGTATCTACATATTAATTTTTTAAAAATTGTATTCAATGGATCATGTAAATAAGTCTGCTGTCCAGCAATTATTCATGTAAGATGCAATTCAACCAAATTGTATTGTGATTTTCCTATTGCAAAATCTTGTCCTTTTTAAAAAATTTACTAATATTTTATTTTTCTGAAGGCAGAGTGGATGCAGACAATGTACCTGCCAAAGTCAGAGAGATTGCAGACAGGGTTTCCAGCTTTTAAGTTTCCAGGGCTTTGTGTATTCAGATTCAGGCATTCTAACTTTGAACCTGCAGCCATTTAATCTTGCAAAGACAAAGGTTGTATTGGCATGGAAGCAAATACAGAAATGCACTCTGTAAGGCCATGAAAGAATGTCACTGCATTACAGCAGCCTAACAAGGTATCATACATCAGCTGAAGCATTGTAATTGTCTGTCTATGCACTTGAGCTTGCCCAGAGCGAGGTAAACATCCATATGCTCCAGGGATTACTCATTAAATGAAGCATTATGGTTTAGTACTGAGAAATCTCTGCTGTCCTTCCATTATTTTCTACTTAAATGATCATTTTCTTCTGCATAACAGTAAGTTTTAATTACGCGATTTGCTGTGTGTCTATGTTGGATGTTTTTCAGTGTCTCATGCAGACTGTAGACAAACACATACATGTGTGCAGACACAACATTTTCCCTGCTATAATTTGGTATTTCTGGCACTTTGCAATAGTAGGGTCAAAGCCAAACTGTAGCTACCTCTGGAAAATCTTACAAGTAGCTGTAATTGAAAAAGGCAGTATAACTTTTCTGTTTTAAAACCTAGTGGAGACTTTTTTTCGGAAAATGGAAAGAATTTCATCATTGCTTCAATGTGAGTTTTTGATGAAGTCATGGAACTTTTGAATGTGTGTATTTTTTGAAACAATTCTGAAACTCATTAGGCAGTAACAGAAATGCCATTACATTATCGTGATCCACTGCTAACTCAAAATTTGACTTTTGATAGATGTAGTAAAAAGAATGAAATTATTCTGAATTCTAAGTAAGTAAATACAACTAGTTTGATCCTCCAGGATAATTACAGTTTATAATACTGAATTGAAAAGTTTATTGTGGTTGTAAAACAAAAGGAACTTTTTGATAGGGCTTACTGTTGTAGTTCTGTGAGATGCAATCCTTTTGGATATTTCCTACCCCTCATGATTCACTCTGTTGCTAATGAAGCTGTATTCTGACAGGCCTTTAAATTAATGCCTATGCCTGTATGAAGCACAAGTATGGAGTACATAAAGTACAATTGTTTTAAGTATTTATATTTGTCTACTGATGCACTAGAATCTAACAAACTCAAAGGAGGAATCCCTTTCACGAGCTGTAAATTTCAAAAGTTCTGACCTATTGACTTCATGAGAGTAAAAATTCTCCAGTGGGAGTAAGATGTTCATCATGCCTTAACATAAAGTCCAGGAGTCAGGGAAATGCCTGGCTGGAATAAACAAGCAGCTCATCCAGTCTGCCATTCTGGCACCAAGGGCGGGTAAGACCAGATGTTTCAACGGAAGGCATAAATCTTCACAATTTTACTGTTCTGTATTGCAAGATGATGTTTCTTACATCACTCACACCTTGAAACCTGAAGATTAAGAGAGCTTATAACTCTTACTTCCTCATAGTCAGTTTATAACATAAATCTTAAAGCACATTTCTTAAATTATTCAGTAATTTTGAAAGCAGATTTTGAAGATACATTATCAACTGGTGCAAAAGTAAAACGCTTCACCTCCATGCTGCCTTTATTAGAGTAAAAGTTGTGAATATGAGAAATCCTGGTCATTTCAGTAAACTAAAAGTGAATTTTACTGCAGCGTGAGAGAGGCAAAGGGCCTTGTCAAGGAGAGATGTGACAGATCTCCCCAGCTGCTGGGTGCTGGGATGCCTTTTCCATCCTACCTGCCTGCAGGTACTCACCAGTTCATGTGTGGGAACCCTTCTGCTACCAATCCTGAGCCACTGATGGCTGTGAAACTGAAGGGTTTGTCTTTCACTGATCTCAGCTCTGATTTTGCCCCATGTTTGCCAGCCTTGGCAAATGCTTACTCTGTTGAATTGAACTTAGTTTGTTCAAAGCTGATCCTGGATTCTCACCAAAGATTTAGTTGTGAAATATCTCGTCTTGTGCAGTGACCATAGCAAGATATTTCTCTTTGGCAGCAAACACTCATTAGAACTGATGACTACTATCACCTTCTTAACTTTCTCTTGACCAATTTTCACTTAATTTCCCACTCACTCCGTGAGACAATTATACAAAATAAATAATGAGGTAGCATGTGTAATGCAGCTAATGTTGAAACAGTTGGATGAGCATCAAACTAAATCAGAATTTTCCTTTTTTTATTGCCCAATGGGAGCTACTTTCTGGCTAATGTTATGAAGGTGGTGGTGTATGAGGGGAAATTAATACATTATCACATTGCACTATTGGTATTGGAAGTGGTTCTTCACACACTGGGTAGCAGACATATAAACTTGTTTGCCAGATGGTGTTGAGATGCAAGAATTTTACAAGGGCTCAGAGGGATGCTGGACAAGTACTTGAAAGTGATATCTACTTGGGGGTTGCAAAATAGACAGGCCACAATAGGCTCAGGAAATCTCCTGAGCTGAAAATAGATGGAGAGGAGGGGGGGCACTAAGGGTAGGGAAATATCGTATATAAATGTTCTATATTTATTCTTCTTGCTGTTGAAAAGAGACCACTAGACTGGATGAGCCTTCAGTTTTGCCATTACAAACATTTTTATATTCTTATTTAAGTAACAAGTTGTTGTGTGAGAGGATTTTTCTGGAACAGGAAATTAATGTTGAAGGTGGAGAAAACCCAGAACTGCTTAAATGTAGAATATTAGTAATATCTTTTGTGATCCGTATTGCTAAGGAAAGAAAAAGAGAGACAACTTTAATACTGAAAGAATATCAAATGTGAATACTTTCTCAGTTACTGACTGCCTAAGTTTGCAGTCTTGCCTTTTTAGCTTTTATATTTCACCTTATATTACCGTCAGGAATAGATCTTCATTGTTTTGTGGTGACTTCTACTGGTAGTTCACCAGGTACATATAGAAGGCATTTTCTGGTCTAGCTGTCTGTCTCCTACATCCTACATGCTTCTTTCTGTGGTAGAACTTAAGTTCCGTAACTTGCACTACAGTACGCATATACTATTGATAAAGGAAAAAACGGCTGTAGCACTATGTCTGCTAAAGATATTCTTCTTTTTCAGAAAGCAGATCCTTATGTGGAACAATTAAAGGAGACATGGTCAAGTTATAGTTCATGGGTCAGTTTAGTGTCTCATGATACTGAAATTTTTTATGCACTTACTTTAATCTTGTTTTTTTTCATTTGTCTCATCCTTCATTGGGGTTGGCCTTGCATGCTGAATTCTTTTCTTTTTATTGCTTTATGGTTTTTAATGTCTGCACAAACTCCTCTGAAAAACAAGAGTGTGGTTGAGGTGCCTCTAAAGAAACAGAGATGCCAGGGCTTGAGTGGGCTTTTTGAATTCACTCACTCTGCATGTCCTGACTACCAGAGCTGGGTTATAACTTGTAAAAGTCACTAGAAACAGCTGACTTTCTTATCATCCATAAAATTTAAATTTGCATCTGGCAGACTTTTTGTTGCCAAAAAAGTTTAGGAAAAAAGTTACAGTTATCATTGTTACTATTGCCCTTCTTAATTTTATTAGGATTAATGATGATGGTGAAAATTATAACTGTCCTTACTCCCAGAATTGCTCTACTTGATATTAAGAAGACCAAAACTCTGCTGCAGTGGTTTCTTTTGCCTGTTTTAATGTTTTAATGGGTAATATCAGCTACAGACTTTTATCAGCTATCTGAAGTTACTGCTTGCTGATCATTAGCATGACTACAACCCATGAGTTTATAGATATCCTGAAACCATTCAAGAATAAGTTCTGCGAGAAGGTATTTTTCCAGAAAATCTATCTGTAAGAAAAATTGCTTTTTGCATCCTGCCAGTGTATTAGTGGTGTGAGACAATAGCAATTATACAGTCATTTTCTTGGTACAAGTTATTAGTCATCTTTGTTCTTTTGAGGAGATATTTTCAGTGGTTTGGTTTTTTTTTTTTTTTTTTTTTTTTTTTTTTTTTTTTTTGGCATTAATGGCACTTCTGTCACCATCTGGCTTATTCAATTACAGATCTCCAGAATAACAAAACTCACAGTTTGCATGTATGTCTCTGTTTTTCTTGGGGTCCGGAGAAATGTGACTATTCTGCATTTCCTAGAAAGGGAGTTGTGAGACCTCAGCCCTCATTGCACATTACACAGAAAGAATCTGTAATGAGCTCTTTCTGTGCCTCAGGAGGAGCACAAAGCAGCTGGAGCGGGACTAAGAGTCCAGACAGCTGAGCTCAGTGGGGATGGAGGATGGTCAGCACTACAGAGAAAATGTTCGATAGCTTGTCAATTCATGACCCTGAGGTCCGAGAGGCTTCCATTCCCTCGGACAAATGCTGATCCCCATTAATATGAATGGTTGAACTTCATTTGACATCAGTCAGTCCAGGGTCTGAGTGCAAGTACATTATTCCCCGTGCCATTAATGCAAGTCACATACCCCAGCTAGGCAGATAAGGGAAATAGAATTTTCAGTAGTCATTGTTGTTTTGCTTTGCAGTACTGTGTGGAGGTGGTCAACTCCTCATGCTTGATTATCTTCAAGATATTTGTTGCACTTTATAAAGTTCATCGGCAAACTTGTGCTTGCTTCTTAAAAGTAGTCTGCTGTGTCATGTAGCCCATTTGACTGGGTAGAAAGAAGCATGTCATGTTTAAGATAGTGACACTGATAATTAGCTGTTAGTATCGAATTCCACTTCTTTTTTTCACTTCAATTCCTCCTAGAATATCTAGTGAGTACATTTAGCATCAGTTTCCCCAGCAGAAATAGTAGGCACACATTTTCTTTACAATGACTCCATGATGTATGTACTAGTTACTGTTATATTTTAAGTTGAATGTATGAAAGGTATTATATAAGTTTTGAAAACTACCTTAATAGTGTTTTATTCTTCTCTAGGCACAGGAATTTTGATTTTGTATTGTGATTTAAATAGACAATAACTAAAAGTGAAGGCTTTAGTTTCTTAATTGGTTGTCACATATTTTAGGGGTGGTTACCATTTAGTTTGGTAAAGGATCCGAAGACTCAGATTCCTTTTGAACAGCCAATATCTATTTTTTCTGATGATTTATTCATAGCAGTTAGGTTTTTGCAATTCCTTGTGAGGAAATTGCCCTTCATAGGATCTGTCTATGTAAGGTTGTTGTATAATGCATGCTCATTTGCTTAGTTGTATTTGTAAGCTCCAGCTGTGCCCATCACTTGCTAAATCTGTCATTAAAGGATTTTGTTTTAAATTCTGCCTGGCTTTGTTTTCAGATGTCTCTGAATTCCTTCCTGTGTTGAGTCACAGCTGTGAAAAGAGAAATCTCCCTCTTTAATTCAAGGGGTCAGTGGTTTAAAAGCACTAAAGCCTTGTGGGGAACAGCTTAAGGAAGGTAGTTAATCATAGTGACCCCAAGACTTCATAAACTTACACAAGGCTCATCTGACAGGCAGAGTCCTGGATATCTTCAAGCCCTGGTTTCTTTGAGGAGTAACTGTTTTGCCAGGGAGTGGAATCCTCTATGGAACAAGCACCAGTGATGGGTCTTTGCCACCTGCTCAGCTGTGGCTATAGGAACACAGCTTAATCTTCTCCACCACATTTCTTTTTCTAGCTAAGCCAGCATGCAGCCCAATTCCTTTCTAGTAGTTTTTTTTTCCCTGCAATGTTGAGAAATATTTAATGTGGTAACTACAATGGCTTCCACTTCCTGGTGTCACTGGGACATAATAGACTGGCAGGAAAGAGCTGCTGATCTGGATAGAAAAGAGAGGTCAGGAGGGAACACACAGATGGTCTTGTGTGCTGGGCGAGCAGAAGTCATTGGCGTGGTTTGGGTGTCAATAATTCATCCAGTGGCATTTTTCACCCAACTTCTTCAGACTCCAGTGGGGAAATCTTGGAATAAATCCCCCTCTTGTCTCCGTGCAGGCAAAAGCCTTATTTCACATACCATGTTAATAACTTTGGCACTCAGCTGTGGGCTTAGTTTTCACGGGATGGGCAAACCAGGACCATGGGGGTGAACTGTACGTGGAAGCTGTGAGATACTGAATTAAGTGATACAGCTAATGCAGTGCCTGTACCTATGCTGTGTGTACTCCACTTGTCCTATGCACACATTGCTATTCTTGGTACAGGGGTTGATTATCTGCCTATGGATCAGTTCTTGAATTGCTTCAGCTTTTGGACAGTGTTATAAAAGAAAAGCGATCCTGTTTTCAGTCAGATTTTAATAGTGAAGTAGTTAATTCGTAAGCAGCTCAGGTAGACATTGCCCTTATCAGAAGAGTCTTTGGGAAGAGAAGGTCACTAGAGAGTAGAAAAAGTCATTTGATGGCTGTCAGACATCCAAGTTTAAGTGGAAGGGTGTTGGATGTTGAGCAAGACCTTCAGTGTGTGATTCAGTTCAGTTATTAATTTGTCCATTAACTGCTAAAGGAAATAGTAGAAAAATTAGGATTGAAGGAGACATGAGGAAGTCATATGATTTTATTTGTATTTCGAAGGATGGATAACTTCAGCTTTGGATTAGATTGCTTAGAGCTATGTCCAGTCAAGCTTCAAATGTCTGCAAAGATGGAGAATCCACAATTTCTCTGAGCTCCTGTTCCAGTGTTGACAATCCTTTCATTCCCTGAGGAATGAAACCTCAGAAGTCCCTCAAGATTGAGATTGCCTCATCATCTTAGGGGACAAATGACTTAGGGGAAAAGGAAATGAGAAGTGTTTTACATCCTGCCTTTTTAATGTTGGACTTCTGGTTATGGAAACTAACTGGTTAACCATCTAAATTTTTTCCTTTTTTTCAGTGAAATACTGATTCATCCTTGCACACTGTGTCCTCACAAGACACAGGAAAGTTATTGTGATTTTAAACTAAAGTGGAAGTATTTCTGTGTTGAATGGAGGAGGTGATGCATGAATTCTTGGTTTCTTTTTCAGTAGGGCTGTTTCAGATTCCAGGAACTGTCATGATAGCACCCCTCATAAAGCAGCTTAAAAATAGCAAAACAACTGTTGCACCAAATATAAAGTGATTCCTGCTGTGTCACAAACAGAAAGGTTTTTGAAGCTCTGAATAGATAGCAGCATGTTGTAACCCTTGAAAATGGTAAAATTGATGATCAGAGGACACAGGGCTGTTAAAGCTTTGATGACCTGCTGTCTGAACCCATACTGGCAGTGTGTTTTTCCTTACACAGCTCTGTGAAGTTCTTTATAGAAAATGAAATTGTGATTGCTTGTAATTTTCTGCAGTTTGCACAAGCACTTAAATCACAAATAAAACACTGTAAAAAGTGGTATGTGAGTCATGGATCTCCCTGCAGGAGTTCCAAGTCTGTTGTCCCTGTGGAGAAGGTTGGCTGTGTGACTAGGGGGATGTGGGTACTGGTCCTGACGGCTAGTGTGATGTTATCCAAGGGATGTCATCTCCTATGGCAGCATTAAAAGAAATCCAGCTACCTCTAAAAAGGATAGAGGGTAGAGAATGGAGACATTAAAGCTTTTAAAGTGCTCAGATGCTGTGATGATGAGTACCTGAGGGAAACCCATCAAGAGGAGCAGGTCCCCATTGAGTCAATGACTTGTGTAAGCTCACAAGTGGGATTTTTTATAGAGACTCTGCTGATTCTCTGTCACATATACTCCAAATTTAAATGAAATCAAGTGTTTAAAAAAACCAGGAAGAAAGCAAATGTGTTCAGTCTAACAATAAAATAACTGGGTTATTGGGCCAACAGATGATCACTGCTGTGCAGTGTACACGTTCATATGTGTATCACTTTACATTTTAGCTGCACAAAATGTTGATCCAAAATTAGGTGGACAATGCATTAAAAAAACCCGTCTCCAGTAGACTTCAAGAATATAGTAATGATTTTTTAAATCAATTTGTTGAAAGTGGAAATTAAAATCCTTCCGGCATGTCTTTCCCTATAGTGTAGTTTATATATGAAATCCTGCGGACTGTGCTGCACAGAGTTCACTGACAGTGCATCAAATAATGAGGCCATACGTTGATGAAAGGAATTTTAGTAAAATATGCCATTGGATATACAGCAAACAGATTTGATCAAAGCCCAGCTGCCGTATGAAGTACACATTTTTTTAACCATTACTAAACTGCATTAGCCTGAATTATTTTGAAAGTTATGATTTGACTTCTACACAGCTGACAATAAACTAAATAGTACTGGCAGTTAAGGAAACATGCTTTCAGGATTTGTAAAATAGAAAAAATAAAAAAAAATTTTATTATATTAAGATGCCAACTACAACGTGCAGTTGCCTCTACTCAACATTTGTAACATTCTGTTTTTATCGGAGAGTCTCACAGATTTTAGATTTTTATTTTTTAATCATTGCTGGAGAGGTAAGTGCAGTGCTTGGGTCAGGTACAAATTCTGCACTCAGGGAATGTGCCCCGATAGGGTTTGATCCTCAGCGGGGACAATGCATGGCAGCGACCGAGGGGATTCCTGTTCCCCTGTGTAGGAGTCCAGACTCAGGGTCTGGGCTGACCAGGGCAAAGTTCCCGTGTTTGGACAGGCTCAGGGGCTGCCCCCGGGGAGCGGGGGGCTGGGCGCGGGGGCGAGCAGGCAACGGAAAAACGGACACGGGGACAAACGGCCCCGGAGCTTCAGTTGCAGCGGCAGCGGCAGCGGCAGCAGCGGCAGCAGCGGCAGCGGCAGCTAAAGCACATACTCTATTGAGTCCCTCTCGCATCTCCTCTCCCTCTCCTGCTGTCCCGCACCCTCTCCCGCTCTCCCTTTCCCGTTGTCCCCTCCTCTCCCAGTCTCCCTCTCCCCCTGCCGGGCCATGTCCCCAGCCCGCCCCCGGCCCCCGGCGGGGCTGCCCCGTCCTCATCCCCGTCCCCGTCCCCGGCCGTCCCGCCGGGGTCTCGCCTCCGCCCGGCTCTGGGCGTGCTGGCGGTGGCGCTGCTGGGCGGGCATCAGTGCCTGGGGCTGGGGCGGCACCGCCGCCCTCTGGCTCCGCCTGGCCCGAGCCCGGCCCCGGCCCCGACGTGGGCTCCAGTCCCGGCCCCGGCCCCAGCTCCTCCCGGGCCCCGCGGAGGACACACGCGGCGCGGCCGCTCCCGCCGCCCCCGCTGCGGCTTCCCCGGCCCGAGCTCCGCCGCTCGGCAGCGCGGCCGTCGGCCCCGAGCCGCCGCTGTCCCGTTCCAGGGACAGAACGCCTGGGGAGGGCCGGCCCGGGGCGCTCGGGGAGCGCTCGGGGGCCGCTCCTGGCCCCGGGCCGAGCGCTGACAGCCCCGTCCCGCCCGCAGGGAAGGCGCAGGAGGAGGCCCTGCAGGAGCGGTACCGGCTGGGTTCGCTGCTGGGCAGCGGCGGCTTCGGCAGCGTCTTCGCGGCCACGCGGCTCTCGGACGGCGCCCCGGTGAGCGGCGGGGCCGGCGGTGGGCACAGGAGAAGGGGGTGGAGGAGGAGGAGGATTAGCAGGAGGAGGAGGAGGAGGCGGAGGGGGCGGAGGAGGAGGAGGATGGGGCCCGGCGGGGCGGGCGGCGCGCTCAACCCACTGCTCTCCCTTGCTCGCAGGTGGCCATCAAAAGGGTGCCACGGAACCGCGTCCGGCACTGGGGCGAGCTGGTGAGTGAGCGGGGCCAGCGGCAGAAGCCGGGCCGTGCCGGGTGGCGAGGAGCCGGGGCCCGGCAGGGTGGGAGCCGCCGGGAGCCCTGCAGGGAGAGCGGGCATGGGCTGAGCGGGGCATGCAGAGCATCCCGGGCTGGCTGAGGGGTTCCCCAGCCCTGGCACGGCCTCAGCCCCACTGACGGCATCGCGCTCCTCCCGCAGCCCGACGGCACCAGCGCACCCCTGGAGGTCGTGCTGCTGGACAAGGTGTCCTCTGGCTGCACTGGTGTCATTCAGCTCCTGGAGTGGCTTGAGCTCCCTGACAGCGTCGTGCTGGTGCTGGAGCGTCCGGAGCGGTGCCAGGAGCTGTCGGGTTTCCTGGCGGAGCGGAGGTTCCTGCCGGAGGAGGAGGCGCGGGGGCTGTTCTGCCAGGTGCTGGAGGCCGTGCGGCACTGCACCAGCTGCGGGGTCCTGCACAGGGACATCAAGCCTTAGAACATCCTGCTCGACCTGGCCACCGGGCAGCTGAAACTGATTGACTTTGGCTGTGGCGCCTTCCTCCAAGACACAGCCTACACCCAGTTTGCAGGTGAGCTCTGCCGGGGGATGCTCCTGGGCATCTCATGGCCCAGCCGGGGTGCAGCCCCAGGGCTCCCCCTATTGCAGCCAGGATGGGATTAATGCTGGAGCCAAGCTGATTTGGGTGGGGGTGTGAGGGGGGCCAGCTCCAGCCCTGCCGACACCCTTCAGCACTCACTGTGGCCTGGGCTAAGGCTGGAGCTGGGGCAGCCAGCCTGACAAAAACCCCAGTGGGGGTAGCAGAGAGGGGCGTCTGACCCTGTGCCCTGGATGGTTTGGTGTGCCGGCGAGAAGGGCTTGGACTGCTCTGCTCCCATTGTTTGCCTTGACTGGTTAACATTTTTGGGGGGCCGTGCAGGCGGGGAGTAGAGCGGGCTTTCTCCACCACTGGATGAGTTTTGCTTTTGTGTGTCATGGTTGGGCCTTCCCAGGATTTCTGCTGCCCTCTTCCAACACCAGTGGCTTCTTTTCCAGCCCCAAGTCTGTACACAAGTCCCAGGTGCTGGTGAGAGGGCAGCAGTCACCCTGTGTGCCACTGGGGCAGCCCCCACATGCCATGGGGTGCTGGGGCCAGGCTCTGGGAGCAGCAGCGTCCCCCTGATGAACTCTGTCTGTGTTCCACAGGAACCCTGTCCTACAGCCCACCAGAGTGGATCCAGCACCAACGCTACCACGGCGAGGCAGCGACGATCTGGTCCCTGGGCCTCCTGCTGTACCACCTGGTCATGGGGAAGCACCCGTTCAGGAGGGGCCAGGAGATCATCTGGGGGCGGATCTTGTTCCCACGACGGCTCTCTCATGGTGGGTCCTCATCTCTGGCCATGGGGGCAATACCAGTGCTGGGAGACAGCAGCAGCTCATGAGCATCCCTCTCTGGCAGCTGCTGAGGAGGTGGCACATGTCCTGCTCTCCTGCTCTCCTCCAAACACAGAATCCATGGGGAAGTTTAGGCCCAGCTCTGGGCACACCCAGCATGGCCTGGGCATGGGAACAGGGGGGCAACTTCTCCAACTGACTGGTGATTTCTGGTTTGTTTCCCCAGAGTGCCAGGATCTCATTAAGAGGTGTTTGTCCATGCAGCCCTTGGACAGGCCATCCTTAGAAGAGCTTTTCCGTGATCCATGGGTGCAGGGTGGTCTTCTGCCCTAGAAGATGGGAGAGATCAACGTGCACAGTTGGATCCAGGGGCCTGGCAGGTAACAGCTCCACACTTGTCCTGGCAATCAGTGGCAAAGCCAACCAGACTGGTTTTGTCCTGCCTGTGTCACTGCCCAGGGGTCATCAGATGGGAACACGCAGCCCTTGTGCTGGAGCTGAGCTGCTCTGCCCAGCACTGGTGGCCACCATCTGAGCTGGTTTTGCTTGTCCTGGTTCCCTGACAGCTGGGGCCCTGGGCAGAACCTTGACAGCCTGGGCTCACCTCAGGGAAGGAGGAGGCGGCCCTGGAGAAGCTGTACCAGGTGGGGCTGCTGCTGCTGGGGACAGTGAGGATGACATCAAAAATGACAACCTCTTCCTCCACCTGGTCACCGGCAGCTGAAGATGATGGACTTTGATTCTGGCGCCTTCTCCAAAGCCAGGCTCCACAGGGAATTTGCAGGTGAGTCCACACGCAGGGGGATGCTCCCAGATTTGGGCATTGCACAGCCTGGCCAGGAACCAAAGCTTCCCCCTTTGCTGGGGAGGATGCAGCTGATCCTTCAGTCGGCTGCCAGGCTGCTTTTGGCAAGGCTGGGGGGATGGGCTGGGGTGCTGATGAAATGGGAGTGGGCTCCTGGCCCTGCCAACAGCCCCAGCACCCACCGTGCCCCGGGCTGGGGCTGGGGCTGGGGCAGCTAGCCCGACACAAAGAAACCCCCATGGTGGGAGCAGAGGTGGGACTCCAGAACCTGTGCAGGGGCTGCTTTGCTTTGCAGGCAAGGAAGGGCTTGGGCTGCTCCACTGCCCCTGTTTGCTTTGGGATCACCGTTATTTTGGAGGGCAGTGCAGGGGGGAAGGGAGAAAGCCTGGCCTTCCCTCACCTGTGGGTGGGTTTTTCCCGGGCATGCAGGGGTTGGGCCTTCCTTAATCCCCTGACAGAGATAAGATTTTTGACCTTTTTTCTTGTTCCCCTTTTTGTCTGTAATCTATTTTCAATAATTTGTTGTGTGTTTTTCTAGAGGAAGCGTTCCAGGTGGGGTCCAGTTTGGATGGGGAAATGCTTGGGAGCAGCTGTTGCGTGGATGGGCCGTGCCCTTGGAGAAGGATGAGGACATCGTTTGGGACCAGCTTTTCTTCCAGCGGGGGATGGCGTGAGGTGGGTCCTGTCTGCTTGGCATGGTGGGATCAGAGCTTTGGGGAGATGGCAGCGAGCACAGGAGCATCCTGCTCTGGGCAGCTGCTGAGGGCTGGATGTGCCGTGGCCGGCTGCAGGCTGGGCACATGTCCTGCCCTCCTGCTCTGCTCCCACAGGCAGCAGGGATGGGCAGCTCTGGGCACAGCTCTGGGCACGGCCAGCATGGCCTGGGCACCGCGGGCGGCTGGGACAAGGGGCCAGGAGCCTTCAGCTGACGGGCGCTTTCTGGTTTCTCTCCTTGCAGCCGGGCTCTGCAGGTGCTGAGGCTGCTCTGGGCTCTGCCAGGGCTCTGCTGGAGCTCAGCACCGGGCCGCAATCAGCCAAAGAAGAAATGGGGTGACCTGCAGCACAGACCTGCTTGAGCATTTCAGCAACACAGCTCAAGGTTGCAGAGTGTACACCTCCAAGGGCAAACATGACACCACCCAAAAATTAAACTTGTTCAATAGCTTCTGAAATGAAATCAATCTGGGATGACCCCAAATGACATTTTGCAGCTTGCTCAAGCTGTAGCTCAGCCCTTCTCTGAACTGTTCTCTCCCCCACCTGCCTTTTACTTCCCAACTGCTCCCTCTTGTCCCCCAGTGAGTTCCCAGCCCATGGCAGTCTCCATCACACTGTTGCCTTCCTTGGTGCCCCTCACCATGAGGAAGGCCGAGCCCCAGGCTTAGGGACTCATCCTGTCACTGGTTGAGGAGCAGCAATGTCTCAGAGGTCCAGTGGGATTTTAGTGTCATTCAGAGCTGCTTTCCAGCCCTCAGCTGTCCTCACTGCTGAGTTCCCACTCCCTTTTCCTCGTCCTTGCAGCAGGATGAGCTCTGTGAATCCCCTTGAGCCTCCCCACTCTTCCCAGCCCACGCACCCACCTCAGTTATGCTGAAGCTGCAGCTTCTCTGTCTCCTGTGGCACACCAGTCCAGTCCCCTGTGCGGGGAGCCCCAGCCCCAGAGCACAGCACTCAGCAGTGCACTCCGGGCTGGAGCAGCTGCCCTGCAGCCATGGCTTGGCTCTTTGTGGCAAGGGAATGCTCCCTGTTTGCAGCTGTCCCTGCAGGATGGCCCCAGGGCAGAGCCCAGCCGGGCTCCCACTGCAGCCCCTGAAGCATGGGGCAGACAGTGGTCCCAGAGCTGGGGTTCACGGGGAGCACCCGGAGCTGTGGCTTTCAGTCAGTGTTGGCAAATGTTGTGTTCTCATCTCCTGCAGCCTGTGGGGAAAGCAGCCTGTGCTGCCAGGCCTGTGTGTGCCAGGGGCTCTTGGATGTCTCTGTACCCATGGACAGAAGGCTCTGTGTGTGCCAGGGGCTCTTGGATGTCTCTGTAGCCAGGGACAGAAGGCTCTGTGTGTGCCAGGGGCTCTAGGATGTCTCTACCCATGGACAGAAGGCCCTGTCTGTGCCAGGGTTTCCATAATGTCTCTGTACCCATGGGTATGGAATAGCATGGACACTGAAAGTGTCAGTCCCGTTGCTTGCACGCTCCTTCCTTTGTACACAAGACACATCCAGGCACACCCCCATGTACAGATACATTAAAAGGACAGGGAGGGACAGAGATTTCCCACAGTACTCCAACTTTGGCATAACTCACCTTTTAGCTGGTGGCCAGGGGATTTTTTTTCCCAGCTCTGTGTGAGAAGGTGTCCAGGAGCTGAAGGAGCAGCATTTAGAAGCAGTTTCAGGATTTCTAGGCAGGAAGTGGAGCTGACAACCATCCACGTAACTTGCCGTATTCATCAGGATGTGCTGCTGGTTCTTTGGGAATATGGCCCAATGGAGAGAAGAGACTTGGAAAAATCCCAGCTCTCTGTGGGTTTGTTCAAAGGGGGAGCAGCAGAAACACTTTGTGTGTGCTTTGGGGACACAAGGTCCAAGGAGCTGCGGTGGCAGAGAGTGACCTGGGCTGGTGGCAGGTGAAGTCCTGGTTCATGGCATCCCAGAGTGGCACAGGACAAAGCTCCAAGCACTCCCAACCCCACTGATGAAGTCTTTGTGATGCTGCACATCCTATAGGAAAAGCTGCTGTCACACAATGCACTGGGATTTCTAAGTTTCATTTTAATTACTTTAGGTCCAAGTTTCAAACTGCAATGTTTTTGTTCTCAAGACACAGTCGTGCACAATCCATCTCTCATCCTCCTATTGCTTCAACACCAATTAAAAAAAATAAATCTTAATATTGGAAACAAAACCCAATGTCTTTAAAAAAAGAATGCTGGGGTCAGTCAGTAAGATGGATCCAGGCCATCAGAACAGGCACAAAGTAAATGAGTTCTCCTTTTAAAAAGATCAGTTACCTCTTAAATCCAAAGTTACAGAAGATTTCATTACACATTTGTTTCTTTTTGTTTTCTCTTTCATATTTTTCTCATTTTTAAAATTTTTTTCTATTTCTTTTTAAGTAGATAACACATCATGTAAAATAGGTAAGATTTTTCAGCAAAAATCAGATTTTTCAGCAAAAATAAGATTTACAGCAAAATAAGATACATTTCTGATAAACAATGAAAATATTTACTCCTCTGTTTAATTTTCTCTGGATACCCTGCGGTAAAAAATCTAGCAGATATGAGAAGAGGTGTCAAGTGTTTGCTTTGGACTAAGCTGGAGTTCAGCACTGCTGACATCCTGATCCAGCCAAGAGTTGCAGAATTCTTTTGCACATCCCGAATGTGTTTGCAGGCACAGCACCTGCAGTGCTGACACACCAGTGCACGTGAATAACTCTGTTACTCCCTCACAGAATTTGGGCTCTGCCCCAGAGCGAGGTGCTCCAGCCCTTTGCTCCTGGTTCCCGTGGGGAGCAGCTCCCTTCCCTCTGGCTGAGCTGCTCAGGCAGAGCCCGGCAGCTCCTGGCCCTGCAGGGCTGAGGCTTTTCCCCGTTGCTGGGCACAGACGGATGGAGCAGCACCGCTGAACACGGGCACACACAGGGACCAGCAGCAGCTGCCTTTGGCCACCTGAGGCTCCAAGGCCCAAACTCTGAGCAGACAGGGCTGGAAGAGACTCACAGGCTCCCTGCTGGCTGTGCTGCCCCACTTGTGCCCACCTGGGAGCCCCCAGGGCCAGCAGGGACTTGAGATGGCAGCCCTGGGCTCCTGGAGCTTGTGCAAGGAGCGGGGCTGGGGACTCCCTGTCCACGGGGAGCTTCCAGATGGAAAAGGCTGCTGTGCCCAGGCAGCTCCAAGGGCAGAGAAAGGAGGGTCTCCACCACGGGATCTGTGCCAGTCCCACAGTCCTGGGCAGCAGCCACCGAGCCCTGGGGGAGCAGAGGGCACAGCAAGAGGGACAAAAGCAGGCAAGGTCAGAGACTGGAGAGAGCCAGACCCGGCAGCAGGAACAGCTGCTCCATTGCACTCTTGGAGAAAGCTCTTGGCTGCTTCAAAGCGCTGAAAGGCGTGCAGGGCAGAGAGGAGGCCACACCAAACACTGCTCCTGTTTCCACAGCCTCCCCTCTCCGTGTCCCAGAAGGAATTGGATGGACTGTGCTCTTCTCTCCGAGTGTCTCGTTCAGCACGAGCGGCTGAGCGCCAGGAGCTGAAGGAGCTGAAGCCTCAGGCCTCAAGAGCTGGGCCTGAGGAGACACTGTGAGCAAATGAATGCTGCTAACATGGACCTGGCTGAATGCAGCAGATGGAATCATGGAATCACAGAATCCTTTCTGTTGGAAAAGACCTCTGAGCTCATCCAGTCCAGCCGCTCACCCAGCAGTGTCGAGCCCAGCACTAAACCACGTCCCTGAAGTGCCAAGGCCTGGACAACAGCCCTGAGTGAGGCCCTGAGCCAAAGGTGGCCTCTGGATGAACCTTCCAACCAAAGGTTATCTTTGCATCTGCTCACTTGTCACTGTAGAGCAGGACGGGAACGAAAATTACTCCAAATCAAAGGCAAAGAGAATGAACTCCGATCTATTTCAAATGCACCGCTCCATTTATAGAGAACATCGTGCGGACTGATTTCATTGGTCTTAGAGTAAAAACATCTCACACCACTGGTGTGCAGTGAATGACACACGGTGGCAGAACCCATCTATAAACAATGTGAACAACAAGATAGATTAGAGAATTATTTACATTCTTTCCCAGCTGTCTCCCAGGCTCTCGCCTGGTTAGAAAACCTTCTCTTTTTCTCTCTGACTGAACTGAGAATATCCACACCCTGCTTTCTGGGATTTCTGGCCCTGCCTCCTGTCCCAGAGTTTGGCAATTCCCCTTGCACAGCGTGCTGAGCTCTCCATGACCAGCTCGAGAGGTTTCTCAGCTGTTGCGTCCTGTGGCATGGCACAAGAATCTGCCTCCAATTAGCTCGGGAGTGCAGCTCCAGACACATGGGTTTGGTTGAGTAAATGCTATTTGTTTGGTGGGTAATGATGTTTTTCTAAGCTTATGCTTTATTCATAGCATGAGTGACATTTCTGCAAGAGGTAGTGATGTGTCTCTGGGTCTTAGTTCTGTTCTGGTTTTGGAAAATACACTTCAAACAGCTATAGCATTACACATTAGATAACTGGCGTATGAGTAAAATTACAGTAATAACTAGGGGCTTATGAATTAAATGAAATAAATATAGACACTAGGTTTTAAAAACAACAGGCCTTTACTATGATGAAAGGAATAATTTCGATTCAAGGGTGGAATAGATCTTGGGTTTGAATTTAATTATATGTTACAGTTTTGCAATTATCATTGTTGGATTACTCATGGGATTAAAATGCACATCTTTTAAAATGAAAGGTAGAAATATAGCTTTTTAAACATTTCATTTCAAGATCATTAGGTACATTATTACCTCAGCTACAAGACAATTTCATTTTTGCTCTGATGCTCTTTGATTTCTAACAGATAGGAAACAGCCTTCAGTAGTCTCTCTTCATTGTGTTTCTTTTTCTGTATTCCCATGTCTCATCCTAAATTGCTTCTATTGAAGATCTGCAGTGGCCCAAATGACCATATTTGAGCTCTGAATTTGTTGTATCTCTCTTCCTGTTTTTTCTTTTGGCCTGTTTTCAGATTAATAATGTGAGACTAGATAAGCTTCATGGAAAAAAAAGAGTCTATTTCATCATGTTAACCCAATAATACTATCAGGCAGCATCAAACAAACAAGCTGTGTGTTTCTCCAGAGCCCTGAGACGAATACCTTTTTTGAAACATGGAGATTTATATTCCTGTGGGAATGTAAGTGATATCAAGGGCAGCAGATTTTGAGTGCAGCTGTAGTTACCATTAACAGAGGTAAGTATTTGAAGGAATTTTGATATTTCAGCCATGGTTTATTATCAAGGGTCTCTTGTGTGAAATATACCAACCAGAACATAGATGACCATTGATTGCTACATTTGGCTTCATTAAAAAAAAAAAAAAAAAAAAAAAGGAAGAAATTTCTTAAATGCATTATGTTTTTAATATTTAAGAAGTAAGTTCATGGAAACCTGGAAACTCATACTCAGGTGCTGTGAATCACAAGAGTTTCTTGTGGAACAAAGCACAGCCATCTATACTGTGTGTGTATCTGAGTGTGCGTGGGTTACTTTTTTGTGAATCGTGAATCTTTTCTATCTTTAGATTGTTATTAATAGAAGAACTTTAAAATTCCTTTCACATTGATAGCCAGAATTTTGGATCAAATACATAGAAAGAAATACAGAAGTGTGGGCATTTCTGAGGTTCTAGAGTTTCCCATATGACCAAGCAGTAGAGTTTATAATCTCTGTATTTTAACTTTCCTTGTCCGGTAATATGGACTAGAAAAATAAGATTTGTATATAGAGTCTAAAAGCATAGAAGATTAATAGTTTGAAGTACTGCCTTCAGCTTTCACAAAATTCATGGAGAAGTGAAGACTAACAACATTAAGGAGGTGTTCAATAGCTCATTGTGATTGACCAAAGCAGTTTCATTAGATTTTCTTTTCCCTCTTTTTTTTTTTTTTTAATAATTTAAGCTGTGCTTTTGCCAAATACCAGTCTCAGAACTTTGCACCCTACATTCTGACAAGAGGCAGCAGTATAAAAGAGGTGGGAAGAGAGGCTTTAGCAATATATTTTCTCCTTTTTCCATTCTCCCAAGGCAAAACCTGGAGTCTTTCTGAAGCCATTGGCCAGCATTTACTCTTTATCTCCAGCCTGTATCTACATATTAATTTTTTAAAAATTGTATTCAATGGATCATGTAAATAAGTCTGCTGTCCAGCAATTATTCATGTAAGATGCAATGCAACCAAATTGTATTGTGATTTTCCTATTGCAAAATCTTGTCCTTTTTAAAAAATTTACTAATATTTTATTTTTCTGAAGGCAGAGTGGATGCAGACAATGTACCTGCCAAAGTCAGAGAGATTGCAGACAGGGTTTCCAGCTTTTAAGTTTCCAGGGCTTTGTGTATTCAGATTCAGGCATTCTAACTTTGAACATGCAGCCATTTAATCTTGCAAAGACAAAGGTTGTATTGACATGGAAGCAAATACAGAAATGCACTCTGTAAGGCCATGAAAGAATGTCACTGCATTACAGCAGCCTAACAAGGTATCATACATCAGCTGAAGCATTGTAATTGTCTGTCTGTGCACTTGAGCTTGCCCAGAGCGAGGTAAACATCCATATGCTCCAGGGATTACTCATTAAATGAAGCATTATGGTTTAGTACTGAGAAATCTCTGCTGTCCTTCCATTATTTTCTACTTAAATGATCATTTTCTTCTGCATAACAGTAAGTTTTAATTACGCGATTTGCTGTGTGTCTATGTTGGATGTTTTTCAGTGTCTCATGCAGACTGTAGACAAACACATACATGTGTGCAGACACAACATTTTCCCTGCTATAATTTGGTATTTCTGGCACTTTGCAATAGTAGGGTCAAAGCCAAACTGTAGCTACCTCTGGAAAATCTTAAAAGTAGCTGTAATTGAAAAAGGCAGTATAACTTTTCTGTTTTAAAACCTAGTGGAGACTTTTTTTCGGAAAATCCAATGCTTTTCATCATTGCTTCAATGTGAGTTTTTGATGAAGTCATGGAACTTTTGAATGTGTGTATTTTTTGAAACAATTCTGAAACTCATTAGGCAGTAACAGAAATGCCTTTACATTATCGTGATCCACTGCTAACTCAAAATTTGACTTTTGATAGATGTAGTAAAAAGAATGAAATTATTCTGAATTCTAAGTAAGTAAATAAAACTAGTTTGATCCTCCAGGATAATTACAGTTTATAATACTGAATTGAAAAGTTTATTGTGGTTGTAAAACAAAAGGAACTTTTTGATAGGGCTTACTGTTGTAGTTCTGTGAGATGCAATCCTTTTGGATATTTCCTACCCCTCATGATTCACTCTGTTGCTAATGAAGTTGTATTCTGACAGGCCTTTAAATTAATGCCTATGCCTGTATGAAGCACAAGTATGGAGTACATAAAGTACAATTGTTTTAAGTATTTATATTTGTCTACTGATGCACTAGAATCTAACAAACTCAAAGGAGGAATCCCTTTCACGAGCTGTAAATTTCAAAAGTTCTGACCTATTGACTTCATGAGAGCAAAAATTCTCCAGTGGGAGTAAGATGTTCATCATGCCTTAACATAAAGTCCAGGAGTCAGGGAAATGCCTGGCTGGAATAAACAAGCAGCTCATCCAGTCTGCCATTCTGGCACCAAGGGCGGGTAAGACCAGATGTTTCAACGGAAGGCATAAATCTTCACAATTTTACTGTTCTGTATTGCAAGATGATGTTTCTTACATCACTCACACCTTGAAACCTGAAGATTAAGAGACCTTATAACTCTTACTTCCTCATAGTCAGTTTATAACATAAATCTTAAAGCACATTTCTTAAATTATTCAGTAATTTTGAAAGCAGATTTTAAAGATACATTATCAACTGGTGCAAAAGTAAAACGCTTCACCTCCATGCTGCCTTTATTAGAGTAAAAGTTGTGAATATGAGAAATCCTGGTCATTTCAGTAAACTAAAAGTGAATTTTACTGCAGCGTGAGAGAGGCAAAGGGCCTTGTCAAGGAGAGATGTGACAGATCTCCCCAGCTGCTGGGTGCTGGGATGCCTTTTCCATCCTACCTGCCTGCAGGTACTCACCAGTTCATGTGTGGGAACCCTTCTGCTACCAATCCTGAGCCACTGATGGCTGTGAAACTGAAGGGTTTGTCTTTCACTGATCTCAGCTCTGATTTTGCCCCATGTTTGCCAGCCTTGGCAAATGCTTACTCTGTTGAATTGAACTTAGTTTGTTCAAAGCTGATCCTGGATTCTCACCAAAGATTTAGTTGTGAAATATCTCGTCTTGTGCAGTGACCATAGCAAGATATTTCTCTTTGGCAGCAAACACTCATTAGAACTGATGACTACTATCACCTTCTTAACTTTCTCTTGACCAATTTTCACTTAATTTCCCACTCACTCCGTGAGACAATTATACAAAATAAATAAAGAGGTACCATGTGTCATGCAGCTAATGTTGAAACAGTTGGATGAGCATCAAACTAAATCAGAATTTTCCTTTTTTTATTGCCCAATGGGAGCTACTTTCTGGCTAATGTTATGAAGGTGGTGGTGTATGAGGGGAAATTAATACATTATCACATTGCACTATTGGTATTGGAAGTGGTTCTTCACACATTGGGTAGCAGACATATAAACTTGTTTGCCAGATGGTGTTGAGATGCAAGAATTTTACAAGGGCTCAGAGGGATGCTGGACAAGTACTTGAAAGTGATATCTACTTGGGGGTTGCAAAATAGACAGGCCACAATAGGCTCAGGAAATCTCCTGAGCTGAAAATAGATGGAGAGGAGGGGGGGCACTAAGGGTAGGGAAATATCGTATATAAATGTTCTATATTTATTCTTCTTGCTGTTGAAAAGAGACCACTAGACTGGATGAGCCTTTAGTTTTGCCATTACAAACATTTTTATATTCTTATTTAAGTAACAAGTTGTTGTGTGAGAGGATTTTTCTGGAACAGGAAATTAATGTTGAAGGTGGAGAAAACCCAGAACTGCTTAAATGTAGAAAATTAGTAATATGTTTTGTGATCCATATTGCTAAGGAAAGAAAAATGAGAGACCACTTTAATGCTGAAAGAATATCAAATGTGAATACTTTCTCAGTTACTGACTGCCTAAGTTTGCAGTCTTGCCTTTTTAGCTTTTATATTTCACCTTATATTACCGTCAGGAATAGATCTTCATTGTTTTGTGGTGACTTCTACTGGTAGTTCACCAGGTACATATAGAAGGCATTTTCTGGTCTAGCTGTCTTTCTCCTACATCCTACATGCTTCTTTCTGTGGTAGAACTTAAGTGCCGTAACTTGCACTACAGTACACATATACTATTGATAAAGGAAAAAACGGCTGTAGCACTATGTCTGCTAAAGATATTCTTCTTTTTCAGAAAGCAGATCCTTATGTGGAACAATTAAAGGAGACATGGTCAAGTTATAGTTCATGGGTCAGTTTAGTGTCTCATGATACTGAAATTTTTTATGTACTTACTTTAATCTTGTTTTTTTCATTTGTCTCATCCTTCATTGGGGTTGGCCTTGCATGCTGAATTCTTTTCTTTTTATTGCTTTATGGTTTTTAATGTCTGCACAAACTCCTCTGAAAAACAAGAGTGTGGTTGAGGTGCCTCTAAAGAAACAGAGATGCCAGGGCTTGAGTGGGCTTTTTGAATTCACTCACTCTGCATGTCCTGACTACCAGAGCTGGGTTATAACTTGTAAAAGTCACTAGAAACAGCTGACTTTCTTATCATCCATAAAATTTAAATTTGCATCTGGCAGACTTTTTGTTGCCAAAAAAGTTTAGGAAAAAAGTTACGGTTATCATTGTTACTATTGCCCTTCTTAATTTTATTAGGATTAATGATGATGGTGAATATTATAACTGTCCTTACTCCCAGAATTGCTCTACTTGATATTAAGAAGACCAAAACTCTGCTGCAGTGGTTTCTTTTGCATGTTTTAATGTTTTACTGGGTAATATCAGCTACAGACTTTTATCAGCTGTCTGAAGTTACTGCTTGCTGATCATTAGATTGACTACAACCCATGAGTTTATAGATATCCTGAAACCATTCAAGAATAAGTTCTGCGAGAAGGTATTTTTCCAGAAAATCTATCTGTAAGAAAAACTGCTTTTTGCATCCTGCCAGTGTATTAGTGGTGTGAGACAATAGCAATTCAACAGTCATTTTCTTGGTACAAGTTATTAGTCATCTTTGTTCTTTTGAGGAGATATTTTCAGTGGTTTGGGTTTGGGTTTTTTTCGTTTTGGTTTTTTTTTTTTTTTTTTTGTTTATTTTTTTTGCTTTGGTTTTTTTTTTTTGGCATTAATGGCACTTCTGTCACCATCTGGCTTATTCAATTACAGATCTCCAGAATAACAAAACTCACAGTTTGCATGTATGTCTCTGTTTATCTTGGGGTCCGGAGAAATGTGACTATTCTGCATTTCCTAGAAAGGGAGTTGTGAGACCTCAGCCCTCATTGCACATTACACAGAAAGAATCTGTAATGAGCTCTTTCTGTGCCTCAGGAGGAGCACAAAGCAGCTGGAGCGGGACTAAGAGTCCAGACAGCTGAGCTCAGTGGGGATGGAGGATGGTCAGCACTACAGAGAAAATGTTCGATAGCTTGTCAATTCATGACCCTGAGGTCCGAGAGGCTTCCATTCCCTCGGACAAATGCTGATCCCCATTAATATGAATGGTTGAACTTCATTTGACATCAGTCAGTCCAGGGTCTGAGTGCAAGTACATTATTCCCCGTGCCATTAATGCAAGTCACATACCCCAGCTAGGCAGATAAGGGAAATAGAATTTTCAGTAGTCATTGTTGTTTTGCTTTGCAGTACTGTGTGGAGGTGGTCAACTCCTCATGCTTGATTATCTTCAAGATATTTGTTGCACTTTATAAAGTTCATCGGCAAACTTGTGCTTGCTTCTTAAAAGTAGTCTGCTGTGTCATGTAGCCCATTTGACTGGGTAGAAAGAAGCATGTCATGTTTAAGATAGTGACACTGATAATTAGCTGTTAGTATCGAATTCCACTTCTTTTTTTCACTTCAATTCCTCCTAGAATATCTAGTGAGTACATTTAGCATCAGTTTCCCCAGCAGAAATAGTAGGCACACATTTTCTTTACAATGACTCCATGATGTATGTACTAGTTACTGTTATATTTTAAGTTGAATGTATGAAAGGTATTATATAAGTTTTGAAAACTACCTTAATAGTGTTTTATTCTTCTCTAGGCACAGGAATTTTGATTTTGTATTGTGATTTAAATAGACAATAACTAAAAGTGAAGGCTTTAGTTTCTTAATTGGTTGTCACATATTTTAGGGGTGGTTACCATTTAGTTTGGTAAAGGATCCGAAGACTCAGATTCCTTTTGAACAGCCAATATCTATTTTTTCTGATGATTTATTCATAGCAGTTAGGTTTTTGCAATTCCTTGTGAGGAAATTGCCCTTCATAGGATCTGTCTATGTAAGGTTGTTGTATAATGCATGCTCATTTGCTTAGTTGTATTTGTAAGCTCCAGCTGTGCCCATCACTTGCTAAATCTGTCATTAAAGGATTTTGTTTTTAATTCTGCCTGGCTTTGTTTTCAGATGTCTCTGAATTCCTTCCTGTGTTGAGTCACAGCTGTGAAAAGAGAAATCTCCCTCTTTAATTCAAGGGGTCAGTGGTTTAAAAGCACTAAAGCCTTGTGGGGAACAGCTTAAGGAAGGTAGTTAATCATAGTGACCCCAAGACTTCATAAACTTACACAAGGCTCATCTGACAGGCAGAGTCCTGGATATCTTCAAGCCCTGGTTTCTTTGAGGAGTAACTGTTTTGCCAGGGAGTGGAATCCTCTATGGAACAAGCACCAGTGATGGGTCTTTGCCACCTGCTCAGCTGTGGCTATAGAAACACAGCTTAATCTTCTCCACCACATTTCTTTTTCTAGCTAAGCCAGCATGCAGCCCAATTCCTTTCTAGTAGTTTTTTTTTCCCTGCAATGTTGAGAAATATTTAATGTGGTAACTACAATGGCTTCCACTTCCTGGTGTCACTGGGACATAATAGACTGGCAGGAAAGAGCTGCTGATCTGGATAGAAAAGAGAGGTCAGGAGGGAACACACAGATGGTCTTGTGTGCTGGGCGAGCAGAAGTCATTGGCGTGGTTTGGGTGTCAATAATTCATCCAGTGGCATTTTTCACCCAACTTCTTCAGACTCCAGTGGGGAAATCTTGGAATAAATCCCCCTCTTGTCTCCGTGCAGGCAAAAGCCTTATTTCACATACCATGTTAATAACTTTGGCACTCAGCTGTGGGCTTAGTTTTCACGGGATGGGCAAACCAGGACCATGGGGGTGAACTGTACGTGGAAGCTGTGAGATACTGAATTAAGTGATACAGCTAATGCAGTGCCTGTACCTATGCTGTGTGTACTCCACTTGTCCTATGCACACATTGCTATTCTTGGTACAGGGGTTGATTATCTGCCTATGGATCAGTTCTTGAATTGCTTCAGCTTTTGGACAGTGTTATAAAAGACAAGTGATCCTGTTTTCAGTCAGATTTTAATAGTGAAGTAGTTAATTCGTAAGCAGCTCAGGTAGACATTGCCCTTATCAGAAGAGTCCTTGGGAAGAGAAGGTCACTAGAGAGTAGAAAAAGTCATTTGATGGCTGTCAGACATCCAAGTTTAAGTGGAAGGGTGTTGGATGTTGAGCAAGACCTTCAGTGTGTGATTCAGTTCAGTTATTAATTTGTCCATTAACTGCTAAAGGAAATAGTAGAAAAATTAGGATTGAAGGAGACATGAGGAAGTCATATGATTTTATTTGTATTTCGAAGGATGGATAACTTCAGCTTTGGATTAGATTGCTTAGAGCTATGTCCAGTCAAGCTTCAAATGTCTGCAAAGATGGAGAATCCACAATTTCTCTGAGCTCCTGTTCCAGTGTTGACAATCCTTTCATTCCCTGAGGAATGAAACCTCAGAAGTCCCTCAAGATTGAGATTGCCTCATCATCTTAGGGGACAAATGACTTAGGGGAAAAGGAAATGAGAAGTGTTTTACATCCTGCCTTTTTAATGTTGGACTTCTGGTTATGGAAACTAACTGGTTAACCATCTAAATTTTTTCCTTTTTTTCAGTGAAATACTGATTCATCCTTGCACACTGTGTCCTCACAAGACACAGGAAAGTTATTGTGATTTTAAACTAAAGTGGAAGTATTTCTGTGTTGAATGGAGGAGGTGATGCATGAATTCTTGGTTTCTTTTTCAGTAGGGCTGTTTCAGATTCCAGGAACTGTCATGATAGCACCCCTCATAAAGCAGCTTAAAAATAGCAAAACAACTATTGCACCAAATATAAAGTGATTCCTGCTGTGTCACAAACAGAAAGGTTTTTGAAGCTCTGAATAGATAGCAGCATGTTGTAACCCTTGAAAATGGTAAAATTGATGATCAGAGGACACAGGGCTGTTAAAGCTTTGATGACCTGCTGTCTGAACCCATACTGGCAGTGTGTTTTTCCTTACACAGCTCTGTGAAGTTCTTTATAGAAAATGAAACTGTGATTGCTTGTAATTTTCTGCAGTTTGCACAAGCACTTAAATCACAAATAAAACACTGTAAAAAGTGGTATGTGAGTCATGGATCTCCCTGCAGGAGTTCCAAGTCTGTTGTCCCTGTGGAGAAGGTTGGCTGTGTGACTAGGGGGATGTGGGTACTGGTCCTGACGGCTAGTGTGATGTTATCCAAGGGATGTCATCTCCTATGGCAGCATTAAAAGAAATCCAGCTACCTCTAACAAGGATAGAGGGTAGAGAATGGAGACATTAAAGCTTTTAAAGTGCTCAGATGCTGTGATGATGAGTACCTGAGGGAAACCCATCAAGAGGAGCAGGTCCCCATTGAGTCAATGACTTGTGTAAGCTCACAAGTGGGATTTTTTATAGAGACTCTGCTGATTCTCTGTCACATATACTCCAAATTTAAATGAAATCAAGTGTTTAAAAAAACCAGGAAGAAAGCAAATGTGTTCAGTCTAACAATAAAATAACTGGGTTATTGGGCCAACAGATGATCACTGCTGTGCAGTGTACACGTTCATATGTGTATCACTTTACATTTTAGCTGCACAAAATGTTGATCCAAAATTAGGTGGACAATGCATTAAAAAAACCCGTCTCCAGTAGACTTCAAGAATATAGTAATGATTTTTTAAATCAATTTGTTGAAAGTGGAAATTAAAATCCTTCCGGCATGTCTTTCCCTATAGTGTAGTTTATATATGAAATCCTGCAGACTGTGCTGCACAGAGTTCACTGACAGTGCATCAAATAATGAGGCCATACGTTGATGAAAGGAATTTTAGTAAAATATGCCATTGGATATACAGCAAACAGATTTGATCAAAGCCCAGCTGCCGTATGAAGTACACATTTTTTTAACCATTACTAAACTGCATTAGCCTGAATTATTTTGAAAGTTATGATTTGACTTCTACACAGCTGACAATAAACTAAATAGTACTGGCAGTTAAGGAAACATGCTTTCAGGATTTGTAAAATAGAAAAAATAAAAAAAAATTTTATTATATTAAGATGCCAACTACAACGTGCAGTTGCCTCTACTCAACATTTGTAACATTCTGTTTTTATCGGAGAGTCTCACAGACTTTAGATTTTTATTTTTTAATCATTGCTGGAGAGGTAAGTGCAGTGCTTGGGTCAGGTACAAATTCTGCACTCAGGGAATGTGCCCCGATAGGGTTTGATCCTCAGCGGGGACAATGCATGGCAGCGACCGAGGGGATTCCTGTTCCCCTGTGTAGGAGTCCAGACTCTGGGTCTGGGCTGACCAGGGCAAAGTTCCCGTGTTTGGACAGGCTCAGGGGCTGCCCCCGGGGAGCGGGGGGCTGGGCGCGGGGGCGAGCAGGCAACGGAAAAACGGACATGGGGACAAACGGCCCCGGAGCTTCAGTTGCAGCGGCAGCGGCAGCGGCAGCAGCGGCAGCAGCGGCAGCGGCAGCTAAAGCACATACTCTATTGAGTCCCTCTCGCATCTCCTCTCCCTCTCCTGCTGTCCCGCACCCTCTCCCGCTCTCCCTTTCCCGTTGTCCCCTCCTCTCCCAGTCTCCCTCTCCCCCTGCCGGGCCATGTCCCCAGCCCGCCCCCGGCCCCCGGCGGGGCTGCCCCGTCCTCATCCCCGTCCCCGTCCCCGGCCGTCCCGCCGGGGTCTCGCCTCCGCCCAGCTCTGGTCGTGCTGGCGGTGGCGCTGCTGGGCGGGTATCAGTGCCTGGGGCTGGGGCGGCACCGCCGCCCTCTGGCTCCGCCTGGCCCGAGCCCGGCCCCGGCCCCGACGTGGGCTCCAGTCCCGGCCCCGGCCCCGGCTCCTCCCGGGCCCCGCGGAGGACACACGCAGCGCGGCCGCTCCCGCCGCCCCCGCTGCGGCTTCCCCGGCCCGAGCTCCGCCGCTCGGCAGCGCGGCCGTCGGCCCCGAGCCGCCGCTGTCCCGTTCCAGGGACAGAACGCCTGGGGAGGGCCGGCCCGGGGCGCTCGGGGAGCGCTCGGGGGCCGCTCCTGGCCCCGGGCCGAGCGCTGACAGCCCCGTCCCGCCCGCAGGGAAGGCGCAGGAGGAGGCCCTGCAGGAGCGGTACCGGCTGGGTTCGCTGCTGGGCAGCGGCGGCTTCGGCAGCGTCTTCGCGGCCACGCAGCTCTCGGACGGCGCCCCGGTGAGCGGCGGGGCCGGCGGTGGGCGCAGGAGAAGGGGGCGGAGGAGGAGGAGGATTCGCAGGAGGAGGAGGAGGAGGTGGAGGGGGCGGAGGAGGAGGAGGATGGGGCCCGGCGGGGCGGGCGGCGCGCTCAACCCACTGCTCTCTCTTGCTTGCAGGTGGCCATCAAAAGGGTGCCACGGAACCGCGTCCGGCACTGGGGCAAGCTGGTGAGTGAGCGGGGCCAGCGGCAGAAGCCGGGCCGTGCCGGGTGGCGAGGAGCCGGGGCCCGGCAGGGTGGGAGCCGCCGGGAGCCCTGCAGGGAGAGCGGGCATGGGCTGAGCGGGGCATGCAGAGCATCCCGGGCTGGCTGAGGGGTTCCCCAGCCCTGGCACGGCCTCAGCCCCACTGACGGCATCGCGCTCCTCCCGCAGCCCGACGGCACCAGCGCACCCCTGGAGGTCGTGCTGCTGGACAAGGTGTCCTCTGGCTGCACTGGTGTCATTCAGCTCCTGGAGTGGCTTGAGCTCCCTGACAGCGTCGTGCTGGTGCTGGAGCGTCCGGAGCGGTGCCAGGAGCTGTCGGGTTTCCTGGCGGAGCGGAGGTTCCTGCCGGAGGAGGAGGCGCGGGGGCTGTTCTGCCAGGTGCTGGAGGCCGTGCGGCACTGCACCAGCTGCGGGGTCCTGCACAGGGACATCAAGCCTGAGAACATCCTGCTCGACCTGGCCACCGGGCAGCTGAAACTGATTGACTTTGGCTGTGGCGCCTTCCTCCAAGACACAGCCTACACCCAGTTTGCAGGTGAGCTCTGCCGGGGGATGCTCCTGGGCATCTCATGGCCCAGCCGGGGTGCAGCCCCAGGGCTCCCCCTATTGCAGCCAGGATGGGATTAATGCTGGAGCCAAGCTGATTTGGGTGGGGGTGTGAGGGGGGCCAGCTCCAGCCCTGCCGACACCCTTCAGCACTCACTGTGGCCTGGGCTAAGGCTGGAGCTGGGGCAGCCAGCCTGACAAAAACCCCAGTGGGGGTAGCAGAGAGGGGGGTCTGACCCTGTGCCCTGGATGGTTTGGTGTGCAGGCGAGAAGGGCTTGGACTGCTCTGCTCCCATTGTTTGCATTGACTGGTTAACATTTTTGGGGGGCCGTGCAGGCGGGGAGTAGAGCGGGCTTTCTCCACCACTGGATGAGTTTTGCTTTTGTGTGTCATGGTTGGGCCTTCCCAGGATTTCTGCTGCCCTCTTCCAACACCAGTGGCTTCTTTTCCAGCCCCAAGTCTGTACACAAGTCCCAGGTGCTGGTGAGAGGGCAGCAGTCACCCTGTGTGCCACTGGGGCAGCCCCCACATGCCATGGGGTGCTGGGGCCAGGCTCTGGGAGCAGCAGCGTCCCCCTGATGAACTCTGTCTGTGTTCCACAGGAACCCTGTCCTACAGCCCACCAGAGTGGATCCACCACCAACGCTACCACGGCGAGGCAGCGACGATCTGGTCCCTGGGCCTCCTGCTGTACCACCTGGTCATGGGGAAGCACCCGTTCAGGAGGGGCCAGGAGATCATCTGGGGGCGGATCTTGTTCCCACGACGGCTCTCTCATGGTGGGTCCTCATCTCTGGCCATGGGGGCAATACCAGTGCTGGGAGACAGCAGCAGCTCATGAGCATCCCTCTCTGGCAGCTGCTGAGGAGGTGGCACATGTCCTGCTCTCCTGCTCTCCTCCAAACACAGAATCCATGGGGAAGTTTAGGCCCAGCTCTGGGCACACCCAGCATGGCCTGGGCATGGGAACAGGGGGGCAACTTCTCCAACTGACTGGTGATTTCTGGTTTGTTTCCCCAGAGTGCCAGGATCTCATTAAGAGGTGTTTGTCCATGCAGCCCTTGGACAGGCCATCCTTAGAAGAGCTTTTCCGTGATCCATGGGTGCAGGGTGGTCTTCTGCCCTAGAAGATGGGAGAGATCAACGTGCACAGTTGGATCCAGGGGCCTGGCAGGTAACAGCTCCACACTTGTCCTGGCAATCAGTGGCAAAGCCAACCAGACTGGTTTTGTCCTGCCTGTGTCACTGCCCAGGGGTCATCAGATGGGAACACGCAGCCCTTGTGCTGGAGCTGAGCTGCTCTGCCCAGCACTGGTGGCCACCATCTGAGCTGGTTTTGCTTGTCCTGGTTCCCTGACAGCTGGGGCCCTGGGCAGAACCTTGACAGCCTGGGCTCACCTCAGGGAAGGAGGAGGCGGCCCTGGAGAAGCTGTACCAGGTGGGGCTGCTGCTGCTGGGGACAGTGAGGACGACATCAAGGATGACAACCTCTTCCTCCACCTGGTCACCGGCAGCTGAAGATGATGGACTTTGATTCTGGCGCCTTCTCCAAAGCCAGGCTCCACAGGGAATTTGCAGGTGAGTCCACACGCAGGGGGATGCTCCCAGATTTGGGCATTGCACAGCCTGGCCGGGAACCAAAGCTTCCCCCTTTGCTGGGGAGGATGCAGCTGATCCTTCAGTCGGCTGCCAGGCTGCTTTTGGCAGGGCTGGGGGGATGGGCTGGGGTGCTGATGAAATGGGAGTGGGCTCCTGGCCCTGCCAACAGCCCCAGCACCCACCGTGCCCCGGGCTGGGGCTGGGGCTGGGGCAGCCAGCCCGACACAAAGAAACCCCCATGGTGGGAGCAGAGGTGGGACTCCAGAACCTGTGCAGGGGCTGCTTTGCTTTGCAGGCAAGGAAGGGCTTGGGCTGCTCCACTGCCCCTGTTTGCTTTGGGATCACCGTTATTTTGGAGGGCAGTGCAGGGGGGAAGGGAGAAAGCCTGGCCTTCCCTCACCTGTGGGTGGGTTTTTCCCGGGCATGCAGGGGTTGGGCCTTCCTTAATCCCCTGACAGAGATAAGATTTTTGACCTTTTTTCTTGTTCCCCTTTTTGTCTGTAATCTATTTTCAATAATTTGTTGTGTGTTTTTCTAGAGGAAGCGTTCCAGGTGGGGTCCAGTTTGGATGGGGAAATGCTTGGGAGCAGCTGTTGCGTGGATGGGCCGTGCCCTTGGAGAAGGATGAGGACATCGTTTGGGACCAGCTTTTCTTCCAGCGGGGGATGGCGTGAGGTGGGTCCTGTCTGCTTGGCATGGTGGGATCAGAGCTTTGGGGAGATGGCAGCGAGCACAGGAGCATCCTGCTCTGGGCAGCTGCTGAGGGCTGGATGTGCCGTGGCCGGATGCAGGCTGGGCACATGTCCTGCCCTCCTGCTCTGCTCCCACAGGCAGCAGGGATGGGCAGCTCTGGGCACAGCTCTGGGCACGGCCAGCATGGCCTGGGCACCGCGGGCGGCTGGGACAAGGGGCCAGGAGCCTTCAGCTGACGGGCGCTTTCTGGTTTCTCTCCTTGCAGCCGGGCTCTGCGGGTGCTGAGGCTGCTCTGGGCTCTGCCAGGGCTCTGCTGGAGCTCAGCACCGGGCCGCAATCAGCCAAAGAAGAAATGGGGTGACCTGCAGCACAGACCTGCTTGAGCATTTCAGCAACACAGCTCAAGGTTGCAGAGTGTACACCTCCAAGGGCAAACATGACACCACCCAAAAATTAAACTTGTTCAATAGCTTCTGAAATGAAATCAATCTGGGATGACCCCAAATGACATTTTGCAGCTTGCTCAAGCTGTAGCTCAGCCCTTCTCTGAACTGTTCTCTCCCCCACCTGCCTTTTACTTCCCAACTGCTCCCTCTTGTCCCCCAGTGAGTTCCCAGCCCATGGCAGTCTCCATCACACTGTTGCCTTCCTTGGTGCCCCTCACCATGAGGAAGGCCGAGCCCCAGGCTTAGGGACTCATCCTGTCACTGGTTGAGGAGCAGCAATGTCTCAGAGGTCCAGTGGGATTTTAGTGTCATTCAGAGCTGCTTTCCAGCCCTCAGCTGTCCTCACTGCTGAGTTCCCACTCCCTTTTCCTCGTCCTTGCAGCAGGATGAGCTCTGTGAATCCCCTTGAGCCTCCCCACTCTTCCCAGCCCACGCACCCACCTCAGTTATGCTGAAGCTGCAGCTTCTCTGTCTCCTGTGGCACACCAGTCCAGTCCCCTGTGCGGGGAGCCCCAGCCCCAGAGCACAGCACTCAGCAGTGCACTCCGGGCTGGAGCAGCTGCCCTGCAGCCATGGCTTGGCTCTTTGTGGCAAGGGAATGCTCCCTGTTTGCAGCTGTCCCTGCAGGATGGCCCCAGGGCAGAGCCCAGCCGGGCTCCCACTGCAGCCCCTGAAGCATGGGGCAGACAGTGGTCCCAGAGCTGGGGTTCACGGGGAGCACCCGGAGCTGTGGCTTTCAGTCAGTGTTGGCAAATGTTGTGTTCTCATCTCCTGCAGCCTGTGGGGAAAGCAGCCTGTGCTGCCAGGCCTGTGTGTGCCAGGGGCTCTTGGATGTCTCTGTACCCATGGACAGAAGGCCCTGTCTGTGCCAGGGGCTCTTGGATGTCTCTGTATCCATGGACAGAAGGCTCTGTGTGTGCCAGGGGCTCTTGGATGTCTCTGTACCCATGGACAGAAGGCTCTGTGTGTGCCAGGGGCTCTTGGATGTCTCTGTACCCATGGACAGAAGGCTCTGTGTGTGCCAGGGGCTCTTGGATGTCTCTGTAGCCAGGGACAGAAGGCTCTGTGTGTGCCAGGGGCTCTAGGATGTCTCTACCCATGGACAGAAGGCCCTGTCTGTGCCAGGGTTTCCATAATGTCTCTGTACCCATGGGTATGGAATAGCATGGACACTGAAAGTGTCAGTCCCGTTGCTTGCACGCTCCTTCCTTTGTACACAAGACACATCCAGGCACACCCCCATGTACAGATACATTTAAAGGACAGGGAGGGACAGAGATTTCCCACAGTACTCCAACTTTGGCATAACTCACCTTTTAGCTGGTGGCCAGGGGATTTTTTTTCCCAGCTCTGTGTGAGAAGGTGTCCAGGAGCTGAAGCAGCAGCATTTAGAAGCAGTTTCAGGATTTCTAGGCAGGAAGTGGAGCTGACAACCATCCACGTAACTTGCCGTATTCATCAGGATGTGCTGCTGGTTCTTTGGGAATATGGCCCAATGGAGAGACGAGACTTGGAAAAATCCCAGCTCTCTGTGGGTTTGTGCAAAGGGGGAGCAGCAGAAACACTTTGTGTGTGCTTTGGGGACACAAGGTCCAAGGAGCTGCGGTGGCAGAGAGTGACCTGGGCTGGTGGCAGGTGAAGTCCTGGTTCATGGCATCCCAGAGTGGCACAGGACAAAGCTCCAAGCACTCCCAACCCCACTGATGAAGTCTTTGTGATGCTGCACATCCTATAGGAAAAGCTGCTGTCACACAATGCACTGGGATTTCTAAGTTTCATTTTAATTACTTTAGGTCCAAGTTTCAAACTGCAATGTTTTTGTTCTCAAGACACAGTCGTGCACAATCCATCTCTCATCCTCCTATTGCTTCAACACCAATTAAAAAAAATAAATCTTAATATTGGAAACAAAACCCAATGTCTTTAAAAAAAGAATGCTGGGGTCAGTCAGTAAGATGGATCCAGGCCATCAGAACAGGCACAAAGTAAATGAGTTCTCCTTTTAAAAAGATCAGTTACCTCTTAAATCCAAAGTTACAGAAGATTTCATTACACATTTGTTTCTTTTTGTTTTCTCTTTCATATTTTTCTCATTTTTAAAATTTTTTTCTATTTCTTTTTAAGTAGATAACACATCATGTAAAATAGGTAAGATTTTTCAGCAAAAATCAGATTTTTCAGCAAAAATAAGATTTACAGCAAAATAAGATACATTTCTGATAAACAATGAAAATATTTACTCCTCTGTTTAATTTTCTCTGGATACCCTGCGGTAAAAAATCTAGCAGATATGAGAAGAGGTGTCAAGTGTTTGCTTTGGACTAAGCTGGAGTTCAGCACTGCTGACATCCTGATCCAGCCAAGAGTTGCAGAATTCTTTTGCACATCCCGAATGTGTTTGCAGGCACAGCACCTGCAGTGCTGACACACCAGTGCACGTGAATAACTCTGTTACTCCCTCACAGAATTTGGGCTCTGCCCCAGAGCGAGGTGCTCCAGCCCTTTGCTCCTGGTTCCCGTGGGGAGCAGCTCCCTTCCCTCTGGCTGAGCTGCTCAGGCAGAGCCCGGCAGCTCCTGGCCCTGCAGGGCTGAGGCTTTTCCCCGTTGCTGGGCACAGACGGATGGAGCAGCACCGCTGAACACGGGCACACACAGGGACCAGCAGCAGCTGCCTTTGGCCACCTGAGGCTCCAAGGCCCAAACTCTGAGCAGACAGGGCTGGAAGAGACTCACAGGCTCCCTGCTGGCTGTGCTGCCCCACTTGTGCCCACCTGGGAGCCCCCAGGGCCAGCAGGGACTTGAGATGGCAGCCCTGGGCTCCTGGAGCTTGTGCAAGGAGCGGGGCTGGGGACTCCCTGTCCACGGGGAGCTTCCAGATGGAAAAGGCTGCTGTGCCCAGGCAGCTCCAAGGGCAGAGAAAGGAGGGTCTCCACCACGGGATCTGTGCCAGTCCCACAGTCCTGGGCAGCAGCCACCGAGCCCTGGGGGAGCAGAGGGCACAGCAAGAGGGACAAAAGCAGGCAAGGTCAGAGACTGGAGAGAGCCAGACCCGGCAGCAGGAACAGCTGCTCCATTGCACTCTTGGAGAAAGCTCTTGGCTGCTTCAAAGCGCTGAAAGGCGTGCAGGGCAGAGAGGAGGCCACACCAAACACTGCTCCTGTTTCCACAGCCTCCCCTCTCCGTGTCCCAGAAGGAATTGGATGGACTGTGCTCTTCTCTCCGAGTGTCTCGTTCAGCACGAGCGGCTGAGCGCCAGGAGCTGAAGGAGCTGAAGCCTCAGGCCTCAAGAGCTGGGCCTGAGGAGACACTGTGAGCAAATGAATGCTGCTAACATGGACCTGGCTGAATGCAGCAGATGGAATCATGGAATCACAGAATCCTTTCTGTTGGAAAAGACCTCTGAGCTCATCCAGTCCAGCCGCTCACCCAGCAGTGTCGAGCCCAGCACTAAACCACGTCCCTGAAGTGCCAAGGCCTGGACAACAGCCCTGAGTGAGGCCCTGAGCCAAAGGTGGCCTCTGGATGAACCTTCCAACCAAAGGTTATCTTTGCATCTGCTCACTTGTCACTGTAGAGCAGGACGGGAACGAAAATTACTCCAAATCAAAGGCAAAGAGAATGAACTCCGATCTATTTCAAATGCACCGCTCCATTTATAGAGAACATCGTGCGGACTGATTTCATTGGTCTTAGAGTAAAAACATCTCACACCACTGGTGTGCAGTGAATGACACACGGTGGCAGAACCCATCTATAAACAATGTGAACAACAAGATAGATTAGAGAATTATTTACATTCTTTCCCAGCTGTCTCCCAGGCTCTCGCCTGGTTAGAAAACCTTCTCTTTTTCTCTCTGACTGAACTGAGAATATCCACACCCTGCTTTCTGGGATTTCTGGCCCTGCCTCCTGTCCCAGAGTTTGGCAATTCCCCTTGCACAGCGTGCTGAGCTCTCCATGACCAGCTCGAGAGGTTTCTCAGCTGTTGCGTCCTGTGGCATGGCACAAGAATCTGCCTCCAATTAGCTCGGGAGTGCAGCTCCAGACACATGGGTTTGGTTGAGTAAATGCTATTTGTTTGGTGGGTAATGATGTTTTTCTAAGCTTATGCTTTATTCATAGCATGAGTGACATTTCTGCAAGAGGTAGTGATGTGTCTCTGGGTCTTAGTTCTGTTCTGGTTTTGGAAAATACACTTCAAACAGCTATAGCATTACACATTAGATAACTGGCGTATGAGTAAAATTACAGTAATAACTAGGGGCTTATGAATTAAATGAAATAAATATAGACACTAGGTTTTAAAAACAACAGGCCTTTACTATGATGAAAGGAATAATTTCGATTCAAGGGTGGAATAGATCTTGGGTTTGAATTTAATTATATGTTACAGTTTTGCAATTATCATTGTTGGATTACTCATGGGATTAAAATGCACATCTTTTAAAATGAAAGGTAGAAATATAGCTTTTTAAACATTTCATTTCAAGATCATTAGGTACATTATTACCTCAGCTACAAGACAATTTCATTTTTGCTCTGATGCTCTTTGATTTCTAACAGATAGGAAACAGCCTTCAGTAGTCTCTCTTCATTGTGTTTCTTTTTCTGTATTCCCATGTCTCATCCTAAATTGCTTCTATTGAAGATCTGCAGTGGCCCAAATGACCATATTTGAGCTCTGAATTTGTTGTATCTCTCTTCCTGTTTTTTCTTTTGGCCTGTTTTCAGATTAATAATGTGAGACTAGATAAGCTTCATGGAAAAAAAAGAGTCTATTTCATCATGTTAACCCAATAATACTATCAGGCAGCATCAAACAAACAAGCTGTGTGTTTCTCCAGAGCCCTGAGACGAATACCTTTTTTGAAACATGGAGATTTATATTCCTGTGGGAATGTAAGTGATATCAAGGGCAGCAGATTTTGAGTGCAGCTGTAGTTACCATTAACAGAGGTAAGTATTTGAAGGAATTTTGATATTTCAGCCATGGTTTATTATCAAGGGTCTCTTGTGTGAAATATACCAACCAGAACATAGATGACCATTGATTGCTACATTTGGCTTCATTAAAAAAAAAAAAAAAAAAAAAAAGGAAGAAATTTCTTAAATGCATTATGTTTTTAATATTTAAGAAGTAAGTTCATGGAAACCTGGAAACTCATACTCAGGTGCTGTGAATCACAAGAGTTTCTTGTGGAACAAAGCACAGCCATCTATACTGTGTGTGTATCTGAGTGTGCGTGGGTTACTTTTTTGTGAATCGTGAATCTTTTCTATCTTTAGATTGTTATTAATAGAAGAACTTTAAAATTCCTTTCACATTGATAGCCAGAATTTTGGATCAAATACATAGAAAGAAATACAGAAGTGTGGGCATTTCTGAGGTTCTAGAGTTTCCCATATGACCAAGCAGTAGAGTTTATAATCTCTGTATTTTAACTTTCCTTGTCCGGTAATATGGACTAGAAAAATAAGATTTGTATATAGAGTCTAAAAGCATAGAAGATTAATAGTTTGAAGTACTGCCTTCAGCTTTCACAAAATTCATGGAGAAGTGAAGACTAACAACATTAAGGAGGTGTTCAATAGCTCATTGTGATTGACCAAAGCAGTTTCATTAGATTTTCTTTTCCCTCTTTTTTTTTTTTTTTAATAATTTAAGCTGTGCTTTTGCCAAATACCAGTCTCAGAACTTTGCACCCTACATTCTGACAAGAGGCAGCAGTATAAAAGAGGTGGGAAGAGAGGCTTTAGCAATATATTTTCTCCTTTTTCCATTCTCCCAAGGCAAAACCTGGAGTCTTTCTGAAGCCATTGGCCAGCATTTACTCTTTATCTCCAGCCTGTATCTACATATTAATTTTTTAAAAATTGTATTCAATGGATCATGTAAATAAGTCTGCTGTCCAGCAATTATTCATGTAAGATGCAATGCAACCAAATTGTATTGTGATTTTCCTATTGCAAAATCTTGTCCTTTTTAAAAAATTTACTAATATTTTATTTTTCTGAAGGCAGAGTGGATGCAGACAATGTACCTGCCAAAGTCAGAGAGATTGCAGACAGGGTTTCCAGCTTTTAAGTTTCCAGGGCTTTGTGTATTCAGATTCAGGCATTCTAACTTTGAACATGCAGCCATTTAATCTTGCAAAGACAAAGGTTGTATTGACATGGAAGCAAATACAGAAATGCACTCTGTAAGGCCATGAAAGAATGTCACTGCATTACAGCAGCCTAACAAGGTATCATACATCAGCTGAAGCATTGTAATTGTCTGTCTGTGCACTTGAGCTTGCCCAGAGCGAGGTAAACATCCATATGCTCCAGGGATTACTCATTAAATGAAGCATTATGGTTTAGTACTGAGAAATCTCTGCTGTCCTTCCATTATTTTCTACTTAAATGATCATTTTCTTCTGCATAACAGTAAGTTTTAATTACGCGATTTGCTGTGTGTCTATGTTGGATGTTTTTCAGTGTCTCATGCAGACTGTAGACAAACACATACATGTGTGCAGACACAACATTTTCCCTGCTATAATTTGGTATTTCTGGCACTTTGCAATAGTAGGGTCAAAGCCAAACTGTAGCTACCTCTGGAAAATCTTAAAAGTAGCTGTAATTGAAAAAGGCAGTATAACTTTTCTGTTTTAAAACCTAGTGGAGACTTTTTTTCGGAAAATCCAATGCTTTTCATCATTGCTTCAATGTGAGTTTTTGATGAAGTCATGGAACTTTTGAATGTGTGTATTTTTTGAAACAATTCTGAAACTCATTAGGCAGTAACAGAAATGCCTTTACATTATCGTGATCCACTGCTAACTCAAAATTTGACTTTTGATAGATGTAGTAAAAAGAATGAAATTATTCTGAATTCTAAGTAAGTAAATAAAACTAGTTTGATCCTCCAGGATAATTACAGTTTATAATACTGAATTGAAAAGTTTATTGTGGTTGTAAAACAAAAGGAACTTTTTGATAGGGCTTACTGTTGTAGTTCTGTGAGATGCAATCCTTTTGGATATTTCCTACCCCTCATGATTCACTCTGTTGCTAATGAAGTTGTATTCTGACAGGCCTTTAAATTAATGCCTATGCCTGTATGAAGCACAAGTATGGAGTACATAAAGTACAATTGTTTTAAGTATTTATATTTGTCTACTGATGCACTAGAATCTAACAAACTCAAAGGAGGAATCCCTTTCACGAGCTGTAAATTTCAAAAGTTCTGACCTATTGACTTCATGAGAGCAAAAATTCTCCAGTGGGAGTAAGATGTTCATCATGCCTTAACATAAAGTCCAGGAGTCAGGGAAATGCCTGGCTGGAATAAACAAGCAGCTCATCCAGTCTGCCATTCTGGCACCAAGGGCGGGTAAGACCAGATGTTTCAACGGAAGGCATAAATCTTCACAATTTTACTGTTCTGTATTGCAAGATGATGTTTCTTACATCACTCACACCTTGAAACCTGAAGATTAAGAGACCTTATAACTCTTACTTCCTCATAGTCAGTTTATAACATAAATCTTAAAGCACATTTCTTAAATTATTCAGTAATTTTGAAAGCAGATTTTAAAGATACATTATCAACTGGTGCAAAAGTAAAACGCTTCACCTCCATGCTGCCTTTATTAGAGTAAAAGTTGTGAATATGAGAAATCCTGGTCATTTCAGTAAACTAAAAGTGAATTTTACTGCAGCGTGAGAGAGGCAAAGGGCCTTGTCAAGGAGAGATGTGACAGATCTCCCCAGCTGCTGGGTGCTGGGATGCCTTTTCCATCCTACCTGCCTGCAGGTACTCACCAGTTCATGTGTGGGAACCCTTCTGCTACCAATCCTGAGCCACTGATGGCTGTGAAACTGAAGGGTTTGTCTTTCACTGATCTCAGCTCTGATTTTGCCCCATGTTTGCCAGCCTTGGCAAATGCTTACTCTGTTGAATTGAACTTAGTTTGTTCAAAGCTGATCCTGGATTCTCACCAAAGATTTAGTTGTGAAATATCTCGTCTTGTGCAGTGACCATAGCAAGATATTTCTCTTTGGCAGCAAACACTCATTAGAACTGATGACTACTATCACCTTCTTAACTTTCTCTTGACCAATTTTCACTTAATTTCCCACTCACTCCGTGAGACAATTATACAAAATAAATAAAGAGGTACCATGTGTCATGCAGCTAATGTTGAAACAGTTGGATGAGCATCAAACTAAATCAGAATTTTCCTTTTTTTATTGCCCAATGGGAGCTACTTTCTGGCTAATGTTATGAAGGTGGTGGTGTATGAGGGGAAATTAATACATTATCACATTGCACTATTGGTATTGGAAGTGGTTCTTCACACATTGGGTAGCAGACATATAAACTTGTTTGCCAGATGGTGTTGAGATGCAAGAATTTTACAAGGGCTCAGAGGGATGCTGGACAAGTACTTGAAAGTGATATCTACTTGGGGGTTGCAAAATAGACAGGCCACAATAGGCTCAGGAAATCTCCTGAGCTGAAAATAGATGGAGAGGAGGGGGGGCACTAAGGGTAGGGAAATATCGTATATAAATGTTCTATATTTATTCTTCTTGCTGTTGAAAAGAGACCACTAGACTGGATGAGCCTTTAGTTTTGCCATTACAAACATTTTTATATTCTTATTTAAGTAACAAGTTGTTGTGTGAGAGGATTTTTCTGGAACAGGAAATTAATGTTGAAGGTGGAGAAAACCCAGAACTGCTTAAATGTAGAAAATTAGTAATATGTTTTGTGATCCATATTGCTAAGGAAAGAAAAATGAGAGACCACTTTAATGCTGAAAGAATATCAAATGTGAATACTTTCTCAGTTACTGACTGCCTAAGTTTGCAGTCTTGCCTTTTTAGCTTTTATATTTCACCTTATATTACCGTCAGGAATAGATCTTCATTGTTTTGTGGTGACTTCTACTGGTAGTTCACCAGGTACATATAGAAGGCATTTTCTGGTCTAGCTGTCTTTCTCCTACATCCTACATGCTTCTTTCTGTGGTAGAACTTAAGTGCCGTAACTTGCACTACAGTACACATATACTATTGATAAAGGAAAAAACGGCTGTAGCACTATGTCTGCTAAAGATATTCTTCTTTTTCAGAAAGCAGATCCTTATGTGGAACAATTAAAGGAGACATGGTCAAGTTATAGTTCATGGGTCAGTTTAGTGTCTCATGATACTGAAATTTTTTATGTACTTACTTTAATCTTGTTTTTTTCATTTGTCTCATCCTTCATTGGGGTTGGCCTTGCATGCTGAATTCTTTTCTTTTTATTGCTTTATGGTTTTTAATGTCTGCACAAACTCCTCTGAAAAACAAGAGTGTGGTTGAGGTGCCTCTAAAGAAACAGAGATGCCAGGGCTTGAGTGGGCTTTTTGAATTCACTCACTCTGCATGTCCTGACTACCAGAGCTGGGTTATAACTTGTAAAAGTCACTAGAAACAGCTGACTTTCTTATCATCCATAAAATTTAAATTTGCATCTGGCAGACTTTTTGTTGCCAAAAAAGTTTAGGAAAAAAGTTACGGTTATCATTGTTACTATTGCCCTTCTTAATTTTATTAGGATTAATGATGATGGTGAATATTATAACTGTCCTTACTCCCAGAATTGCTCTACTTGATATTAAGAAGACCAAAACTCTGCTGCAGTGGTTTCTTTTGCATGTTTTAATGTTTTACTGGGTAATATCAGCTACAGACTTTTATCAGCTGTCTGAAGTTACTGCTTGCTGATCATTAGATTGACTACAACCCATGAGTTTATAGATATCCTGAAACCATTCAAGAATAAGTTCTGCGAGAAGGTATTTTTCCAGAAAATCTATCTGTAAGAAAAACTGCTTTTTGCATCCTGCCAGTGTATTAGTGGTGTGAGACAATAGCAATTCAACAGTCATTTTCTTGGTACAAGTTATTAGTCATCTTTGTTCTTTTGAGGAGATATTTTCAGTGGTTTGGGTTTGGGTTTTTTTCGTTTTGGTTTTTTTTTTTTTTTTTTTGTTTATTTTTTTTGCTTTGGTTTTTTTTTTTTGGCATTAATGGCACTTCTGTCACCATCTGGCTTATTCAATTACAGATCTCCAGAATAACAAAACTCACAGTTTGCATGTATGTCTCTGTTTATCTTGGGGTCCGGAGAAATGTGACTATTCTGCATTTCCTAGAAAGGGAGTTGTGAGACCTCAGCCCTCATTGCACATTACACAGAAAGAATCTGTAATGAGCTCTTTCTGTGCCTCAGGAGGAGCACAAAGCAGCTGGAGCGGGACTAAGAGTCCAGACAGCTGAGCTCAGTGGGGATGGAGGATGGTCAGCACTACAGAGAAAATGTTCGATAGCTTGTCAATTCATGACCCTGAGGTCCGAGAGGCTTCCATTCCCTCGGACAAATGCTGATCCCCATTAATATGAATGGTTGAACTTCATTTGACATCAGTCAGTCCAGGGTCTGAGTGCAAGTACATTATTCCCCGTGCCATTAATGCAAGTCACATACCCCAGCTAGGCAGATAAGGGAAATAGAATTTTCAGTAGTCATTGTTGTTTTGCTTTGCAGTACTGTGTGGAGGTGGTCAACTCCTCATGCTTGATTATCTTCAAGATATTTGTTGCACTTTATAAAGTTCATCGGCAAACTTGTGCTTGCTTCTTAAAAGTAGTCTGCTGTGTCATGTAGCCCATTTGACTGGGTAGAAAGAAGCATGTCATGTTTAAGATAGTGACACTGATAATTAGCTGTTAGTATCGAATTCCACTTCTTTTTTTCACTTCAATTCCTCCTAGAATATCTAGTGAGTACATTTAGCATCAGTTTCCCCAGCAGAAATAGTAGGCACACATTTTCTTTACAATGACTCCATGATGTATGTACTAGTTACTGTTATATTTTAAGTTGAATGTATGAAAGGTATTATATAAGTTTTGAAAACTACCTTAATAGTGTTTTATTCTTCTCTAGGCACAGGAATTTTGATTTTGTATTGTGATTTAAATAGACAATAACTAAAAGTGAAGGCTTTAGTTTCTTAATTGGTTGTCACATATTTTAGGGGTGGTTACCATTTAGTTTGGTAAAGGATCCGAAGACTCAGATTCCTTTTGAACAGCCAATATCTATTTTTTCTGATGATTTATTCATAGCAGTTAGGTTTTTGCAATTCCTTGTGAGGAAATTGCCCTTCATAGGATCTGTCTATGTAAGGTTGTTGTATAATGCATGCTCATTTGCTTAGTTGTATTTGTAAGCTCCAGCTGTGCCCATCACTTGCTAAATCTGTCATTAAAGGATTTTGTTTTTAATTCTGCCTGGCTTTGTTTTCAGATGTCTCTGAATTCCTTCCTGTGTTGAGTCACAGCTGTGAAAAGAGAAATCTCCCTCTTTAATTCAAGGGGTCAGTGGTTTAAAAGCACTAAAGCCTTGTGGGGAACAGCTTAAGGAAGGTAGTTAATCATAGTGACCCCAAGACTTCATAAACTTACACAAGGCTCATCTGACAGGCAGAGTCCTGGATATCTTCAAGCCCTGGTTTCTTTGAGGAGTAACTGTTTTGCCAGGGAGTGGAATCCTCTATGGAACAAGCACCAGTGATGGGTCTTTGCCACCTGCTCAGCTGTGGCTATAGAAACACAGCTTAATCTTCTCCACCACATTTCTTTTTCTAGCTAAGCCAGCATGCAGCCCAATTCCTTTCTAGTAGTTTTTTTTTCCCTGCAATGTTGAGAAATATTTAATGTGGTAACTACAATGGCTTCCACTTCCTGGTGTCACTGGGACATAATAGACTGGCAGGAAAGAGCTGCTGATCTGGATAGAAAAGAGAGGTCAGGAGGGAACACACAGATGGTCTTGTGTGCTGGGCGAGCAGAAGTCATTGGCGTGGTTTGGGTGTCAATAATTCATCCAGTGGCATTTTTCACCCAACTTCTTCAGACTCCAGTGGGGAAATCTTGGAATAAATCCCCCTCTTGTCTCCGTGCAGGCAAAAGCCTTATTTCACATACCATGTTAATAACTTTGGCACTCAGCTGTGGGCTTAGTTTTCACGGGATGGGCAAACCAGGACCATGGGGGTGAACTGTACGTGGAAGCTGTGAGATACTGAATTAAGTGATACAGCTAATGCAGTGCCTGTACCTATGCTGTGTGTACTCCACTTGTCCTATGCACACATTGCTATTCTTGGTACAGGGGTTGATTATCTGCCTATGGATCAGTTCTTGAATTGCTTCAGCTTTTGGACAGTGTTATAAAAGACAAGTGATCCTGTTTTCAGTCAGATTTTAATAGTGAAGTAGTTAATTCGTAAGCAGCTCAGGTAGACATTGCCCTTATCAGAAGAGTCCTTGGGAAGAGAAGGTCACTAGAGAGTAGAAAAAGTCATTTGATGGCTGTCAGACATCCAAGTTTAAGTGGAAGGGTGTTGGATGTTGAGCAAGACCTTCAGTGTGTGATTCAGTTCAGTTATTAATTTGTCCATTAACTGCTAAAGGAAATAGTAGAAAAATTAGGATTGAAGGAGACATGAGGAAGTCATATGATTTTATTTGTATTTCGAAGGATGGATAACTTCAGCTTTGGATTAGATTGCTTAGAGCTATGTCCAGTCAAGCTTCAAATGTCTGCAAAGATGGAGAATCCACAATTTCTCTGAGCTCCTGTTCCAGTGTTGACAATCCTTTCATTCCCTGAGGAATGAAACCTCAGAAGTCCCTCAAGATTGAGATTGCCTCATCATCTTAGGGGACAAATGACTTAGGGGAAAAGGAAATGAGAAGTGTTTTACATCCTGCCTTTTTAATGTTGGACTTCTGGTTATGGAAACTAACTGGTTAACCATCTAAATTTTTTCCTTTTTTTCAGTGAAATACTGATTCATCCTTGCACACTGTGTCCTCACAAGACACAGGAAAGTTATTGTGATTTTAAACTAAAGTGGAAGTATTTCTGTGTTGAATGGAGGAGGTGATGCATGAATTCTTGGTTTCTTTTTCAGTAGGGCTGTTTCAGATTCCAGGAACTGTCATGATAGCACCCCTCATAAAGCAGCTTAAAAATAGCAAAACAACTATTGCACCAAATATAAAGTGATTCCTGCTGTGTCACAAACAGAAAGGTTTTTGAAGCTCTGAATAGATAGCAGCATGTTGTAACCCTTGAAAATGGTAAAATTGATGATCAGAGGACACAGGGCTGTTAAAGCTTTGATGACCTGCTGTCTGAACCCATACTGGCAGTGTGTTTTTCCTTACACAGCTCTGTGAAGTTCTTTATAGAAAATGAAACTGTGATTGCTTGTAATTTTCTGCAGTTTGCACAAGCACTTAAATCACAAATAAAACACTGTAAAAAGTGGTATGTGAGTCATGGATCTCCCTGCAGGAGTTCCAAGTCTGTTGTCCCTGTGGAGAAGGTTGGCTGTGTGACTAGGGGGATGTGGGTACTGGTCCTGACGGCTAGTGTGATGTTATCCAAGGGATGTCATCTCCTATGGCAGCATTAAAAGAAATCCAGCTACCTCTAACAAGGATAGAGGGTAGAGAATGGAGACATTAAAGCTTTTAAAGTGCTCAGATGCTGTGATGATGAGTACCTGAGGGAAACCCATCAAGAGGAGCAGGTCCCCATTGAGTCAATGACTTGTGTAAGCTCACAAGTGGGATTTTTTATAGAGACTCTGCTGATTCTCTGTCACATATACTCCAAATTTAAATGAAATCAAGTGTTTAAAAAAACCAGGAAGAAAGCAAATGTGTTCAGTCTAACAATAAAATAACTGGGTTATTGGGCCAACAGATGATCACTGCTGTGCAGTGTACACGTTCATATGTGTATCACTTTACATTTTAGCTGCACAAAATGTTGATCCAAAATTAGGTGGACAATGCATTAAAAAAACCCGTCTCCAGTAGACTTCAAGAATATAGTAATGATTTTTTAAATCAATTTGTTGAAAGTGGAAATTAAAATCCTTCCGGCATGTCTTTCCCTATAGTGTAGTTTATATATGAAATCCTGCAGACTGTGCTGCACAGAGTTCACTGACAGTGCATCAAATAATGAGGCCATACGTTGATGAAAGGAATTTTAGTAAAATATGCCATTGGATATACAGCAAACAGATTTGATCAAAGCCCAGCTGCCGTATGAAGTACACATTTTTTTAACCATTACTAAACTGCATTAGCCTGAATTATTTTGAAAGTTATGATTTGACTTCTACACAGCTGACAATAAACTAAATAGTACTGGCAGTTAAGGAAACATGCTTTCAGGATTTGTAAAATAGAAAAAATAAAAAAAAATTTTATTATATTAAGATGCCAACTACAACGTGCAGTTGCCTCTACTCAACATTTGTAACATTCTGTTTTTATCGGAGAGTCTCACAGACTTTAGATTTTTATTTTTTAATCATTGCTGGAGAGGTAAGTGCAGTGCTTGGGTCAGGTACAAATTCTGCACTCAGGGAATGTGCCCCGATAGGGTTTGATCCTCAGCGGGGACAATGCATGGCAGCGACCGAGGGGATTCCTGTTCCCCTGTGTAGGAGTCCAGACTCTGGGTCTGGGCTGACCAGGGCAAAGTTCCCGTGTTTGGACAGGCTCAGGGGCTGCCCCCGGGGAGCGGGGGGCTGGGCGCGGGGGCGAGCAGGCAACGGAAAAACGGACATGGGGACAAACGGCCCCGGAGCTTCAGTTGCAGCGGCAGCGGCAGCGGCAGCAGCGGCAGCAGCGGCAGCGGCAGCTAAAGCACATACTCTATTGAGTCCCTCTCGCATCTCCTCTCCCTCTCCTGCTGTCCCGCACCCTCTCCCGCTCTCCCTTTCCCGTTGTCCCCTCCTCTCCCAGTCTCCCTCTCCCCCTGCCGGGCCATGTCCCCAGCCCGCCCCCGGCCCCCGGCGGGGCTGCCCCGTCCTCATCCCCGTCCCCGTCCCCGGCCGTCCCGCCGGGGTCTCGCCTCCGCCCAGCTCTGGTCGTGCTGGCGGTGGCGCTGCTGGGCGGGTATCAGTGCCTGGGGCTGGGGCGGCACCGCCGCCCTCTGGCTCCGCCTGGCCCGAGCCCGGCCCCGGCCCCGACGTGGGCTCCAGTCCCGGCCCCGGCCCCGGCTCCTCCCGGGCCCCGCGGAGGACACACGCAGCGCGGCCGCTCCCGCCGCCCCCGCTGCGGCTTCCCCGGCCCGAGCTCCGCCGCTCGGCAGCGCGGCCGTCGGCCCCGAGCCGCCGCTGTCCCGTTCCAGGGACAGAACGCCTGGGGAGGGCCGGCCCGGGGCGCTCGGGGAGCGCTCGGGGGCCGCTCCTGGCCCCGGGCCGAGCGCTGACAGCCCCGTCCCGCCCGCAGGGAAGGCGCAGGAGGAGGCCCTGCAGGAGCGGTACCGGCTGGGTTCGCTGCTGGGCAGCGGCGGCTTCGGCAGCGTCTTCGCGGCCACGCAGCTCTCGGACGGCGCCCCGGTGAGCGGCGGGGCCGGCGGTGGGCGCAGGAGAAGGGGGCGGAGGAGGAGGAGGATTCGCAGGAGGAGGAGGAGGAGGTGGAGGGGGCGGAGGAGGAGGAGGATGGGGCCCGGCGGGGCGGGCGGCGCGCTCAACCCACTGCTCTCTCTTGCTTGCAGGTGGCCATCAAAAGGGTGCCACGGAACCGCGTCCGGCACTGGGGCAAGCTGGTGAGTGAGCGGGGCCAGCGGCAGAAGCCGGGCCGTGCCGGGTGGCGAGGAGCCGGGGCCCGGCAGGGTGGGAGCCGCCGGGAGCCCTGCAGGGAGAGCGGGCATGGGCTGAGCGGGGCATGCAGAGCATCCCGGGCTGGCTGAGGGGTTCCCCAGCCCTGGCACGGCCTCAGCCCCACTGACGGCATCGCGCTCCTCCCGCAGCCCGACGGCACCAGCGCACCCCTGGAGGTCGTGCTGCTGGACAAGGTGTCCTCTGGCTGCACTGGTGTCATTCAGCTCCTGGAGTGGCTTGAGCTCCCTGACAGCGTCGTGCTGGTGCTGGAGCGTCCGGAGCGGTGCCAGGAGCTGTCGGGTTTCCTGGCGGAGCGGAGGTTCCTGCCGGAGGAGGAGGCGCGGGGGCTGTTCTGCCAGGTGCTGGAGGCCGTGCGGCACTGCACCAGCTGCGGGGTCCTGCACAGGGACATCAAGCCTGAGAACATCCTGCTCGACCTGGCCACCGGGCAGCTGAAACTGATTGACTTTGGCTGTGGCGCCTTCCTCCAAGACACAGCCTACACCCAGTTTGCAGGTGAGCTCTGCCGGGGGATGCTCCTGGGCATCTCATGGCCCAGCCGGGGTGCAGCCCCAGGGCTCCCCCTATTGCAGCCAGGATGGGATTAATGCTGGAGCCAAGCTGATTTGGGTGGGGGTGTGAGGGGGGCCAGCTCCAGCCCTGCCGACACCCTTCAGCACTCACTGTGGCCTGGGCTAAGGCTGGAGCTGGGGCAGCCAGCCTGACAAAAACCCCAGTGGGGGTAGCAGAGAGGGGGGTCTGACCCTGTGCCCTGGATGGTTTGGTGTGCAGGCGAGAAGGGCTTGGACTGCTCTGCTCCCATTGTTTGCATTGACTGGTTAACATTTTTGGGGGGCCGTGCAGGCGGGGAGTAGAGCGGGCTTTCTCCACCACTGGATGAGTTTTGCTTTTGTGTGTCATGGTTGGGCCTTCCCAGGATTTCTGCTGCCCTCTTCCAACACCAGTGGCTTCTTTTCCAGCCCCAAGTCTGTACACAAGTCCCAGGTGCTGGTGAGAGGGCAGCAGTCACCCTGTGTGCCACTGGGGCAGCCCCCACATGCCATGGGGTGCTGGGGCCAGGCTCTGGGAGCAGCAGCGTCCCCCTGATGAACTCTGTCTGTGTTCCACAGGAACCCTGTCCTACAGCCCACCAGAGTGGATCCACCACCAACGCTACCACGGCGAGGCAGCGACGATCTGGTCCCTGGGCCTCCTGCTGTACCACCTGGTCATGGGGAAGCACCCGTTCAGGAGGGGCCAGGAGATCATCTGGGGGCGGATCTTGTTCCCACGACGGCTCTCTCATGGTGGGTCCTCATCTCTGGCCATGGGGGCAATACCAGTGCTGGGAGACAGCAGCAGCTCATGAGCATCCCTCTCTGGCAGCTGCTGAGGAGGTGGCACATGTCCTGCTCTCCTGCTCTCCTCCAAACACAGAATCCATGGGGAAGTTTAGGCCCAGCTCTGGGCACACCCAGCATGGCCTGGGCATGGGAACAGGGGGGCAACTTCTCCAACTGACTGGTGATTTCTGGTTTGTTTCCCCAGAGTGCCAGGATCTCATTAAGAGGTGTTTGTCCATGCAGCCCTTGGACAGGCCATCCTTAGAAGAGCTTTTCCGTGATCCATGGGTGCAGGGTGGTCTTCTGCCCTAGAAGATGGGAGAGATCAACGTGCACAGTTGGATCCAGGGGCCTGGCAGGTAACAGCTCCACACTTGTCCTGGCAATCAGTGGCAAAGCCAACCAGACTGGTTTTGTCCTGCCTGTGTCACTGCCCAGGGGTCATCAGATGGGAACACGCAGCCCTTGTGCTGGAGCTGAGCTGCTCTGCCCAGCACTGGTGGCCACCATCTGAGCTGGTTTTGCTTGTCCTGGTTCCCTGACAGCTGGGGCCCTGGGCAGAACCTTGACAGCCTGGGCTCACCTCAGGGAAGGAGGAGGCGGCCCTGGAGAAGCTGTACCAGGTGGGGCTGCTGCTGCTGGGGACAGTGAGGACGACATCAAGGATGACAACCTCTTCCTCCACCTGGTCACCGGCAGCTGAAGATGATGGACTTTGATTCTGGCGCCTTCTCCAAAGCCAGGCTCCACAGGGAATTTGCAGGTGAGTCCACACGCAGGGGGATGCTCCCAGATTTGGGCATTGCACAGCCTGGCCGGGAACCAAAGCTTCCCCCTTTGCTGGGGAGGATGCAGCTGATCCTTCAGTCGGCTGCCAGGCTGCTTTTGGCAGGGCTGGGGGGATGGGCTGGGGTGCTGATGAAATGGGAGTGGGCTCCTGGCCCTGCCAACAGCCCCAGCACCCACCGTGCCCCGGGCTGGGGCTGGGGCTGGGGCAGCCAGCCCGACACAAAGAAACCCCCATGGTGGGAGCAGAGGTGGGACTCCAGAACCTGTGCAGGGGCTGCTTTGCTTTGCAGGCAAGGAAGGGCTTGGGCTGCTCCACTGCCCCTGTTTGCTTTGGGATCACCGTTATTTTGGAGGGCAGTGCAGGGGGGAAGGGAGAAAGCCTGGCCTTCCCTCACCTGTGGGTGGGTTTTTCCCGGGCATGCAGGGGTTGGGCCTTCCTTAATCCCCTGACAGAGATAAGATTTTTGACCTTTTTTCTTGTTCCCCTTTTTGTCTGTAATCTATTTTCAATAATTTGTTGTGTGTTTTTCTAGAGGAAGCGTTCCAGGTGGGGTCCAGTTTGGATGGGGAAATGCTTGGGAGCAGCTGTTGCGTGGATGGGCCGTGCCCTTGGAGAAGGATGAGGACATCGTTTGGGACCAGCTTTTCTTCCAGCGGGGGATGGCGTGAGGTGGGTCCTGTCTGCTTGGCATGGTGGGATCAGAGCTTTGGGGAGATGGCAGCGAGCACAGGAGCATCCTGCTCTGGGCAGCTGCTGAGGGCTGGATGTGCCGTGGCCGGATGCAGGCTGGGCACATGTCCTGCCCTCCTGCTCTGCTCCCACAGGCAGCAGGGATGGGCAGCTCTGGGCACAGCTCTGGGCACGGCCAGCATGGCCTGGGCACCGCGGGCGGCTGGGACAAGGGGCCAGGAGCCTTCAGCTGACGGGCGCTTTCTGGTTTCTCTCCTTGCAGCCGGGCTCTGCGGGTGCTGAGGCTGCTCTGGGCTCTGCCAGGGCTCTGCTGGAGCTCAGCACCGGGCCGCAATCAGCCAAAGAAGAAATGGGGTGACCTGCAGCACAGACCTGCTTGAGCATTTCAGCAACACAGCTCAAGGTTGCAGAGTGTACACCTCCAAGGGCAAACATGACACCACCCAAAAATTAAACTTGTTCAATAGCTTCTGAAATGAAATCAATCTGGGATGACCCCAAATGACATTTTGCAGCTTGCTCAAGCTGTAGCTCAGCCCTTCTCTGAACTGTTCTCTCCCCCACCTGCCTTTTACTTCCCAACTGCTCCCTCTTGTCCCCCAGTGAGTTCCCAGCCCATGGCAGTCTCCATCACACTGTTGCCTTCCTTGGTGCCCCTCACCATGAGGAAGGCCGAGCCCCAGGCTTAGGGACTCATCCTGTCACTGGTTGAGGAGCAGCAATGTCTCAGAGGTCCAGTGGGATTTTAGTGTCATTCAGAGCTGCTTTCCAGCCCTCAGCTGTCCTCACTGCTGAGTTCCCACTCCCTTTTCCTCGTCCTTGCAGCAGGATGAGCTCTGTGAATCCCCTTGAGCCTCCCCACTCTTCCCAGCCCACGCACCCACCTCAGTTATGCTGAAGCTGCAGCTTCTCTGTCTCCTGTGGCACACCAGTCCAGTCCCCTGTGCGGGGAGCCCCAGCCCCAGAGCACAGCACTCAGCAGTGCACTCCGGGCTGGAGCAGCTGCCCTGCAGCCATGGCTTGGCTCTTTGTGGCAAGGGAATGCTCCCTGTTTGCAGCTGTCCCTGCAGGATGGCCCCAGGGCAGAGCCCAGCCGGGCTCCCACTGCAGCCCCTGAAGCATGGGGCAGACAGTGGTCCCAGAGCTGGGGTTCACGGGGAGCACCCGGAGCTGTGGCTTTCAGTCAGTGTTGGCAAATGTTGTGTTCTCATCTCCTGCAGCCTGTGGGGAAAGCAGCCTGTGCTGCCAGGCCTGTGTGTGCCAGGGGCTCTTGGATGTCTCTGTACCCATGGACAGAAGGCCCTGTCTGTGCCAGGGGCTCTTGGATGTCTCTGTATCCATGGACAGAAGGCTCTGTGTGTGCCAGGGGCTCTTGGATGTCTCTGTACCCATGGACAGAAGGCTCTGTGTGTGCCAGGGGCTCTTGGATGTCTCTGTACCCATGGACAGAAGGCTCTGTGTGTGCCAGGGGCTCTTGGATGTCTCTGTAGCCAGGGACAGAAGGCTCTGTGTGTGCCAGGGGCTCTAGGATGTCTCTACCCATGGACAGAAGGCCCTGTCTGTGCCAGGGTTTCCATAATGTCTCTGTACCCATGGGTATGGAATAGCATGGACACTGAAAGTGTCAGTCCCGTTGCTTGCACGCTCCTTCCTTTGTACACAAGACACATCCAGGCACACCCCCATGTACAGATACATTTAAAGGACAGGGAGGGACAGAGATTTCCCACAGTACTCCAACTTTGGCATAACTCACCTTTTAGCTGGTGGCCAGGGGATTTTTTTTCCCAGCTCTGTGTGAGAAGGTGTCCAGGAGCTGAAGCAGCAGCATTTAGAAGCAGTTTCAGGATTTCTAGGCAGGAAGTGGAGCTGACAACCATCCACGTAACTTGCCGTATTCATCAGGATGTGCTGCTGGTTCTTTGGGAATATGGCCCAATGGAGAGACGAGACTTGGAAAAATCCCAGCTCTCTGTGGGTTTGTGCAAAGGGGGAGCAGCAGAAACACTTTGTGTGTGCTTTGGGGACACAAGGTCCAAGGAGCTGCGGTGGCAGAGAGTGACCTGGGCTGGTGGCAGGTGAAGTCCTGGTTCATGGCATCCCAGAGTGGCACAGGACAAAGCTCCAAGCACTCCCAACCCCACTGATGAAGTCTTTGTGATGCTGCACATCCTATAGGAAAAGCTGCTGTCACACAATGCACTGGGATTTCTAAGTTTCATTTTAATTACTTTAGGTCCAAGTTTCAAACTGCAATGTTTTTGTTCTCAAGACACAGTCGTGCACAATCCATCTCTCATCCTCCTATTGCTTCAACACCAATTAAAAAAAATAAATCTTAATATTGGAAACAAAACCCAATGTCTTTAAAAAAAGAATGCTGGGGTCAGTCAGTAAGATGGATCCAGGCCATCAGAACAGGCACAAAGTAAATGAGTTCTCCTTTTAAAAAGATCAGTTACCTCTTAAATCCAAAGTTACAGAAGATTTCATTACACATTTGTTTCTTTTTGTTTTCTCTTTCATATTTTTCTCATTTTTAAAATTTTTTTCTATTTCTTTTTAAGTAGATAACACATCATGTAAAATAGGTAAGATTTTTCAGCAAAAATCAGATTTTTCAGCAAAAATAAGATTTACAGCAAAATAAGATACATTTCTGATAAACAATGAAAATATTTACTCCTCTGTTTAATTTTCTCTGGATACCCTGCGGTAAAAAATCTAGCAGATATGAGAAGAGGTGTCAAGTGTTTGCTTTGGACTAAGCTGGAGTTCAGCACTGCTGACATCCTGATCCAGCCAAGAGTTGCAGAATTCTTTTGCACATCCCGAATGTGTTTGCAGGCACAGCACCTGCAGTGCTGACACACCAGTGCACGTGAATAACTCTGTTACTCCCTCACAGAATTTGGGCTCTGCCCCAGAGCGAGGTGCTCCAGCCCTTTGCTCCTGGTTCCCGTGGGGAGCAGCTCCCTTCCCTCTGGCTGAGCTGCTCAGGCAGAGCCCGGCAGCTCCTGGCCCTGCAGGGCTGAGGCTTTTCCCCGTTGCTGGGCACAGACGGATGGAGCAGCACCGCTGAACACGGGCACACACAGGGACCAGCAGCAGCTGCCTTTGGCCACCTGAGGCTCCAAGGCCCAAACTCTGAGCAGACAGGGCTGGAAGAGACTCACAGGCTCCCTGCTGGCTGTGCTGCCCCACTTGTGCCCACCTGGGAGCCCCCAGGGCCAGCAGGGACTTGAGATGGCAGCCCTGGGCTCCTGGAGCTTGTGCAAGGAGCGGGGCTGGGGACTCCCTGTCCACGGGGAGCTTCCAGATGGAAAAGGCTGCTGTGCCCAGGCAGCTCCAAGGGCAGAGAAAGGAGGGTCTCCACCACGGGATCTGTGCCAGTCCCACAGTCCTGGGCAGCAGCCACCGAGCCCTGGGGGAGCAGAGGGCACAGCAAGAGGGACAAAAGCAGGCAAGGTCAGAGACTGGAGAGAGCCAGACCCGGCAGCAGGAACAGCTGCTCCATTGCACTCTTGGAGAAAGCTCTTGGCTGCTTCAAAGCGCTGAAAGGCGTGCAGGGCAGAGAGGAGGCCACACCAAACACTGCTCCTGTTTCCACAGCCTCCCCTCTCCGTGTCCCAGAAGGAATTGGATGGACTGTGCTCTTCTCTCCGAGTGTCTCGTTCAGCACGAGCGGCTGAGCGCCAGGAGCTGAAGGAGCTGAAGCCTCAGGCCTCAAGAGCTGGGCCTGAGGAGACTTTGTGAGCAAATGAATGCTGCTAACATGGACCTGGCTGAATGCAGCAGATGGAATCATGGAATCACAGAATCCTTTCTGTTGGAAAAGACCTCTGAGCTCATCCAGTCCAGCCGGTCACCCAGCAGTGTCGAGCCCAGCACTAAACCACGTCCCTGAAGTGCCAAGGCCTGGACAACAGCCCTGAGTGAGGCCCTGAGCCAAAGGTGGCCTCTGGATGAACCTTCCAACCAAAGGTTATCTTTGCATCTGCTCACTTGTCACTGTAGAGCAGGACGGGAACGAAAATTACTCCAAATCAAAGGCAAAGAGAATGAACTCCGATCTATTTCAAATGCACCGCTCCATTTATAGAGAACATCGTGCGGACTGATTTCATTGGTCTTAGAGTAAAAACATCTCACACCACTGGTGTGCAGTGAATGACACACGGTGGCAGAACCCATCTATAAACAATGTGAACAACAAGATAGATTAGAGAATTATTTACATTCTTTCCCAGCTGTCTCCCAGGCTCTCGCCTGGTTAGAAAACCTTCTCTTTTTCTCTCTGACTGAACTGAGAATATCCACACCCTGCTTTCTGGGATTTCTGGCCCTGCCTCCTGTCCCAGAGTTTGGCAATTCCCCTTGCACAGCGTGCTGAGCTCTCCATGACCAGCTCGAGAGGTTTCTCAGCTGTTGCGTCCTGTGGCATGGCACAAGAATCTGCCTCCAATTAGCTCGGGAGTGCAGCTCCAGACACATGGGTTTGGTTGAGTAAATGCTATTTGTTTGGTGGGTAATGATGTTTTTCTAAGCTTATGCTTTATTCATAGCATGAGTGACATTTCTGCAAGAGGTAGTGATGTGTCTCTGGGTCTTAGTTCTGTTCTGGTTTTGGAAAATACACTTCAAACAGCTATAGCATTACACATTAGATAACTGGCGTATGAGTAAAATTACAGTAATAACTAGGGGCTTATGAATTAAATGAAATAAATATAGACACTAGGTTTTAAAAACAACAGGCCTTTACTATGATGAAAGGAATAATTTCGATTCAAGGGTGGAATAGATCTTGGGTTTGAATTTAATTATATGTTACAGTTTTGCAATTATCATTGTTGGATTACTCATGGGATTAAAATGCACATCTTTTAAAATGAAAGGTAGAAATATAGCTTTTTAAACATTTCATTTCAAGATCATTAGGTACATTATTACCTCAGCTACAAGACAATTTCATTTTTGCTCTGATGCTCTTTGATTTCTAACAGATAGGAAACAGCCTTCAGTAGTCTCTCTTCATTGTGTTTCTTTTTCTGTATTCCCATGTCTCATCCTAAATTGCTTCTATTGAAGATCTGCAGTGGCCCAAATGACCATATTTGAGCTCTGAATTTGTTGTATCTCTCTTCCTGTTTTTTCTTTTGGCCTGTTTTCAGATTAATAATGTGAGACTAGATAAGCTTCATGGAAAAAAAAGAGTCTATTTCATCATGTTAACCCAATAATACTATCAGGCAGCATCAAACAAACAAGCTGTGTGTTTCTCCAGAGCCCTGAGACGAATACCTTTTTTGAAACATGGAGATTTATATTCCTGTGGGAATGTAAGTGATATCAAGGGCAGCAGATTTTGAGTGCAGCTGTAGTTACCATTAACAGAGGTAAGTATTTGAAGGAATTTTGATATTTCAGCCATGGTTTATTATCAAGGGTCTCTTGTGTGAAATATGCCAACCAGAACATAGATGACCATTGATTGCTACATTTGGCTTCATTAAAAAAAAAAAAAAAAAAGGAAGAAATTTCTTAAATGCATTATGTTTTTAATATTTAAGAAGTAAGTTCATGGAAACCTGGAAACTCATACTCAGGTGCTGTGAATCACAAGAGTTTCTTGTGGAACAAAGCACAGCCATCTATACTGTGTGTGTATCTGAGTGTGCATGGGTTACTTTTTTGTGAATCGTGAATCTTTTCTATCTTTAGATTGTTATTAATAGAAGAACTTTAAAATTCCTTTCACATTGATAGCCAGAATTTTGGATCAAATACATAGAAAGAAATACAGAAGTGTGGGCATTTCTGAGGTTCTAGAGTTCCCCATATGACCAAGCAGTAGAGTTTATAATCTCTGTATTTTAACTTTCCTTGTCCGGTAATATGGACTAGAAAAATAAGATTTGTATATAGAGTCTAAAAGCATAGAAGATTAATAGTTTGAAGTACTGCCTTCAGCTTTCACAAAATTCATGGAGAAGTGAAGACTAACAACATTAAGGAGGTGTTCAATAGCTCTGTGTGATTGACCAAAGCAGTTTCATTAGATTTTCTTTTCCCTCTTTTTTTTTTTTTTTAATAATTTAAGCTGTGCTTTTGCCAAATACCAGTCTCAGAACTTTGCACCCTACATTCTGACAAGAGGTAGCAGTATAAAAGAGGTGGGAAGAGAGGCTTTAGCAATATATTTTCTCCTTTTTCCATTCTCCCAAGGCAAAACCTGGAGTCTTTCTGAAGCCATTGGCCAGCATTTACTCTTTATCTCCAGCCTGTATCTACATATTAATTTTTTAAAAATTGTATTCAATGGATCATGTAAATAAGTCTGCTGTCCAGCAATTATTCATGTAAGATGCAATTCAACCAAATTGTATTGTGATTTTCCTATTGCAAAATCTTGTCCTTTTTAAAAAAATTTACTAATATTTTATTTTTCTGAAGGCAGAGTGGATGCAGACAATGTACCTGCCAAAGTCAGAGAGATTGCAGACAGGGTTTCCAGCTTTTAAGTTTCCAGGGCTTTGTGTATTCAGATTCAGGCATTCTAACTTTGAACATGCAGCCATTTAATCTTGCAAAGACAAAGGTTGTATTGACATGGAAGCAAATACAGAAATGCACTCTGTAAGGCCATGAAAGAATGTCACTGCATTACAGCAGCCTAACAAGGTATCATACATCAGCTGAAGCATTGTAATTGTCTGTCTATGCACTTGAGCTTGCCCAGAGCGAGGTAAACATCCATATGCTCCAGGGATTACTCATTAAATGAAGCATTATGGTTTAGTACTGAGAAATCTCTGCTGTCCTTCCATTATTTTCTACTTAAATGATCATTTTCTTCTGCATAACAGTAAGTTTTAATTACGCGATTTGCTGTGTGTCTATGTTGGATGTTTTTCAGTGTCTCATGCAGACTGTAGACAAACACATACATGTGTGCAGACACAACATTTTCCCTGCTATAATTTGGTATTTCTGGCACTTTGCAATAGTAGGGTCAAAGCCAAACTGTAGCTACCTCTGGAAAATCTTACAAGTAGCTGTAATTGAAAAAGGCAGTATAACTTTTCTGTTTTAAAACCTAGTGGAGACTTTTTTTCGGAAAATGGAAAGAATTTCATCATTGCTTCAATGTGAGTTTTTGATGAAGTCATGGAACTTTTGAATGTGTGTATTTTTTGAAACAATTCTGAAACTCATTAGGCAGTAACAGAAATGCCATTACATTATCGTGATCCACTGCTAACTCAAAATTTGACTTTTGATAGATGTAGTAAAAAGAATGAAATTATTCTGAATTCTAAGTAAGTAAATACAACTAGTTTGATCCTCCAGGATAATTACAGTTTATAATACTGAATTGAAAAGTTTATTGTGGTTGTAAAACAAAAGGAACTTTTTGATAGGGCTTACTGTTGTAGTTCTGTGAGATGTAATCCTTTTGGATATTTCCTACCCCTCATGATTCACTCTGTTGCTAATGAAGCTGTATTCTGACAGGCCTTTAAATTAATGCCTATGCTTGTATGAAGCACAAGTATGGAGTACATAAAGTACAATTGTTTTAAGTATTTATATTTGTCTACTGATGCACTAGAATCTAACAAACTCAAAGGAGGAATCCCTTTCACGAGCTGTAAATTTCAAAAGTTCTGACCTATTGACTTCATGAGAGCAAAAATTCTCCAGTGGGAGTAAGATGTTCATCATGCCTTAACATAAAGTCCAGGAGTCAGGGAAATGCCTGGCTGGAATAAACAAGCAGCTCATCCAGTCTGCCATTCTGGCACCAAGGGCGGGTAAGACCAGATGTTTCAACGGAAGGCATAAATCTTCACAATTTTACTGTTCTGTATTGCAAGATGATGTTTCTTACATCACTCACACCTTGAAACCTGAAGATTAAGAGACCTTATAACTCTTACTTCCTCATAGTCAGTTTATAACATAAATCTTAAAGCACATTTCTTAAATTATTCAGTAATTTTGAAAGCAGATTTTGAAGATACATTATCAACTGGTGCAAAAGTAAAACGCTTCACCTCCATGCTGCCTTTATTAGAGTAAAAGTTGTGAATATGAGAAATCCTGGTCATTTCAGTAAACTAAAAGTGAATTTTACTGCAGCGTGAGAGAGGCAAAGGGCCTTGTCAAGGAGAGATGTGACAGATCTCCCCAGCTGCTGGGTGCTGGGATGCCTTTTCCATCCTACCTGCCTGCAGGTACTCACCAGTTCATGTGTGGGAACCCTTCTGCTACCAATCCTGAGCCACTGATGGCTGTGAAACTGAAGGGTTTGTCTTTCACTGATCTCAGCTCTGATTTTGCCTCATGTTTGCCAGCCTTGGCAAATGCTTACTCTGTTGAATTGAACTTAGTTTGTTCAAAGCTGATCCTGGATTCTCACCAAAGATTTAGTTGTGAAATATCTCATCTTGTGCAGTGGCCATAGCAAGATATTTCTCTTTGGCAGCAAACACTCATTAGAACTGATGACTACTATCACCTTCTTAACTTTCTCTTGACCAATTTTCACTTAATTTCCCACTCACTCCGTGAGACAATTATACAAAATAAATAATGAGGTAGCATGTGTAATGCAGCTAATGTTGAAACAGTTGGATGAGCATCAAACTAAATCCGAATTTTCCTTTTTTTATTGCCCAATGGGAGCTACTTTCTGGCTAATGTTATGAAGGTGGTGGTGTATGAGGGGAAATTAATACATTATCACATTGCACTATTGGTATTGGAAGTGGTTCTTCACACATTGGGTAGCAGACATATAAACTTGTTTGCCAGATGGTGTTGCAGATGCAAGAATTTTACAAGGGCTCAGAGGGATGCTGGACAAGTACTTGAAAGTGATATCTACTTGGGGGTTGCAAAATAGACAGGCCACAATAGGCTCAGGAAATCTCCTGAGCTGAAAATAGATGGAGAGGAGGGGGGGCACTAAGGGTAGGGAAATATCGTATATAAATGTTCTATATTTATTCTTCTTGCTGTTGAAAAGAGACTACTAGACTGGATGAGCCTTCAGTTTTGCCATTACAAACATTTTTATATTCTTATTTAAGTAACAAGTTGTTGTGTGAGAGGATTTTTCTGGAACAGGAAATTAATGTTGAAGGTGGAGAAAACCCAGAACTGCTTAAATGTAGAAAATTAGTAATATGTAATCCATATTGCTAAGGAAAGAAAAATGAGAGACCACTTTAATGCTGAAAGAATATCAAATGTGAATACTTTCTCAGTTACTGACTGCCTAAGTTTGCAGTCTTGCCTTTTTAGCTTTTATATTTCACCTTATATTACCGTCAGGAATAGATCGTCATTGTTTTGTGGTGACTTCTACTGGTAGTTCACCAGGTACATATAGAAGGCCTTTTCTGGTCTAGCTGTCTGTCTCCTACATCCTACATGCTTCTTTCTGTGGTAGAACTTAAGTGCCGTAACTTGCACTACAGTACACATATACTATTGATAAAGGAAAAAACGGCTGTAGCACTATGTCTGCTAAAGATATTCTTCTTTTTCAGAAAGCAGATCCTTATGTGGAACAATTAAAGGAGACATGGTCAAGTTATAGTTCATGGGTCAGTTTAGTGTCTCATGATACTGAAATTTTTTATGCACTTACTTTAATCTTGTTTTTTTCATTTGTCTCATCCTTCATTGGGGTTGGCCTTGCATGCTGAATTCTTTTCTTTTTATTGCTTTATGGTTTTTAATGTCTGCACAAACTCCTCTGAAAAACAAGAGTGTGGTTGAGGTGCCTCTAAAGAAACAGAGATGCCAGGGCTTGAGTGGGCTTTTTGAATTCACTCACTCTGCATGTCCTGACTACCAGAGCTGGGTTATAACTTGTAAAAGTCACTAGAAACAGCTGACTTTCTTATCATCCATAAAATTTAAATTTGCATCTGGCAGACTTTTTGTTGCCAAAAAAGTTTAGGAAAAAAGTTACGGTTATCATTGTTACTATTGCCCTTCTTAATTTTATTAGGATTAATGATGATGGTGAAAATTATAACTGTCCTTACTCCCAGAATTGCTCTACTTGATATTAAGAAGACCAAAACTCTGCTGCAGTGGTTTCTTTTGCATGTTTTAATGTTTTACTGGGTAATATCAGCTACAGACTTTTATCAGCTGTCTGAAGTTACTGCTTGCTGATCATTAGATTGACTACAACCCATGAGTTTATAGATATCCTGAAACCATTCAAGAATAAGTTCTGCGAGAAGGTATTTTTCCAGAAAATCTATCTGTAAGAAAAACTGCTTTTTGCATCCTGCCAGTGTATTAGTGGTGTGAGACAATAGCAATTCAACAGTCATTTTCTTGGTACAAGTTATTAGTCATCTTTGTTCTTTTGAGGAGATATTTTCAGTGGTTTGGGTTTGGGGTTTTTTTTTTGTCTTTTTTTTTTTTTTTTTTTTTTTTTTGGCATTAATGGCACTTCTGTCACCATCTGGCTTATTCAATTACAGATCTCCAGAATAACAAACCTCACAGTTTGCATGTATGTCTCTGTTTTTCTCCGGACCCCAAGAAAAACAGATCCCCATTAATATGCTGATCCCCATTAATATGAATGGTTGAACTTCATTTGACATCAGTCAGTCCAGGGGCTGAGTGCAAGTACATTATTCCCCGTGCCATTAATGCATGTCACATACCCCAGCTAGGCAGATAAGGGAAATAGAATTTTCAGTAGTCATTGTTGTTTTGCTTTGCAGTACTGTGTGGAGGTGGTCAACTCCTCATGCTTGATTATCTTCAAGATATTTGTTGCACTTTATAAAGTTCATCGGCAAACTTGTGCTTGCTTCTTAAAAGTAGTCTGCTGTGTCATGTAGCCCATTTGACTGGGTAGAAAGAAGCATGTCATGTTTAAGATAGTGACACTGATAATTAGCTGTTAGTATCGAATTCCACTTCTTTTTTTCACTTCAATTCCTCCTAGAATATCTAGTGAGTACATTTAGCATCAGTTTCCCCAGCAGAAATAGTAGGCACACATTTTCTTTACAATGACTCCATGATGTATGTACTAGTTACTGTTATATTTTAAGTTGAATGTATGAAAGGTATTATATAAGTTTTGAAAACTACCTTAATAGTGTTTTATTCTTCTCTAGGCACAGGAATTTTGATTTTGTATTGTGATTTAAATAGACAATAACTAAAAGTGAAGGCTTTAGTTTCTTAATTGGTTGTCACATATCTCATTTTAGGGGTGGTTACCATTTAGTTTGGTAAAGGATCTGAAGACTCAGATTCCTTTTGAACAGCCAATATCTAGTTTTTCTGATGATTTATTCATAGCAGTTAGGTTTTTGCAATTCCTTGTGAGGAAATTGCCCTTCACAGGATCTGTCTATGTAAGGTTGATGTATAATGCATGCTCATTTGCTTAGTTGTATTTGTAAGCTCCAGCTGTGCCCATCACTTGCTAAATCTGTCATTAAAGGATTTTGTTTTAAATTCTGCCTGGCTTTGTTTTCAGATGTCTCTGAATTCCTTCCTGTGTTGAGTCACAACTGTGAAAAGAGAAATCTCCCTCTTTAATTCAAGGGGTCAGTGGTTTAAAAGCACTAAAGCCTGGTGGGGAACAGCTTAAGGAAGGTAGTTAATCATAGTGACCCCAAGACTTCATAAACTTACACAAGGCTCATCTGACAGGCAGAGTCCTGGATATCTTCAAGCCCTGGTTTCTTTGAGGAGTAACTGTTTTGCCAGGGAGTGGAATCCTCTATGGAACAAGCACCAGTGAAGGGTCTTTGCCACCTGCTGTGACAAAGAAGCACAACTTAATTTTCTCCACCACATTTCTTTTTCTAGCTAAGCCAGCATGGAGCCCAATTCCTTTCTAGTAGTTTTTTTTTCCCTGCAATGTTGAGAAATATTTAATGTGGTAACTACAATGGCTTCCACTTCTTGGTGTCACTGGGACATAATAGACTGGCAGGAAAGAGCTGCTGATCTGGATAGAAAAGAGAGGTCAGGAGGGAACACACAGATGGTCTTGTGTGCTGGGCGAGCAGAAGTCATTGGCGTGGTTTGGGTGTCAATAATTCATCCAGTGGCATTTTTCACCCAACTTCTTCAGACTCCAGTGGGGAAATCTTGGAATAAATCCCCCTCTTGTCTCCGTGCAGGCAAAAGCCTTATTTCACATACCATGTTAATAACTTTGGCACTCAGCTGTGGGCTTAGTTTTCACGGGATGGGCAAACCAGGACCATGTGGGTGAACTGTACGTGGAAGCTGTGAGATACTGAATTAAGTGATACAGCTAATGCAGTGCCTGTACCTATGCTGTGTGTACTCCACTTGTCCTTTGCACACATTGCTATTCTTGGTACAGGGGTTGATTATCTGCCTATGGATCAGTTCTTGAATTGCTTCAGCTTTTGGACAGTGTTATAAAAGAAAAGCGATCCTGTTTTCAGTCAGATTTTAATAGTGAAGTAGTTAATTCGTAAGCAGCTCAGGTAGACATTGCCCTTATCAGAAGAGTCTTTGGGAAGAGAAGGTCACTAGAGAGTAGAAAAAGTCATTTGATGGCTGTCAGACATCCAAGTTTAAGTGGAAGGGTGTTGGATGTTGAGCAAGACCTTCAGTGTGTGATTCAGTTCAGTTATTAATTTGTCCATTAACTGCTAAAGGAAATAGCAGAAAAATTAGGATTGAAGGAGACATGAGGAAGTCATATGATTTTGTTTGTATTTCAAAGGATGGATAACTTCAGCTTTGGATTAGATTGCTTAGAGCTATGTCCAGTCAAGCTTCAAATGTCTGCAAAGATGGAGAATCCACAATTTCTCTGAGCTCCTGTTCCAGTGTTGACAATCCTTTCATTCCTTGAGGAATGAAACCTCAGAAGTCCCTCAAGATTGAGATTGCCTCATCATCTTAGGGGACAAATGACTTAGGGGAAAAGGAAATGAGAAGTGTTTTACATCCTGCCTTTTTAATATTGGTCTTCTGGTTATGGAAACTAACTGGTTAACCATCTAAATTTTTCCTTTTTTTTCAGTGAAATACTGATTCATCCTTGCACACTGTGTCCTCACAAGACACAGGAAAGTTATTGTGATTTTAAACTAAAGTGGAAGTATTTCTGTGTTGAATGGAGGAGGTGATGCATGAATTCTTGGTTTCTTTTTCAGTAGGGCTGTTTCAGATTCCAGGAACTGTCATGATAGCACCCCTCATAAAGCAGCTTAAAAATAGCAAAACAACTATTGCACCAAATATAAAGTGATTCCTGCTGTGTCACAAACAGAAAGGTTTTTGAAGCTCTGAATAGATAGCAGCATGTTGTAACCCTTGAAAATGGTAACATTGATGATCAGAGGACACAGGGCTGTTAAAGCTTTGATGACCTGCTGTCTGAACCCATACTGGCAGTGTGTTTTTCCTTACACAGCTCTGTGAAGTTCTTTATAGAAAATGAAACTGTGATTGTAATTTTCTGCAGTTTGCACAAGCACTTAAATCACAAATAAAACACTGTAAAAAGTGGCATGTGAGTCATGGATCTCCCTGCAGGAGTTCCAAGTCTGTTGTCCCTGTGGAGAAGGTTGGCTGTGTGACTAGGGGGATGTGGGTACTGGTCCTGACGGCTAGTGTGATGTTATCCAAGGGATGTCATCTCCTATGGCAGCATTAAAAGAAATCCAGCTACCTCTAAAAAGGATAGAGGGTAGAGAATGGAGACATTAAAGCTTTTAAAGTGCTCAGATGCTATGATGATGTGTACCTGAGGGAAACCCATCAAGAGGAGCAGGTCCCCATTGAGTCAATGACTTGTGTAAGCTCACAAGTGGGATTTTTTTATAGAGACTCTGCTGATTCTCTGTCACATATACTCCAAATTTAAATGAAATCAAATGTTAAAAAAAAACAGAAAGAAAGCAAATGTGTTCAGTCTAACAATAAAATAACTGGGTTATTGGGCCAACAGATGATCACTGCTGTGCAGTGTACACGTTCATATGTGTATCACTTTACATTTTAGCTGCACAAAATGTTGATCCAAAATTAGGTGGACAATGCATTAAAAAAAAAACCTTCTCCAGTAGACTTCAATAGTATAGTAATGATTTTTTAAATCAATTTGTTGAAAGTGGAAATTAAAATCCTTCTGGCATGTCTTTCCCTATAGTGTAGTTTATATATGAAATCCTGCAGACTGTGCTGCACAGAGTTCACTGACAGTGCAACAAATAATGAGGCCATACGTTGATGAAAGGAATTTTAGTAAAATATGCCATTGGATATACAGCAAACAGACTTGATCAAAGCCCAGCTGCCATATGAAGTACACATTTTTTTAACCATTACTAAACTGCATTAGCCTGAATTATTTTGAAAGTTATGATTTGACTTCTACACAGCTGACAATAAACTAAATAGTACTGGCAGTTAAGGAAACATGCTTTCAGGATTTGTAAAATAGAAAAAATAAAAAAAAAATTTTATTATATTAAGATGCCAACTACAACATGCAGTTGCCTCTACTTAACATTTGTAACATTCTGTTTTTATCGGAGAGTCTCACAGACTTTAGATACAGCTGTGAGTGCCTGCAAGCATTTACACAAAATTACAAACTGTTGGGCAATACATTAATGCTTACATGAGATAATATAGCTACAAATTTTAGTACAATAAAGCATTAGCTGTGAAATGAAATTTACCTTTTAAATATTTATGTAAATGTAAATCTTTGTTCCTTTATTTCTTTCTGCTTTGGGGAGGGTTTGTTTTAGGGTTGTTTTGGTTGAGTTTTTGATTCAGTAGAGTCTGCTGAGTTGTGACTGTGTGCATGATCTGCAGGTTGTGCCTGCACACAGAGTTGGCTGTCTGGTGGTGCCTCAGATGTGTGTATGGCTGAAATGTGTAATCTATTGCTGTATAGTTTGCAATTAATGGAGCCATACAGCACTAGGATCTGGCTGAGGTCTGGATTGCTTGGATCAAGGACAGGAGAGCCCCACCTACTTGCATCTGTAGATGTATCCATGCAGAAACTCACAGGCTGTTCTCTTTCAGAGTATGCACTGCTATCCACCTTGCTGCTGTATCCTGCAGAGCTGTAAGTCTGGATTTGATATATCACAGATTTCACCAGAGTGCTGCACTACTGTCCCTTCAAGCTGGGTTTTTCACAAATGTACAAAAGTCATGATAGGGCAAGTTCAAGTAACTAATCTGTAGAATACTCCATTGCCACTAGTTACTGGTAATGCCCAAAAATATCAGCCAGTTCAGACTTCTGGTCCCTGCTAGAGGACCGATGCTTCATTCCTGCATATTTTGGAAGGTCTCCTATGAAAGGAAATAGCAGAGAACGGTTTTTCCACAGCAAAGCACTGACAAGAACTCCTGGAGGCAAAAATGAGACTGTAATCCTTCCTTTGTGTTGGCCAAGGTAGGTTTATGTTTCTTCCAGCAGAAGAATGGTGGTTGCAGGGTCAGTGGTTGAGGTGGCTTGACAGTGCTGCCTGAGGGTAATTCAGGCTGCGGCAGGACAAATGCCATCTGCTAGAGTTTAAATGCTCAGGCAGATCTCCCCAAAATGAGCATTTGTTTTCTCTGATGGCTATTGTGACATTTTTCTGGCTTTCCAGTATTTTCTCAAGAGCAGGCCAAGGCTGTTCCACAGGCAGAGCTTCCTGCAAGTGTTGTCTCCTTCACTCAGAGCTGAGCCAAACCACCCCAAGTGCTGCAGGTGGTGACAGACATTTCAGAGGAAAATTCTCTGTCTCTCTTCGAAACCCTTCAGACGTCACAGTACTTGGCAGAAAGTGGTTTTCCATCTAGTCTACCTTTTCATTAATGTCTCTAGGAATTTTCATGCTACTGCTTTTTTCTTTTCTTGGATACCAGAATTACAAAACTCATCTTAGAATCACTTTTCATAGCGTTAGTGGTTTTTTTGGTCTGCTGGGGAAACATGCTGTACTTAAAATAATGTAACACTGAGGTTTGGCTTAGGGGTCCTTTTGATTCCTATGTGTTGCTAAATCGTGCCTTACACTGCTTTCTTCTTTGGCTTGTGTTTGGGTTTTTTTTGGTTTTTGCTTGTGTTTTGTTTTTTTTTTTTTTTTTTTTTTAATGATCAGAATGTAGGGCATTCTCATGTCTTTCTAAATAAAGAGCCTATAGAAAGCTGTTATGATGGACGTAATACCTGAAGTCATAGTTCCTTCCCCAAAGGAAACAAGAGGAGATGAGGAAAAAGAATCCATAAGAGATACATATGCATCTAACTACAGAGTGAAAGGCATGTTGATATTTCTGTGCAAAGATCCCAGCTTCACATCTGACTGGTGGGACATTTTATTTATGTCCCTACCTCCTCTTGGAAATACAATTTTCAGATGACAAATTGCTTTCCATCCTATCCTTTTTCTTGAACAATAGATACTGTGTTTGAGAAACAGCTTTTGAATGTAGAAAGCAGTGAGTCTGGTTGTTTTTTGGGTTTTTTTTTTTTGGGTGGTTTTTTGGGGTTGTTTTTTTTTTTTTTTTGTTTGTTTGTTTGTTTGTTTTTTGGGTTTGTTTTTTTTTTGAGGAGACACAATATACAAATAATTAGGGTTAGAGAATAGCATTTGCTTTATCATCAGTCTTGGATTTATGTGTTACATGTCCAAAATATAGAATGCCACAGAAAAAATTTCTCAGAATCACCGTTTGTAATGATACATAACATGTCTGTGTGCATGGCTGTCTATCTGTCACTTTCTGAAAAGATTACTTCTGTGTCTGTGTGAAATTTTTGAGTGCAATCCTGACCTCACTGACATTGACCTGAAAAAGATCCTGATATCTTTTGAGGATGTAGTGCTCGTTTCCTATGTGTATAATTTTAGGTGCCCAACAGTAAATTTCATGGTCAGATGAGCTCTTCAAAACAATGTGACACAGACCATTCTGTAAGGTTTCTACCATTTCAACCAGTGTTTATCTCCAAACAGACTACATGCCTGTTAGAAATGATTCCACCAGCAGATTCCCTTCAGAAAGATGCTGAAAAGTATGAAAAAGTAAACAAAGTAAGGGAGTTCCTTCCTCCTTCTTCTCTCATTTCACTTCCTTAGTCACCATTTTTTACTTGAGCTTGAGTTCATCTCAACAAAAAATCCAGTGTAATCCTCAAATGTATTTTCTCTCTCTATTGGAGAGCTTTATTTATTATCAGAGGGTTCTCTGCAAGAAGATTTTTTTGCTGACTCTGTTCCCTCAGTTGTGTCCTCATTGTCTCTCAGACCCTTCATTTTTCTTTGCTCTATTTGGTTTTTCTCAAGTGGGAATCACAGCGGTGATTTTTCTTGCCAAGTTATTGGTGTTGAATGGATGGTGTGTAAATCCTGTGAGGAGCTCAGTAAAAGTTAAAGCCTTTATAGTATTGCAAAACTCAATGTAAGCTGGGTTATGCTTCTTAGGAGTCTCTGCTAATTGTTTGGGTATTTAACAATAGCGAAGACTGCTGCATGGCAAAGCCTCATCTAAACCAGGTAGACTAAACCCAGTGATTTATGCAACATAAAATGAAAAAAAAAATCACTTACTGCAGGCTCACATAATGCTTTTTGATTGTACCGTTGTATTTTTATTCATCAATTTCTCCTGGTGTTAGGAAGTGAGGTAATGCTGATCTGGGGTTTGTGTAAAAAGCAGTATTTTTCTGAATCCTGAAAGGGAACATTTTCTGGACTATAAACAGCACAAAACCTACTTAATAAGTAGGAGAATAGTGATGAATAATACTGCTTACCAGTTCTTGGATGGAGTTAGCTTTAACTGAGATTTCACAATGAAGAGAAAAGCATTTTCTGCCAAATAATAAACAGACCATCTATCTAAGGGCTACAAGAACATAGTTTCATTATGCTCTGGATCAATGTCATCTTTGTTATTGCAGAACTAAGTTAAGATTGTTAAGTAAGTCTGAAGGTGTAATTTTATTTTTCGTCTATTTGACTTTCTAAGTTACTAATCTAAGCCATGTATGCTTACAGTTTTCCCTCTTACTAACAAAGGCAATTCAATATCCAGTTCATGATTATAGTACAGTTTTGAACCACACAGTAGACAACCACAGTAATTTTTCTTTTGGAATTTGTATGATAATTTCAAGGTGAGATATCTGCATAATGCATTGGACACACATATCTGTATACTTGTAGTTAAAATAACGTGCTTTAAATTTGTGTGCATATAGATTTTCTACTTGTAATAGTAGAAAATATTCTAACTAAATAAACAGATATTGATCTCTTAATAAAGAGATGATAAAGGGATAATGTACCTTTCAATAAATATGAATCGTAGGTGGGGTAATTTTTGTTTATATTGTAGCTGGTTAGTTTTAAATCTTTTAAAGCAATATATTTGTCTGAAAGGCCACTCATGCTATTTTGCTGATGTCTGGAAGGGACATTTTTTGCTCTCTTCTGACTCCATTGACCAAAATAAAATAAAACCACAAGATGTCAAACAAGGATAGATGAGGAGAAGAAAGAAAAACTCTTGCATCAGTGATAGAAAATTACGCATTGAAGCTACGTGGCTTAGGCAACTTACTTATTAGGTTTATAATTAACTTATAAGCTTATAGTGACTAGATTTTATAAGCTATAGTGGCTAGATTTATAAGCTTGGAGTGACTAGATTTTATCTAGAGCTTGTAGCTCTAGATTTTCAGTTGTCACAATTTGCAGCATTGCTATTAGAGTCACTAAAACTGAGCCACAACTCTTTATTGGAAAATAAAATTCTGAATTTTAAAATGACCTTGGAAAAATAGTGCTGGAAACAGGTTTTAAATTATCCGCCAATTCCATAAAGGCTTTTTTCACAGAATTAACCGAGAGTTTCCTGAATACAGTTTAAAAAGTGTGTGTTTGCAGATGGGTCACAGTCGTTTCAGCTCTGGACGTCTTGACGCCAGGAGAAGTCGGAAACTACACAGTATTTGTGAATGCAAGATTTTGCATTTAGATAGGTTTGGGCTGAACGATCTGAAAAAGCTCCCATAAGCACAGAGCTCCTTACTGTCTGTGTGTTTGAGAAGGCTGAAGAGCTCTGTTTATTGCCACAAAGGGCCTGGAATAAATTATGTTTAGTAAATTGGCCCCAGGTTTTCTTGTTTCAGACAGAAGCTTCGGAGCAATCTGTTTTATAGGCTCCACTAGATGTGACCAATTGCGGGGAGGTGACACCTCGTTTCGGGACGTGCCATGGCACATGTGCCAGTCAGGTCTGGCCCCTCTCTCTGTCAGGATGGCAACCCACCCGCAGCTCCACTTTCTGTCTTCTGGCAGCGTTACCCACAGCCCGGTCCCAATTTATGGGCCCCGCTGGGAGGTCCAAGCAGGATGGAGCCAGGCTGCTCAGCCCCTCTCAGCCTTGTGCCTCCCGCCCCTACATGGGGCAAATAAAAGCTCCTTTATTCCGCTGGAAATGCCCCCTTTTCAGCGAGGTGTGTGCATGGCTTCCTTCCCTGGTCGGTCTTGCAGGTGATAATTAACACAGTGCAGTGCTATTTCCTAGCTGAAGCCAAGGTGGGGAAGCAACTTTAGCCTCGGCATTTTTCTTTTCAGACTCTTTTTCCTCATTTATTTTGGATCTGTTCATGGTGAGGAAGTTTTAGAAGGTGTTGGTCCTTAGCTCAAGTATCAAAGAACTGAACAAACCAGTAATTTTTCCTTCTCTGACCAAATTCTTCTTACTTTTGAGGGGAGGAAGGAACGGGGTAGTAGAATTTGCTTTTAGGATTTATGTTTTATTTCTGCTCATGGGACTGTTTGCTTCGGATCAGTGTGACTGTGGGTCTTTTCAGCACAGGACGCTGATGGACATTGCTTATGTTAGAGAGAGGAAGGATATTTCCTGAAGATTAATGGCAAGTTAGTTGGCCTGAAGTTCATTAACCTGAGCTAGACTGTTGGAAAGACTCTGTGTGGAAGCTGGAATTGTATTAGAGGATCATCATAAACTAAAAATATATGTGACAATCTGGCCAGATTGCAATGAATCTAAAGACAGGGTTGGCTCGAGCCCACAGAGCAGCTGCCTCCAGTGTAAACTAACCAACCGCCTTGTGAAGGCAAATGGTTTTTCAGAGACATTATTCAAATAAAAGGAAAAAGAGGGAAAAAAAAAAAAAAACAACCAAAAAAACCTGAAGGTTCCCATTAGCAAAAAATGCCTAAATGAAAAAGTGAGATTGTGAGCTATGGCCAAAGGCCTGAGTTTGGTGCTGATTCTCAATCAATTCAGCAAATGACAGTGCATTGACAAAACTGGTTTTTTAGTCAAATTTAGTCTTGATTCTTCACAGTAATTTGCCTCAAGAAAATGAACCCCAAATCCTTTGGTGAATTCCCTGTTGACTGAGGCCCAGACCTTCAGGCCATGATGTCTCAACATGCTTGCAAGTGAGACTGGCTCCCACTTAATTGCTTCTTTTTGAAGTGTGGTTTGTCACTATCATCCTGCTGAAGATGGACAGGGCTGGTGTCTCACCTTCATATATTCTTCCCCCTCCTCCCCTCCCCCTCTGTTCCCCTTCTTCCCCCTAAATAGATTTTTTTAAGGAAGTTTAACCCTACGATAGTCCAATCCACATCAGTCTTTTGTGGTGCACCCTCAAATAGATGTGTTGGCACAGAAGAAGTAAGGGCCTTCTCTTGAGATCTCATTCTGTAATAAAGGGAAGGGAAAGATGAAACAGGCATTTCATGTTTGTCTGTTTTCTCGCCATGTCATCTCATGAACATGCACTCCCCTTGGCCAAGAGTAGTACATTCAGACACTGAATGTCAGTGTTGAAGAGGGGACTGAGAAGAATGAAGCTCAGTGTTCCGCAATAGGAGCTACGCTTTGGGCATTTTACAAATTATTTCCCTCTTTCTCTTTCACCATCGTGCTCTTCTTGCACACTTCTTTGTCTTTTACTATTAACAGAAGTTCTGGAGGCTCAGAAAGCCCAAGTTTCATCTAAGAGAGATTTTCTCTGTTGGAGAAAACTGTTTCCATGCTTTCACGCCATGGTTCTGGGTGCTGCTGTAGCTCAGAGTTGCCTGACCCCGGGCTGCAGGAGCTCGAATGCTAGACCAGGGGCCACGAGCTGTGCTGCATCCCTCATGGGCTTGTAAGGAGCCTCTCTTTTGATGTCTGTGCAAGCGCTGGCTGACGTGGGCGCTAGGATTGCTCTTTTAATCAGGCAGTTCCAGTACCTTTCAGAAAATAATTTTCATGGCAAGTCATGAGCCATTAATCTCCTGACTAAGCATAACATTTCTTTACTCCTTGGTTTTACAACATTACTCAAACACTGATATTTTTAATTTCACCAGCTGTCTCCCTTGACCTCTAGCATCATGCACTTGCAGGAGGAAGGATCTGGTCTTACAAGTATTTTCATACTCTGATCTCTGTGATTTATTAACCATCAAGTTTTGCCTTCAGAACTCAAGACACCATTTAAAATAATTTCTTGTGCAAAAGTGGAGTTATTGGGCAAAAGAGATCCTTGATAGCTGGGTACAAAGGACACCAGGATTGCTGTTGCTGTTTTCTTTTCAACTACTGTGCTGTGTGACCTTGAGGAAATAGGTTCACTGCAGCTTTATGGTTCTGTTTTTGCATAGGGAAAATAAGGACAGGGATAATTGCTTTCATTTGTAAAACACTTCAAGATTTATGGACTATGAATGACTCTTATTAAGTGAAAAGTGCTGCAAAGCTGGCTTAGTTGCACATTGTGCTAACAAAATCTCATATCAGCCCATTGACCCCAGCCTGAAATACTCATTAAAGTTTGTAGGACGTTTTGGTGGATGAGTTGCAGTTATTCTGCTGGAAATATCATACTGAAAGCACTTTTAAATCCATCATCTGCACTGACTTTTTTTCTATTAAAACTAAACACAACTGCTTGTTCTACCCAATTTTCTTAGTTTATTTATGAAAGTTTTGATGGGTATGTACTCATTGTTAACGCTGCTTGTACCCCCATGGCATCTGAGACCTTACAGTTCATTCCAGTCATAGCATAAACATAAAATAGCTTTAGTACTGAGATAAAAAGTTATAAAACATTAAGATATCCAGTCAACTGGTATGAACTAACAAGTTGCGTGGTCACTTTTGAATGGCAAATATTCTTTGTGTGGATACTGTATTAATTTAATTTGTGCTTGAACTTTAGCTATGCTAGACACTGGTGTTGAAAAGTTTACATATTTTTCCAATGTCAAAATGTGTAAATTTAGTATTAAAGAAACAAAACATTTTTACTTGTACTGGAGAAAAAAAAATCCTTTTGTAGCAAAGAAATTAAATGAGCTGCTCTTTAAAGGTAGGTCTGGCTTGCTTACAGAATTATTATTTATGCAGTAATGCAGGTCTACAGATGTTTTCCTTTTTTTCTTCCAGATAAAACTTGGGTTGTTTGAAAAGTGGGGAGATAGTGCAAAAGAAGATGCAGAAGAAGAGAGCAGAATGAGAACTTTGCAAGTGCCACATGCCTACAGCCTGCTGTCTTTAGTGATGCTGTTCCTTCCAGTCACTGGAATGTCAAAACAAAATATCCCAAGACTGAAGCTTTCCTAGAAAGGTAAACTTTTCAGTGTTTTTTTCTGATTCTGCTGCTTTTGTTTTGATGTGATGTTGCCAGCAGTTCATTTGTATTACTTACCAGGAAAACAAATCAGACATACAAAATAGAAGCCTTAAAGATGGATGAATTCTGCCTAGGGACGGTATTAAATTCTGTTTTTTTTTTTTTTGTCATGTAGAGGCACATGTTTCTGAAATAGAGCTGTCTTTTTAAACTATTATTTCTGTTTGCTCCAAGAGGATGTTAACAGACTACATAAATTAGAGGGGAGTTATACTTGAAACACTCCAAGCTGCATTGGAGATATTTCCATGTGGCTGGTGGGGATGATGTGAGACATGGAGGACATTCACGTCTTCCTAGATCATCAGAGAAAGTTGAGAGAGCTGCCTAAAGTGTTTCAAGGGGCCTGACATTTATTTTTGTAATTCTTTTTCTATCACTACGTTGGTATGTTAAACTCCACATATGTGGTTTTCTTTCTCCTTGCCTGTTTGGATCACAAAATCGTGTTTCTCTGTGGAATTTCTTAGTCTTGTGTGTAGTTCTAGTTGGGAATGGTATCTGAGGAGTTTCAACACAGACACATTTATGTATTAATGGACAATTTTTTAAAGGAGATAGATTTCATGTTGCTTTGAATGTAGATTACACCTCCACATGCACAGAGATGTGACACTGATGCTGTCTTCTTTAGCTAAAACAAATGCTCTCCAGTTAGTTATGTTTCATCTATGTCAGCACCCTGCCCTTACGGGAGCTATTTCTGCTCTGTTTTTCAAACTTATGTCTTCCTATGCATTGCAGAATTGCACTCAGGATGGTGTGATGGGACAGGCTGTAAACCCTTCATCGGGGCTTATGATACGTTTGTCATGAGTTTAACACCCAGAGGAATTTATTGAGTAAGCAGAATGACATGCTATTTATTTACAAGCTTCTCTTTTGCTAGATTTGCATGCCACTGTGCATGCTATTCCACTGTGTAGAGATGTGTTTGGATGTGTTTGTGTGAGAGAGACGGAGGAAGCAAGATCAAGGGATCTTGACAACATTTTTATAAATTCCGGAAACAGTTGCACTCACTGAAGCCAATGAATACAGAAACTGAAAACCTGACATGCGTTATGAAAGTTAGCAGTAAAACCCTCCTAACATACAGCCAGCCTTCTCACAGCTAGGCCTTTTGAGATAATTCCCAAAAGCAGCATATACCATATGGCAATGGCATTTATTGTGGATTTGACACTCACGATTAGTGAATTCCTCTCAACTTCAAAAGCAGATAGCCTTTGGCAAAATCCTGATGGATGCATTTGGCAGGTAGAGAGGGAGAGAAAAAAAATTGTTGAGGTCAACACAGGAAAAAAAGAAATGTCTGAAATCTTAGTTTAGAATAGTGGCAGAGACCTGCTGGGAGTGGTTGGGAAAATGCCTGAGCTCATTTAAAAAGACAATGAGCAGATGATTGATATTTAGGCCCTGACCCAAACTTTTATTAGCAGCTTTATAAACCTTTCAGTTTGGCTTGAGGGATACCGTTTCCTGTCCAAACTTATCCACCTGTATCCCTGTAGGGGGGCAAATCAACAACAGATACAGATGCAAAATAGCACATAAATCTTAATTTGGAGAGCTGTGATGGAACTGAAAAGCCAGAAGAAAGAGAATTACGAGAATTTATTGTGCCTTGTCTTACTTTTCTTGGGGGGGTGGAAGGTGTGTATTTTTCCACATGGATCAAGAAAAAATTCATTGCAGTTTTTCACACTTAGGTATTGTAAATGATACCAGTATGGCTTATCATAATTAAACCATATTTTTGTTGTTGATATCAGGATGTCAGATGTACTGAATATTTAATAAAGTTGTCAGAATTAAGTCCATCTTGCTTCCCCCAAGTGTTTCAGACAAAATAATTCCAAGGTTTCTGTAAGATGTAGGAGAAATGAGCTGTCTTGCCAGTTCTCATAAGATTGTTAGTCATGTCACTGACAAGTCCTGGCATCTCTGTTATTTGGAATTATGACTTGAAATATCATGAGGAGGAGAATACAAGGTTCTTTCCCTTCTTTGTGGGAAACAGACGAAAACTGGCAACATCAGGCAGTTCCAGAAAGCTGGTCACATGTGTGTGTTTGAAGGGAAGTTTTCATTCTCCTCAAGGTGCAGTGTGTTTATGGCATAGGTCCATCTTCCCAGAGGAGCTGAGCATTTGCTGGGGCAGGAGAGCTGAAAGTAAGCAAGATTTTGCTCCACAGTTACTGAATCTCCCAGCTGCATCAGTCAATGGTGGATGGGGAAGAGGGAGAGGGTGGGGTAGTTAAAGATGTGTCTGTGACTGCAGGAGTCCTTCAAGAAACCACAGCATGTCACAGCTCCTTTGTGTTCAGACAGCAATTAAAATTTTAGACCTTCTCTTAATGGCAGTTACAGGTTTTCATCTTCTCTGGGTTTTCATCTTCAGAAGTGGGAATCTGTGCTGGAAATGTTAAGATATTCCAGCGAGTCATGTGGGGATCAATGCAATACAATGCATTTCCTTTATTGCATGCCCTACTCTAAAAATGTGTTCTAAAAAATTGTGCATGTATAAAACTAAAGCTACACACAACTCAATTGAAATGTGTTGTAATACAGAATCAAAGTCATATATTCTCCACCTCTGTTAATATAATACACTATGATCTTTAATCACATATCCTTTATTCCCACGTTTTCCCTGATCCATTAGTTGAAAAATTCTCTTCTTCACTTATACTTAACTTTTAGATACTGATTCATGTCATTACTATCCCAGAAATTGTCACTGCTTGCTCTTGTGATGTTTTTAGGGTGCTCGCTCTGCATAGACATTACTTAATCTATGCATCTTAGATACTTCTACAAGTTTGAGGTGCTTCTATTTTTATGTTATAGCTTTAATATGCGGAGGAGCTAACAAACTGTCTTCTAGTAGAAGATTGACATCTTTAGAAAACCAGGGGATGAATTATTCCTGATTTTCATACTCTTTGTCTAGCTCTGCTTTCAGTCTAAGAGAAACTGTGTGTATTTATCATTCATTTTCGTGCACCTGGACATAGCCTGTGACCTTCATCCAAACTGCAGAACTCCTTAAGCACAGAAGTGACATTCAGCTTCCCTAAGAAGTGCATCCTCCTTGTCTGCTGCATCATTTAACATGCTCATTCCAACGTCTAGAGCAGATGCAGAAGGTTTTCATATACCAGTCTCATTCATTAATGTCATTTTCAGGACAGCATCAGTTTTGTTACTAAAGAATGGAAGAGTCTGTGTCCTAATTCATGTATGTTTAATTCATACAGTGTAGACAGTCGTGTCTCTATCTTCTGAGTAATAATATTTTTTAATTAATTGAGAGGTACTTCCATACATATTTTCTGAGTGTATCTCTAGGTTCTACTTTATAGGGGAAAGTAGACTATAGCCAAACGAGAAGATTGATTGCCGTCTCAGGAAAAAAACCCAAAAATTAAATATTTTCCACTTTGTGGCTATCCTAAAATTTCCCTGCAGAAATGCAGATTCCTAACTGCAAATGTAACCCTATTGATTTGATTTACTTTGCTGATTTTCATGGACATCTTAGTTAGTGTAGTCTTTTTTTCTCAGTGAATGCAGTTATTTTACAGAAGTGTGCACCCTGGTTTATTGGCTGAGGGAGATGCCCCAGCCCAGATTTGGATGTTGTCCCCAGTGACATCCACAAACATATATCATTCCCATGTGGGAATGTGGCCACGCCCCAGAGCATGCCATGCTTGCTGTGAGCAGTGGTGACTTGGTCACAGAACCAGGAATCCTCCACTGTGACACAGTACATAGGAAAAAGCACAACTGAAGGTAACCTTTGGCTTTTAAAAGAGGATTTACTTAGCACTGTTAAAAACAACTATGGTAGTCATATCAATCTAATCAACAAGAGCATTATTCTCAGCTGATTTGTTTTTCTCCACATTGAATGAGCTAAGATGCAGTCTCACTCCCACTGAAGTCATGGCAAGTGTTTGGCTACTGAAGTAAATTGAAGCAAGATCAAATTCACACTCCTCACTTTCTTTCTTCATCTTGCATAAGTAAACTGAAGACAGGCAGTTCTTTCTCCTCTGCTGAAGGATGACAGTGCTAAATCATCTGCTCCACATGGAAATTAGCCACGTTTAAAGCATTGTTTAGTTTCATGCAGTGTTTTGCACACAGGATTTTTCTTTCCCCTAAGAGTGATCCATTCTTTTACCATGGTGAAAAAGCAAACAGAGAACATTTTGGTGCCAGGAATTCTTTTGAAAATTTGACTGGATGAGTACACTTGCCTAAAGTTCAGAAATGGTCCTTTGAACATGCTACTTTACAATGTCATGCATTCTGTTCTCTATTGTTTTTGCTTTAAACCTGTTTCATTTTATAACTGATGAGATGCTTGACTGTTGCATCAGAGCAGTTAGTTTGTTCAGTTTCAGTACAGCTGGCTTATCTCCATGTCACGCATCATTTAATTATCCATACAAAACATAGGTAAAACTATGTACAGCTCCTTGAGCCTCACTTAAACTGTCTGTGACACTGCAGTAATCCCAGTTCCCTGACGGGGTGTTGCACAACTATGACTGGTTGGAACGTGTTAAACTGGTGATGTAGAAGAGAGCCTAGAAATGAGTTTGCATTTTGCAGCTGTGCTTGCTCTGCTGGAAGAGGAAGCAAAACCAGACAAAGCCCTGCTCCTGTGGTAGTATCCGCAGCTGTAAATCTGAATGCTTATGAAAAACAAGGAAAGTGTGTTGAGTGAAGAAATGGTGTTTTCCTCTTGTTTGTTATTTAATTAATTTTTGGTGGTTTGTTATCTCTCAGAAAAATCTATCTCAGATTCCTTTGCGGAAAAACATGAAGTGTTTATGTGAGAGTGAAGATCCTGCTACTGGAAGATTGTATAGTTACGCAAAAGAATTTGCCTGTTTTGTCTCAAAAATGCTTTCTGGAGGCAGTTATCATTGAGACTTATAATATACCCGAGATTGATGATGGATGGGCACTGCTGTCCATGCAAGGAAAGGCTCTCGTATGTGCATAAACTAAATATAAATGTGAAGGCATTTATAAATAGAAAAACCAGCAAATTTCTTACAGACTTTTTTTTTTCTTTTTTTAAGCTAGTGAACTTGAAGGTCAGATCCAACTATATGTTGCATTTTCTGTCATATAATTATCATATATATAATGTCCTGGAGAGCAGCTTCCAGTCACTGACATCAACAGTTTACATAGCAGTTGAACTAAGAATAACCTGGGAGAACTGACCCATATCAACCTCTTAAGTGTAAACTGTAGCTCACAACAGTTTTTGTGTTTTCATGGTCACAGAAGGGCCTCAATTGGGTAAAGGAAGAATTGTGTTCAAAAAACACAGAACTATTCTGCTGAGTGTTCACTTTATTAAATCTTGGAAAATGAGAGGAAACAAATCTGGAAGAGTGATACTTGGCAAATAATTTTTGCTCCTTTGTAAAAAGAAGGAAGGGACAACATCAAAAACAGCTTCCCTAGAAGAATGCGGGGAAGATACATGATAAGTGGCATCAGCTCGGAAGAGAGTTTAAAACTCTTTATTGGAATACTTTTACTAATGACATCTGTTAAGCAAATCCAATTCAGAGCAGTTTTAGCCATCCCAACATTATTCTGCTACACACCAATGGGCGAGCGTGATCAGCCTGACGTCAGTGTCTGTCTAGCAGTGGCCATCTGTGGTCACGATGCAGGTACTCAAGTCACATCCTGTTTCCCTTTCCTCCCTCCCCATTTCTGCAGTTCCATTTAGAGATGAGTTCCCCAAAGAAAGGTCGAGGAGTATAATCTCTCCTGTACTCACAGTCCTTTGGAGATAAATACACAAAGACATAGCAGAAACAGACAGAAGTTCCTTTCTCAGTCAAAGAGATTGGCTAACACTGTTTAAGGGAGACAATTCTGAAGATGGTGGGAGTGACAGAGGTACATCTTTGCACAAATTTGAAAACACAGACATTCTGCTTTCTGAACAAAATCCTGGCTATACCAGAATTTTGCACGGTGTTGAACCACAGAGTTTGAGAGCTAAGAGGTTATTGAAGGCATCAAAATTTTGTAATTAAATTATCTGGCCTTTTTAGGATGGTATTAACTCTTCCTGTGCATCATCCAGGCAACCTGGATTTCTTTCAGAAAGAAAGAAATCTCACTAAATCTGTAACAGAGCATTAGCTTACATGACATCCTACCCCAAAGTAGTAAGTTTAAATACTACTAATAAAAAATGTCCCCCACCAGTATTAAATAAAAGCCTGCAATTGTACACTGAGAACATCCCTGGGTCATGTCACCCAGATTTGAATTTGACAAGGGTTGTGTGTGAGGGTGCTTGTGCTGCTCTGTCAAGGGAAGCTCTGGTGTTCCCAGGTTCCCGAGTGATGGATCTGCACTTGGTGTCTGTTGGGGCTCGGGGTGCCCAGGGCCATGATGAGTTCCCTGACCGGGCTGGGGACGGCGGGCGGGGCTGGCCTGTGCCGCGCTCTGGGTTCTGGGACATCGCAGGCGCCGTGTCACAATGGGGGCAGCTAGAAAAGGCCCCAGCGGGTGCCGCTGCCCCAGTAGAGCCTGGGCAAGCGGTGAGTGCACAGCAGTGAGGAGACGGGGCTGGGGGCTGGAGGAGGGCTGGGGGAGAAGCGCCGGTACCTGGGGCTGCCCCCGCATCCAGGGCCCAGCCCCGGCGGGAGCGCCTCGCTGAGGGCGCGCTGCTTGCTGGGGCAGCGGTGCAGGCCTTGCCAGCTGCCGGGGGCCCTCTCCTTCCTGCCGCCACATCCCTGCTGCTCCTGCCCCTCATTGTCCGTCTCCATTCCGGCCCCACTGAACCCCTTCTGTGTGTCCTCCTGCAGACCATGGCTTTACTGTCACTGCTCTTCGTGCTCGTGCAAAGCCTGATCCAGTACCCCCAGCCGGCTGGGGATGGGCTGGATGAGGCCACGCACCAGCGAATGAAGGAGCGTCAGGAGCTGCTGGACCGTGAGATGGCTCAGCTGCTGCAGGAGCTGGAGCGGGGGCCCCTGGAGCAGCAGGACGAGGGCTGGGGAGCCGTGCTCTTTGGTGCCCTGCAGCAGTGGCCGTTCTGGGTTCTTGCTGGCGTCCTGCTCTTCTTGGGCCTGTGGTTTAGCTGCAGGAGAAGGAGCTGTGACACCAGCAGCAGCAGCAAGGACCAGAGCTCCTGCAAGACCTTGGGAGATGAGAAGAACAGAGCAGAAAGAAGACAGCACTGATCCAGAGGAAGGTGGAGAAAACACTGATGTGACTGTGGAGGCAGATGACAGCAGCACTGAAAATGACAGAGAAGGCAGTCCTGTGGCTGTAGGTGAAGGAGACAATGATGATGCCATTGAAGGCAATGATGATGTGAAGGTGAAGGAAGATCTTTGAGCATCTGGCCCGAGATCCTGCTGCCCACCTAGAGGCGCTGAAAGCTTATGGTCGGCTGCGACTTCGCCTCTGGATGTTGCTCTCCAGCCACTGAGAGGAGTTCCCTGCACAGAGCTGTGCTGGGGGGGGTCACACCCGATGGCAGCCACGTGAACGCTGCGTAATTGTTGCATTTGTCACTGGCAATCCTGAAGCTGCTTTCCTGCTCCTGCGGAAGGAAGATGCTGCAGCACATGGATTCGTTGTGCAGACACATCTCTGAGTGGCCTTGCTCTTCACCTTCCAGTTACGACGGTGCTGTTGCCTAAGTCTATGAGGCAGAAACTGGCTCCACCTGCACATCCTCACAGAAGAACAGTGAAGTTGATGGAGGTTGCTAGAAATATCTCAAAGACAGCAACCTAGTCTGTTAGGGACTTAATGTAGTCATTTCATGAGCTGTATCTTTAATTAGACTTGTTTCTTAGCATTCCCTCCAGATGCCCTTTAGTCTTGTCAGTGTATAACTATTCTGCAAAGTTACCCTTAGTGTAGAGAAATACCCTACTGTAGTTGCTTGTCTGCTTTTAAAAATTATTTGAATATCTATGTTTGAGAAATTAATGAAAGAAAATAAGTTTCTCAAATTGCCTGAAATGGGTCATTCTTTGAATTTAACCCTCTGTATTTAGAGAATGTCCTTCCTATACCCCTATCTGAAATAAAAACTTGTTGCAAACAGAGATGTTGGATATATGAAGTGTGCTGTCTCTCAAGCATTTCCATAGAAACGCTTGAAGCTTGAAGTGAAAATGCCCTGAAGTGCCTGAAATTTTGCAGCAGAGTACTCCTGAATTTTTAGGAATATTTGGAAAAGTTTTCTTCACACAGTCACTTTTATACGCTCCTGGGGAACAATTCAGTCCTAAGAGTTGAAGTCAGAGAAGTCCCTAACTGCAAAACATGTGGTTTAATACATCTTCTTTTTTGTCTTTTCATAACCAAGGTTTTGGTACAAAATTGTGACAGTGGAAAGTCATTTTTCTGTTTTTCTCTTTTCTCTATTCCTGGTTATCTGTGTCCTTTCGGAGAGGCCCTGCTGGTCTATTAATATAACCTTTTCCACCAGGCCTATATTATATTGTCTAGCAGTGAGAGCCACTTTCCATGCACAGCTTTATCCATGGTCAGATGCAGCTAAACAAAATATGATTTACTTCTTGCCATACATAGTAGAGATTCATGGTAGTTTGGAAGCATTTATTCTCTTTGTCTTTGCACCAACACATCAAAGAACAAACAGTGAGATTGCAGGGTGACATCTCAGAGTCTTCTGTGACATCACAGAGCAGCTGTCTGACATCACAGGGTGACAGCTCAGAGTTGTCTCTGTGACATCACAAGGGCTGTGTGACATCACAGGAGGTTGTATGACATCGCAGGGGCTGTGTGACATCACAGGGGCTGTGTGAGGTCAGTGGGGAGGTGACTCTGCCCCAGCCCCCCCTCCCAGTTCCCCCAGAGAAGTCCAACACTGCTCGTGCACAGCGGGGTCCCCTGTCCCCCCGGGTCCCCCCGCCCCCGGCTGTCAGGGTCCGCAAATGCATGCAGGGTCCCTGATAGGTTCTTTTTGGAGATCTCAAAGCACAAAAGACACAGCAGGGGACACAACACTTTGCTTAAACAAAAATGCACTTTTATTTAGTGCCAACAACTGCGATAGTGGGAGAGAAATAAAGAGATAGAGTGAAAAATAGAGAAGGAGGGGAAGGGGATTATAGCTACCAGTCTGAAGAGACGAGGCCCTCGGAGCTTGACGAGATGCTCATAGGCTGTCTTCTCCAGGTGGGGTCCGGACCAAGTCCTCAAAACTCCTTCAGTCTTTTATAGGGTTCCTCAAAGCGGGTGGCATCAGGCCAAAGCAGCAGCTCTCCTGGCTACACGGTGGGTGTGGACTCGTTTTGGGAACCAGTTGTAATCATCGCGTCAATGCAGGACCAAGAGTACAGGGCCGAAGGTACAGGACGAACTGATTAGGGCTCAGTCCACCATGACCAGTCCATTGTTCTCGCACTGAGTTTCCATGGCATTGCATACCAGTCCTTAAGACTTGGCAGATTTTCCACCTCAGCCAGGCTAGAGCTACTTTTCAGGGTCTAGGGTCTCAGTCTTTGGAGGCAGTCGTGAGGCAAACATGAGGGATTTTCGGACAGACCCTGACACCACCCCGTGACTCACGACTGGCGACGAGAGTACTCCATCAGCAAGGTCTGCAGCGTTGTCACAAAGTCTTCAGGGCTCGACTCATCAGTGCCTGGCAGCATATATCCCAGAAAAACAGAAACAGAAAAAGATATCGAAGAGGAAGAGAGAAAAAGTAAAAGAAACAAGGACAGGGATTAAGAAAAGATAGAATAGGAAATAATGATCAATATTGATTATAACAATTTTTCTTATAATTGAAACAATTTCTTTGAAAAAAATCAAAATAAATCACAAAATTCTTTTACAAATTTCTTAAACAAAATCTCCAAACAAAAACTTAATCACAGTATAAAACAAACAATACTAATCAAAACAAACAATGAACAACTAATTAATTTGCTATTGCAGGCCTAATTTTTTACTGCTCGTGTAGTTCTTCTTGTGTCAATAACTCTAGGAATGTCTTTAACAAAAGGGGTTTTTACTGAACTGTGTGCATCTATAATTGATGTCAATCGGGTCAGCTGCCTCATCATTTTCCAATTCAAAATGTATAAAATGGCTGATAAAACAAAACCAATTAAAACCAAGATCAAAAGAACAACAATAGGATGGCACACTTTATTCAGGATGCCTGTAGTAGTAGGTGACCACCCAAAAAGCGTATCCCACCATCTGTGTTCAGCATCCTTCCTTACTCTTTCTAAAACGTGATGTATCTCCTTCACATCATGATGGACTGTTACCAGGGTCTTTTGCCCATTTCTCTTGACCTTTTCTAAAATTTCAATTAAGTCCTGGTGAAGCAACAATTGCTTAATCAAAGTTAAATTCATTCCAATAGAGGCAGGCAATATCTGGTGAATTAGTGTAAAATTGGATTGTAAAAGGTGGTAAGACATAACTGGGACAGTATAAGAAAAATCACATCCCGTAATCGTGGTAAAGTTACAGACACAAAAATTTGAATGATTCTTTGGATTCACTGCTACATTTTCTATAAACACTACATCACAAGCAGTCCTTACACACACACACCCATTACCTATGTACACTAATATTGTTACAGGAGTTTCATCAGGGTGAACTTCAAAATGGCAAATATTCTGCTCTGTGTCCAAACAAATGTCTTGGGCTATAATTGCATTACTTTCACAAATAAAACCTTGTTGCTCCCGGACAATACAAGATTCCAAATTTACAGTTTGCCATTTCTTATCAATTTGACGGGCCCATTCTCTATGCTCGGAAGGATAGAGAATAGCTCCGTCATGATTCAGTCCTAATGCAATGATAGGGAAAATCAAATGCACTGAAGCATTAGATATCGTTAACACAAAAGCTGTGGCTGTGTTTGTTCTTGGGTTGTAAGTGAAGTTCACCAAATTCCACCAGGATTGGAATTCCTTTTCAAAATCATTTGCATTGTCCCAAATTATTTTTCGAATTTCAGTAGGGAAAATGCCTTCTTCACCTTCTCTTATAATTGAGGCAACAACTGTCTGCATCCAGAGCTGTGCCTGGATGCAGCTAAGGGCCAGTTTTCTTTATTACATATGGTCCGATTTCAAAAATTTTTGGGGTGAGCATAACTGGTGGTTGGGTGGTGGGTATAGTAGGCATTACTACATTAACATCAAGTCTTCCCCAGTATTTAAATCAATACTTTAAACTTAAAAGAAAGCACTTCAGTATTTTTGGACCAAAACCAAATTACTTCTACAGTTTGTGTTAATGTGAAATTGTGCCAATAACCCTGTACGCTTGGGTGCGTACAAACCTTTTTGTGCTTAAAGAGATCCTTTCACCTTTTCAGCATGCTACCACAATTATTTCAGACCATGGCCACTCAGCTGGTTTCTGGCCATAGGATTGTGGTAGGATGCAGAAAAGTATCACCAGTTTTAGCATGGATTAGGTGGTCTTCATGTCCCTCGGAGTTCTTCTGTAAAAGTAAACACAGAAAAATCTGCCATCTAAAGGCAGAACTTTTAAAAAGAGGGAATTATCCAGCGGGTACTTATCCGGTGTTCTTTACCTAGAGCATCAGATGCTACCCAAGCAAATTTATTCAAAGGGGTTTTCAGTACTAGTGGTACCTCCCCTACAGTGGGAAGGTCAACTAGGACTGGTTGTCCGGGATAATGAGCTGGATTTTTGGGATCATTTGGCCCCTTTAGTGCCGGAATTATGGTTGGAGCTTTCGGGCAAAAGGCGGTGATTTTCGGACATCCGTTTGCCCCCCATCTTTCATTCACACTTTGTACAGCTTTATACAGTCGACCATCCCAGCCTCCTTCTTGTGGTTTCAAAAGTCTTTTTAGGAGACCATTGGTTCTTTCTACAATTCCGTTGGCTTGTGGGTAATAGGGGGTGTGAAATGTCCATTTTATTCCTTCACCTTTTGCCCATTCCTGCACTACTTTGGCAGTAAAGTGGGACCCATTATCAGATTGTATTTCCTGTGGTTTTGGAAAGGTCCCAAACCATATCTGCAATGCTTTGACAGTGCTTTCTCCTGTAGCCCTTTTGAAGGCCTCAGCTTGAGCTAATCCAGATATTATCTCAACTCCCACTAACACAAAATGTTTACCTCCTGATTGCTTAAAAGGACCAATATAATCTACCTGCCATGCATCCCATAAGCCTTTACCTTTTCTTAAGTGTAGTGGGTCATCCTCTAGGGGATGTCTTTCTAGCCGTTTACGACACTGCTCACAGGCTGACACACAAGTTTTGCACATTTCCCTGGTAACTGGCCAACCCCGAGCATGAGCTTCTTTATACAAATCTTTTGCACCTGTGTGTTGTCTTTTTACATGCAACCATTCTAACAAATGTTCCCAATCTTCAGTAATTTCATCCTTTTTTAGGGGGCTCAACTTAGCTAATTCATCAGCTCTGTTATTCCATTCTCCTGCTAGATTCCCGTCTGTCTGGTGAGAAGCTACCCACCCCACAGCAAAATTCCCTCGACTTGCAATTTGTAGGATTTCTTGCCACTTTTCTTTCTGCCATACTGGGATTCTATTAACTTCCCAATCATTCTGTTGCCAGAAAGGCAACCATTCAGTACAGCCTTTGTATACAGCATAGGAATCGGTGTAAATGCAAACAAGAGAGGTGTTCTGTGCTTCCCTCTGGAAAACACTCCAAACAGCTATCAACTCCCCAACTTGAGCGCTGCCCTCCCCCTCTGTGATAATTTGTTCGCCCGAGGAAGTATGGAGGGCCACGGCCTTGAATTTCCACGCTTTTCCTTCTCTCTTAGATGAAGCATCTGTAAACCATGAGTTAGGTGACTGCTCAGGGGAAAAGGGAGGGGCTACCTTAATCACTGAAACAGGTTTGTCTTCACTATTACTCAGATTTTCTGTTTCTTGTATTGACAAATTTTTCACAGCTCCTTCAGTGATTGAGAAAATGTGGCAGTAGTGCTCTATTTGTGCATACCATTTTCTCACGGAGGCCCGCTGAGCTACTCCTTCAGGAGGAGGAGTCCCGGTAGTAACTATTTTGATTACTTTGAAAGGACCTCTTAATACAATTGGTTGCTGTCTTGTAATTTTTTCTACTTCAACGAGAGCCATGCTAACAACAAATAGCCCCTTCTCCCAAATGGTATACCTTTTTTCTGCATCTTTAAAACCACGGGAGTAAAAGCTAACGGGTCTGGTCGGGCCTTCAGGACCCCTCTGCCATATATGTACAGACAATCCTGAGGATGCAAATCCCCATTCTACTTGAAAAGGATCTGTAGGATGGATGGGACCCAATGCTTGATAAGCTGTTGCTTCAAAAATCAGCAGTTGCAATGCTTCTTCCTGCGAGGGGCTCCAGTCCCATTTTACTCCCTTTCTCAACAGGTCATAAAGAGGCCTAGCAATAATTGAAAAATCTGGAATATGTTTCCTCCAAAACACTAACAATCCTAAAGCTTGTTGCAGTTCTTTCCTGGATTCTGGCATTTTAATCTGATCTAAGGAGGTTAAAGTATCGGGGGGAATACATGTCATACCTCCTTTCCACCATATTCCTAAAAATTTCACTTCTTGTGAAGGTTTTTGTATTTTCTCTGAAGGGATCTGTAAACCTAGGCTTTCTAAACGAGAGATTATTTTCTCTTGAGTATCCCCCACTACTTCTTTTTCTTCTCCTCCCACAAGGATATCATCAATGTACTGATAAACAGCTACAGTGTCAGGTTTAGATATGGTTTCTAACTCCTGGGCTAAAGCATGGTGGGCTAAAGTAGGTGAATGCTTGTACCCTTGGGGCAAACGTGTAAAGGTATATTGCTGTCCTTCCCACACAAAAGCAAAACAGTCCATGTCTTCTGGCTGTATAGGTATCATAAAAAACATGTCTTTAACGTCTATTGTTGCCATAAAAGAGTGGGCTTTTTCTTGAATTGCTATTATTAACTCAGCTAAATTTGGGACAGCTGCTGTAAGAGGGTCTGTGTTAGCATTAAGACGGCGGTAGTCTACTGTCAGTCTCCACTTCCCATTAGGTTTTTTAACTGGCCATATTGGGGAGTTAAACGGACTATGAGTGTTAATAATAACTCCCTGATCTTTCAATTCTTGAATAACTGGCTTGATGCCATCTTTAGCACCAGAGGGCAAGGGATACTGTTTTACAGAAGTGATTTTACTAAATGGTAGTGATGGAGCTATTTTAAGCAGCCTGATGTCAAGGTGTGGCGCGCCAAAAGACCACAAAAGACCCTCTGAGTCTTCCCACTGTTTCCCAGCAAGTATATCCATCCCTAACAGACTGTCCAGAATATTTCCAATTACCATTTTGACAACTATTAAGTTGTCTTCCCCGGGCAATGTGATTTTTACTAAAGCGATACCCATAGGCTCTGTAGTTCCTAGGGCATTTAAGACACAACACCGTTTCTTGCTAGGAACAACTCCACATTTTTGAGCATCTTCATTTTTCAGTGCACTAATCTGGGCTCCGGTGTCTACCACAAAGGTTACTAAAGCTCGTTTGGGACCGACTATTGCTGTAATCAATAAGTCACCTGTTCTTGGGTTTTTTGTGAGCTTTCTCAAAAACAGCCATTCTCCGTCTCTTTGCTCACTAACAAGAGACGGAGTTTCTAGTTTAAAGCAGGCTGGTTTGTTTCACTGCCTTGGAGCTGTAGGGAAGGTTTTTGTAACCCATTGTCTAAAACTCGTGTAGGAGAATGGTTTGGCTTTTTATCAAGAGTTTGTAAAGGGGGTTGTTTCGGCTTATAGCTTGAAGCTTGTGGAGGAGGGGGTGCGCTAGGTTGTACATCAGGTGAATTCAGTATCATGGATTTGGGACTGCGCCAGTTTGAAATTATTTTAACTAATTTTTCATATGGTAAGCCATCCATCACTTCTCGTGGCACTCCCCTTTTTAGTCCCATTAGCCACAACTGTTGGCGACTAGAGATCTGTTTCCCCTTTTCTGGTTTTTCATTTGGAGAAACAATGTGCCTGACCCCTCTGGTTTTTTCAGGCTTATCATCTGGGAGATTCACTGATCCATATTTTCTGCTGTAACTAATTAACTCTTCTGCAACTTGGCTCCACGTCCACACTTTATGGCTATTATCAGATTGTACGCTTAAAGGTTGGGCTGGAGTTGTAAGAGACGTGAAGCTTGGGCTAGTGGAACCAGTTTGGTCAGTAGGATTGCCAAGAAATCTATCTAGCCTGTCTACAGGGGTGATAGATGCAATGGTTTTCTGAAGGAGGATTGCAGTTGGTTTAAGGGACTCAGGGAGACCTCGAATTAGAGGTGGCATTATTTCAGGTTTTACTGGCAATTGCATAGGTGATTCATAGCCAGAAATCAGTGTTCTTTCATGTATCATTTGCAAGCAGGCAGCTTTGTGAATGTTTTCTAAAAGTTGATCTGGCGTGCCGGTAATGGCTAGAGGGTCCCCTCTTTCAAGGGGGCTAAGTCCCCCTGCCCAGTAAGCTGCGCGCTGTGTCAGGGACCATGGAGCTCGAGTATTTCCTGTTGTTAAGAAAACTCCATGTCCCCAATAGCCACTGGCTTCTTGCTCACTTAATTTAATTTGGTCTCCTCCAGTGAGTGAGACTCTAAACACATATTCTGTCTCTGATTCTTGAGGGAGACGTGAATATTCTTTCTTTAATTTGGCTAATTCAGTGGCAGTGCATGGTATTTCTTTTGTGGTAATGTGAGGGTCAAAATCCTCTTCATTTATAAAATTGTATTCTGTTTTAATGAGAGGTCTCAAATTGGAACAACAAGATTCTCCACAATTTTGTATGTGTACCAATTCTTTCTGGGGGTATATGTGTTTAATGTGGCGTGCTTCTTTCTCTTCTACTTCTTTTGGTGATTCTACATGTTTTAAGTTTTTATCTCTCCCTTCTCTAAGACTTCTTTCATATTCTAATTCTTTCTGCAAAACTTCTACTAGGGTTTGTAGGGAGTCTATTACTGCTTTTTCTTTGCTCACCCGTTTCTCCCTCTCTTCTCTAAGACTCCTTTCATGTTCTAATTCCTTCTGCAAAACTTCTACCAAATTTTGCAAGGAGTCTATGACTGCCTTCTCTTCAGTCACCCGTTTAAAACGGGTTTCAATGGCTGCCGATAGGCAAGCACCCAAAACTGAGCAGAGAATTGTTTTATTTCTGCCCAGCTTATATCTGGCATCATGTTGCAAAGAATATATTCTATCTACGACGTGTTCAAAGCTAAACCAATTATCCTGTGCCCATCCCTCTCCAGCTGGAGAGGGTCTAGCACCATATTTCGCTAGCAAAGCAAAAAATGTATCTTTATCTTTTTCAGTCATTTTGTGAAGGGACCAAAACCACTTTCAGGGAGGTACTCTTAAGTTACACACAAGCACAGCTAAAACTGTGTTTCCCTTCGCTTCCCTGGAGTGGGTGAGGGGACCAAAACTGTTTGGGAGGTACTCCTTAGTTACAAATAGTTGTCTCCTCAACTGCAACAAACAGCTCAAAGACACACACAAAAAATAAAACAACAAAGTCCCATCTTTTGTACAAATGAGATCTTTTAAAAATCCTGAAGACAGGGGATGCTTTTCGCCTGGGTGTATGCAGTTTGCGGGAAATTCCACTCGCCCCCCCCTTGCTTTCTAGACAGCGCTCACTGGATGTGGCGTGCTAGGTGCGGCTGAAGCGAGGGTCCTTCCCCTGTTACAAACTACATACAACCCGCAACCCTTAATCTGTCTATCAAGATCCTGCCGACTACGCCAATTTAATGTCAGGGTCCGCAAATGCATGCAGGGTCCCTGATAGGTTCTTTTTGGAGATCTCAAAGCACAAAAGACACAGCAGGGGACACAACACTTTGCTTAAACAAAAATGCACTTTTATTTAGTGCCAACAACTGCGATAGTGGGAGAGAAATAAAGAGATAGAGTGAAAAATAGAGAAGGAGGGGAAGGGGATTATAGCTACCAGTCTGAAGAGACGAGGCCCTCGGAGCTTGACGAGATGCTCATAGGCTGTCTTCTCCAGGTGGGGTCCGGACCAAGTCCTCAAAACTCCTTCAGTCTTTTATAGGGTTCCTCAAAGCGGGTGGCATCAGGCCAAAGCAGCAGCTCTCCTGGCTACACGGTGGGTGTGGACTCGTTTTGGGAACCAGTTGTAATCATCGCGTCAATGCAGGACCAAGAGTACAGGGCCGAAGGTACAGGACGAACTGATTAGGGCTCAGTCCACCATGACCAGTCCATTGTTCTCGCACTGAGTTCCCATGGCATCGCATACCAGTCCTTAAGACTTGGCAGATTTTCCACCTCAGCCAGGCTAGAGCTACTTTTCAGGGTCTAGGGTCTCAGTCTTTGGAGGCAGTCGTGAGGCAAACATGAGGGATTTTCGGACAGACCCTGACACCGGCGCCGCAGCCTCCCCCAGAGGATGTTCCACGAGATCGAGCCCAGAGCCTGACACAGGGCCATGGGGGGCGGGACAGGGGACAGGGACCCCCCAGCAGCGTCCCCGTGTCCGCCAGGGCCAGAGCCTGGCCCAGGGCTCCTTCACCCTGTTACCAACGAGGGCTTGAGAGCGCTGAAAAAATCCCCAGCAAGGGAGCAGCAAAAACCAGATTTAATATTGAGCAACAGCACCACAAAGTTCCTTGGCAAGAGTCACTCTGCTCCTGACTGGACACTTCAGGCACACCAAGGAAACAAAGCAACAACAAAACCAAACAGAATCCAGGCAATCAAACCAGAAATGAACCGAGAACTGTCCCTGTGTGTGTGTGAGACACAAGGAAATGAGGGCAAGGATAAAAGGAATACAGGCCCAAGAGCTTACAGAGCTCAAACTTAACAGGACTTAACTTAAACCTTAACCTTAACTTCCACCTTCAACTTCACAATTTAGCAAAAGAACAGCACTTTACAGTATTTAACCGAACTTATAACCTATGACTTTGCAATTTAACTGAGAAATAACATTTAACAATATTCAACTTGGCTTATATTTTAAACGTAACAACTTAGCAAAGAACAACTCTTAGCACAAATTAACTTAGCTTAGACCTTGTGATTTAACCCTACTGACAGGCCTGACTGGCTCAGCTATCCAAGGCACTCAGAGCCCTCAGAGAGCAGCATTTCTGCCACATTTCCCGAGCACAGGCACTCCTGTGTGCACACAGACACAAAGAGTCAGTGCAAGGCACCTGTGAGAAATTCCCCTGAGGGCAGGGAAATGCTCCCTGCCGATGCTTTGGCATCTCCCCAGCAGGGGAAGGGTTGAGCCTGGAGGAGTGGGGGGATCGGCACAGGCTCCCTCGTTGTTGGGGATCCCCGAGGGCAGCAAACGGGAGAGTTCCCGGCTCGGAGAGGCCCCACTCCGAGGGAGTCGCTGGCCCAGGAGAGCTCCAAGGGGCTCCTTTTGGAGCGCTGTCTGTAGGGCCCCAAGAGAGGGGCTTCAGTGCCAGCAATGTTTCATCCTGGCCGCACTTGGCATCCACAGCTTTCTTTGGCAGGGTGAGAACAGGGATGTTGTGCCACCGAGGGAACAAAAACACTTCCCGGGGCTGCTCCTAAAGCCACCAGGAGCTGGTTGGGCAGCAGCAGTGCCTGGAGCAGACAGTGTTTGTGATGAGCTCCAAGGAGCTGAGCCCAGGGGCTGTTGGCCAAGGCCGAGGCCCAGCGAGCATTTCTCAGCTGGCAGGGCGGCTGGAGAAGGTGGAGGCAGGGGAATAATTCACGCCCTCAGTGTGCTCCCAGTCGCTCCCAGTGTTTCCATGTCCGTGCTCCAAGTGCTGCTCCCAGCCCTGATCCCTGGGGATGGGAATGTCCCGCTCCCTTGCCGGGGCAGGGTCACACCTGAGCCAGGTGTGCAGGGCAGGCCCTTGCCCTGACCCCCAGCACTGTCCCAGCTGCAGGATCTGCTTCCCACTGGCCTCTTCCTCCTGCGGCCCCGAGCCCAGCTTGGTGCTGAACAAAGGGGCTGGGCCGGGGCCATCCCCCGGCGGGGGCTGCACACCCCCCTGCCCCCTCCCCAAATTCCCTCTGGGGGAGCAGGAGCTGGGGCTGGAGCCCTGTGGGGAGGGACAAGGGGGTGACAATGGGATGGGGGGTGTCACACACGCTCTGGGGGGACACACACGGCCCCGGGGACCCCCCCATATCTTCTGCAGAGCCAGGACGATGAACCCCACCATGGAGCCACTGACCTCTGGCAGTATCTTGAGGGTGGGGTCTGGTGGCAGCTTTGGGAGGCTGGGGGAGTCACAACCACCCAAAAACACCCTCCCAGCCCCACAGCCACTCCCAGACTCCTCCAACCACCCCACAGCTCCCAGCCAGGACCCCCCCCCCCCCCCCCAACTACTCCCTGCAAGATAAATGACCCCAAGAACCACCAAAACCCGTTTCCATCTCCCCCAGGACCCACCCAAATTCTCTGCAAGCCACACAGCCCTGTCAGGGACCCAAATCTCATAGACCCTGCCAAGCCCCCTCCCAGCACCACAAATGCCCACAGGATTGACAGAAGCCCTTCCCAGTCCCCCCAGGAGCCCCTAAACTCCCACCTCCCATGGCACTGACCAGGAGAGGTTGGTGGACAGGAACATTTACAGCCAGGATCAGCTCGGGTGCTTCAGCAGTGATTTGGGCACTTTGGGGGAACATCCCAGATAGGGAGACCCAGGCCAGGCACTGGGACAGACAATTAGAATTCTTGGAGAACAGGCGGGCTCAGGTGGAAACCTTTTGCCAGCACACCTATGAGATTGTGGACATGTCCCCTGCCTTTGATAGCTTCAGAACACCCAAATCCTCCCTAATATTCTATTGAACCTACCCCAAATTCACCCCCAAATCTAGGTAAATGGTGCAGCTTTAGATCTCTTTGCTCAATTTTTTATTTTCACCCCAGTTCTGGTTGTTTAGACAGGGTGAAGAAAGAAATTATTGAAATGGAAAAGACCTCCAAGATCATGCAGCACTGCTTGATGCCACCAGAAGAAATAACTGGACAGAGCGGGTGAGATTTATTTGGGGTGTAAAGTCAACAAATCGCTTTCTGCCAGTGAATTTCCAGTTTAGATCAGAGTCCTGATGGGTGTTCTTGCCCCTGTGTTCATCCAGGTGCCTATGGGGAACCAGGAGGACGTGGAGACCACCTTCCAGGTGTCTTCTCAGCAGGGATCACTGGGAATGTGGGTCACCAGGGCTCTGACCAAAGTGGATCCTCCCATGGGGGATGGAGTTGGAGCAGGGCACGAAACTCTTCCCACAGCTGAGGCATTTGCAGGGCTTCCCTTACCGGTGCCTCCGTTGGTGTTGGGTCAAGGTAGAGCTCCTGGAGAAGCTCTTCCCACACTGGGGACACTCGTAGGGCCTCTCCCCAGTGTGGATGCGCTGGTGGGTGACGAGGTGGGACTTTTGTTTAAAGACCGTCCTAAAGTTGGGGCAGCGGAAGGGCCTCTCCTCGTGTGAATCCGCTGATGTACAAGGAGATGGGAGCTGGTCTGAAACCTCTTCTGACACTGGGCACACTCATAGGGCCGCTCCACAGTGTGGATCATTTGGTGGATGATCAGCTGGGACTTTTGGCTGAAGGTCATCCCACATTCCCCACACTTGTATTGTCTTCCCCAGTGTGGATCCTCTGGTGGCTGATCAAGGGGGACCTCTGGCTGAAGCTCTTCCCACATTCCCCACACTCATAGGGCTGTTCCCCAGTGTGGATCCTCTGGTGGCAGATCAAGTGGGATCTGCAGCTGAAGCTCATCCCACATTCCCCACACTCGTAGGGCCTCTCCCAGGTGTGGATGCGCTGGTGGGTGACGAGGTGGGACTTTTGTTTGAAGCCCTTCCCACAGTTAGGGCAGCGGAAAGGCCTCTCCTCCGTGTGAATCCACTGGTGCCTGAGGAGACTGGAGCTGGTCTGAAACCTCTTCTGACACTCGGGACACTCGTAGGGCCTCTCCCCAGTGTGCATGCCTTGGTGGGTGACGAGGTGGGAGCTGCAGCTGAAGCCCTTCCCACACTCCCCACACTCATAGGGCCATTCCCCGGTGTGGATCATCTGGTGCTGGATCAGGTGGGAGCTCTGCGTGAAGCTCTTCCCACACTCCAAGCACTTGTAGGGCTTCTCCCCATGGTGAACCTGCTCGTGGCCCACCAGCTCCGAGCTCTGGCTGAAGCTGTGTCCACCTTCCTGGCACAGGATGCCAGGGCTTTTTGGGCTCCCGGGGTCCCTTCTCCCCTCCTTCTCTGCTTTGGGCTGCAGGGGCTCCAAGGAGTCCCCCCTGCCCCTCTCCAGGCTATTGAGGGTCCCGCCAATGACGGCACTCCCCCCTCTCTGGGCTCTCCACTTTGGGCTCCTGGGGGACACAGGGCTCTGCTCCTCCCGGCTGCCTCTGCTGTCAGCTGCCACCGGGACCCCCCAGTGTCCCCCCAAGGGGCCTTTTCTGCTCAGCTTTGCAATTCTTCATTCTCCAAACATACCCCCCAAAAACCCAACCCAGGGACCCCCCCAGGATATCTGGGCCGAGCTCCCCATCCCTGGTCACCTGTGGGATGGGGGGTGATGGTCACAGGGGGGCTGCGAATTCAGGGAGGGCTCCACCTCATGATTCCTTTTTCTTTACCTGATCCTCCTTTGTCCCTTCTCTTCCTCTTCCTCCCATGCCTCCTCTTCCCTCCCTCCTCCTCCTCCCCCAGGAGCAGCGACACCCTCGGTGCCCCGTTCCCGCAGCCCTGGCAGCCCGCGGCAGGAGCGGGGATGGAGCCGGAACAGGTCGGGATGGGCAGCGCGGGGCTCTCGGCTGCTCCCACCCGCTGGGGGCAGGGAGAACCCGGCCCGGGCAAAAGGAGAGGCACACTGGGAAAACTGGGGGCTGCGCATCCAAACTGGGCCTTGCTGGGGACCCTGCCAGGGGACTGCCAGCCCTTGGGGCTCCTCTCGGGAGATCTGGGAGGGGGGAATGCAGAGAGGGCTGGGGGATCCCAGGAATGGCAGCACTGGGAGTGACTTTTTTATACTGGGATCGTACTGGGATCATACTGGGAGTAGCTGGGCCCATGTGGGGCAGACTGCGGTCACACTGAGGGAGACTGGGATCATATTGGGATCATACTGGGATCACACTGGGACAGAGTAAGAGCCTGCAGCGGGCAATTGAGACCATGCTGGCGTAAATAGGATACACTGGGAGTGACTGGGATCATTCTGAGTTTGACTGGGAGCAACTGTGAGCAACTGGGATCATGCTATGAGCAAGTTGGAGGAACTGGGAGTCACTGGGTGCATGCTGGGGGTGACTGGAAACAACTGGGCTTCTACTGGGATCAACTGGGATCATGCTGGGGGTGACAGGGATCATATTGGCAGTGAGTGCAACTACACTGAGGCTGACTGGGAGTGGTGGTGAACAAATGGGATCAGGCTGGAAGGAACTGGGAGTGACTGGGAGTATGCTGGAAGGAACACTGGGAGAGACTGGGAGTGACTGGAACAAAAGTGAGGGTGAAAGGGAGCAACTGGAACCATGTGGGGCACAACTGGTTCATACTGGCAGTGACTGGGAGCACACTGGGCTCATCTCTGGACCATACTGGGAAGGACTGGACTAATACTGGGAGTGTCTGAGACTGACTGGGAACACACCAGGCACATCATCCCCCATACTGGGTGTGACTGGGAGCAACTGGGAACACACTGGATGAAAGTGGGAGCAACAGGGACTGTGCTGGGGCAAATTGTATCATAACAGGGAATGACTGGGAGCGACTGGGCTCCTGCTGGGAGCAGCCCCTGGCGGCCCCGGGAGCCCCGCACCCCTTTCCCGGCCATGCCGCCCCTCCAGCCCCAGCACCCCCCATTGCCGGGGTGCCGGCACTGCCAGGGGTTCCCCCTTCTCAGGGTCCCCGCTGGGGCTTCTGGGGCTCTCCTCTCTCGGGGCTCCCGCTCAGGGCAGCCGCGGCTCTCCCGGGGCTCCCAAAAACCGGTGTCCCCCCGCCGGGGCTCTGCCGCCACCCACACTGGGATCCCCCAAAAACACCTCCCGGGGACCCCCCCGATGTCCCCCCGAGGGCCAGCTGCGGCTCGGCTTTGGAGCCCTGCCAGCTCCAAACATCCCTCCCAAAGAACCCGAACCCAGGCACCCCCCAGGATATTTGGGCCGAGCTCCCCCTCCCTGGGCACCTGCGGGATGGGGGCGATGCTCCCGGGGTGCTGCGAGCTCAGGCAGCGCCAGGGCCACGCGATTCCTTCTCTCCTCTCCTCCGGCTGCTCCCTGCTGCCGCTGCGCCTCTTCCTCCCTCCCTCCTCCTCCTCCCCCGCTCCGGGATCCTGAACCATGAGGGGAAAGGAGCGAGGAAAGGGCAGAACCGTGAGGGGAAAGGAGCGAGGAAAGGGCAGAACCGTGAGGGGAAAGGGCCGGGGCCAAGGGGATGCGCTGTCCTAAAAAAGCCCGGTTTGACCCAAAATCACCCAAAAGGGCATCAAATGCAGCCTACATCCACATGGTTCGGCCTGACACCAACCAAATGGGATTAAAAGTATCCAGAGGGCTCTAAAATCCAAACAAAGGGGCTTAAAACTGCCCCAAGTGTTTTATAGCCCTCAAGAAATGGCTTAACATCACCCGTAAATCTTTCAAATGTGACTAAAATCCACCCTGAAAGTATCTGGTCCAGCCTAAAATCATCCAAAGGTATCTAAAATCACCAAAATGTCCCTGACACCAACACAAGAAGACCTAAAATCACCCTAAAAAGGCTTGGTTCAACCAAAAATTGCCCAAAGCAGCAAAAAACCCTACTTAAATGCACCCAAAATACACAAAAAAGGGACCTAAAATCACCCACACAGGATTAGGATTCACCCATATGGGCCCAGTTTTTCCTAAACTCACCCAAATGGGCCCCAGCCCCACCCACATGGGCCTAAAATCATCCAAAGGGGTCTGAAATCCCCCCTAAACCCCACCAGATTCGGCCTCAAATCAGCCACAGGGGCTGAAAATCCACCCAAAAAGGCTCGGGATCCCCGCAAGGGATCTGAAGCCCACCCTAAACCTGCCCGGTTCGGCCCAAAATCCCCCAAAGGGGCCGAGCCCGAGGCCGAGCCCGGGATCGGCTCCGGGGTCACTCCGGGACCTCCGCGTTCGCTCCGGGCAGTTTTGGCCGCGGCCCCGGACGGGCCTGGGCGGGACCGGGAGGGACCAGGGAGGGCTCGGGAGGGGTTTGGGCATTTGGGGCTTTTTTGGGCTTTGGGGAATTGTGTTGGGAGTTTATGGGGAATTGTTGGGGTTTTTGGGGAGAGTTATTGGGTTTGGAGGCAGTTGGGGGATTTTGGGGAGTTTGGATTTTGAGGGGTTTTCTTGGTGCTTTGAGTGGGAAGTTGTTTTCCTGGGGGTATTTGGGGGTTAATTGAATTTTTTTGTGTTTTCTTTTGAATTTTGGAAGGTTTTACTGGGATTTTGTGGGGATTTTGTGGGATCCTCTGGAATTATTTCTGGGTTTTATTGGGATTTTTAGGGGATTTGGAGGCAATTTATTGGAATTGTGGGGGCATTTAGTGGGATTCTTTGGGGATTTGGTTTTTTTAGGAATTTTAGTGGGGATTTGGGGGGGTTTTGTGGGTTGTTTTTGGGTGTTGCCAAGATTTCTTTGGGTCTCGTGAGGATTTTGTGGGGCTTCTTGTGGTTTTGGAGACATTTTTGGGGGGGATTTGTGGGGTTTAATTGGGATTTTGTGGGCTTTTTTTGGGATTCGAGGTTGTTCTAATGGGAATTTGTGAAATTTAGTTGCGATTTCATAGGGTTTATTGGGACTTTCAGGGGTTTAAAGGAGACTTTGGTGCCTCTCAGCCCTTCCCCACACCCTGGGACAACTCCAAAGCCCCTCAGAATTCCACTAAAACCCCCCAAAATCCCCCAAAAATCCCAATAAAAAACTCCTAAACACCAAAGAATCCCACAAAATCCCAGTGGAACCCACCAAAATTAAAAAAAAAAAAAACGCCCAAAAATTTCAATAAACCCCCCAAAAAATAACCACCCCAAAACCCTAAAAAAATCCCCAAAATCCAAAATCATCAAATCCCACAAAACCCCCATAACCCCACAAACCAAGTAATTCTCTCCAAAATCCAATAATTCCCCCTAATCTCCCAACAAAATCCCCCAAAGCCCATACATGCCACCAAAATCCCCCCAAAATCCCCCCATAGCCCCCCAGACTCACCGGGGCCGTCCTGGATTAGGGAGCACCAGCCGGTGGAACAGAAGCCGCTTCAGGGGGCCCGCGGAGCTTTTTGGGGAGGGGGCACCATGGGAGACCCCCCAAAAACGGGGGAGGGGAACCCCTGTGGTACCCCCTCCCCAGAAAGCCCCCTCCCCCGGTTCAGGGATAGCCAAACTCAAGAAAATGTAAATCAGGCTTGACTTTCCAGAAATTATTTTTGGCCGGGTTTAGCTGCACCCTCCAGGCTCAGGATCACCGGTGTATTTGCAGGTTTTGCTCTGCATCATCAGCCTGCCCAGACTCTGCTCGGTGTTTCACAAATGGAGAAGACAATGGACATTGTGCCAAGCTTCCTTGCAAACAGCAACACCTGCATCAGCATGACAGAAAAGAAGGGAAAAAAAAAAAAAAAGAAAATAATCAGCGGTTAGAACAGAGCCAGTGTCCCACCATCTTCCCCTCCACTGTTATTATAGAGGCAAACCTGGGCCTAAAGCTTCCACCTCTCAGTTCCTGATGCTGTTTGACTTCAGCCTTGACTCCCCCTGATCTACCTGACTGCCATCCAAGTGGGGCTGGGGATGCTCAGCCTGGAAAGAGGAGACACTGGGGAGGCCTCAGTGCAGCTCTGCAGGACTGGAAGGGTCCCACAGGAAAGACGGGGACAGTGTTCAGCCGGGCCCGTGGCAACAGGACAAGGGGGGATGGCTTTCAACTGCAGGAGGCTGATTGAAGTTGGATCTGAGGGAGCTGCTCTTTTACACGGAGGCTGCTGAGGCACTGGCCCAGGCTGTGGATGCCCCATCCTTGGCAACAGGGCTGTGAGCAGCATGGGCTGGGGAAGATTGCTCAGCTCGGAACAAGATGCTCTTTAGATCCACTGTGATGTCACAGATGTGATGTTCCAGCAGGAACTTCCAGCGTCCAGCAAAGAGCACAACACAACCACTGGCCCTTGTGTCAGCCCACCCTGTGCCAGCCCTCGTGCCAGCTCACCCTTCACCATGTTCCCTGTCACTCTTCTCGTCACCTGCGCCCTGATACTCCCATCAGTCCTGAAAGCTCTCTGTTGCCTGGATTTTGTCATCCGTCCCTGCAGGATGCTCACATTTGTCCTGAGGAAGGTACAGTGCCATTCCATGGAGTTGGACACCCCCCAGCTGCCCGGCTGGGCTGGAGTTCTGTGGGGATGGGGTGGGACAGGGACCCCACTCTGAGGTGTTGCTACCTCTGCAGGCTGTCACCGAGAGAGAGGACGAGATGGAGGTGGACATGCAGGCTGATAGAGAGGAGGACATGGAAGTGGATGGCGAAGAGAGTGGAGACAATGCGATGGAGGTGGACATGGAGATTGATACAGAGGAGAAGATGGAAGTGGATGGAGAAGAGAGTGGAGAGGAAGAGATGGAGGTGGACATGGAGATGGATACAGAGGAGGAGATGGAAGTGGATGGAGAAGAGAGTGGAGAGGAAGAGATGGAGGTGGACATGGAGATTGATACAGAGGAGGAGATGGAAGTGGATGGAGAAGAGAGTGGAGAGGAAGAGATGGAGGTGGACATGCAGATGGATCCAGAGGAGGAGATGGAAGTGGATGGAGAAGAGACTGGTGAAGAAGAGATGGAGGTAGATGTGGAAGAGGAGATGGACGTGGAAATGGAAGAGTACCTTGAGGACATGGACATTGATGAGAAAGATGAGGAAGAGGCCATGATCTTGGGATGAAGAGCAATACCAGCAGCAGGACAGGCATGTGGTCCCCACAGGCAGAGCGGGTCCCCTGCTGCCAGGCTGGGACTGGGCTGGGTGGTCCCTGCTCAGGGATGTGGGACCCGGTGCATTGGGTTCTGGTGGCCATCCCCAGCCTGTGCTGCGCTTGCTGGGCCAGCCTGGGGGCACATGGAAGAGCCCTCTCTGCCTGATTGGAGTGACTGTGCCTCTTGCTTTTCCTCAAGGACCGATGGAGATCCTGGACAGAGATGCCACCCTTTTGTACATACCTTGTAGAGTTTGTTGTTGTCTTTAGGCTATAGGTTTTAGGGCTTCTTTTTGTCTTCTGTAAATACGTTTCATAGACTTTTGTTAGATATGTTCTTAGGTATATACGTTCCATAGATAGTTGTTGTTACAAATATTCTTACAATGTAAATGTGTTCTGTGTTTTCTTTGCTGTTTTTCTGAAAATAAACAAGCTTTATTTTTCACACCCCAGTTCTCTTTCCATTTGCTTCAGGCACAGGTAGCATTTGCAAAGTTGTGGTTTCCGCTTGCTCCAGGTTCCCAGGGCTGGAGGTCAGTGGGGGCGCTGGCACAGCCACAAGCTTTTGTTTGGGGGCAATATTGGGAAGGGGGTGGGAGAGGGGGCACAGGGGGAGGTGGGACCCACTGAGGCTCCCCCAGGTCACCCCAGGACCCCCAGGCCCCGTCCCAGCCCCCCCAGTTCCCTCCACAGCCCCGGCTGAGGGGGGCTCAGCCCAGGAGCCGCCGTCGTTCGGGGCTCCCCCGAGGGCAGCCGCCAACGGGAGAGCTCCCGGCTCGGAGAGGCCCCAGCAGAGGAGGGGATCTTGTCCCTCCTCGAGGGCCCTGAAGGGTCTTCAGGCCCCTCTGAAGAGGAGTTTTTCTCTTTTTAGGGATGTTTGGGGGGACCTCACCCCTCCAAGGGTGTTTTTTCCTCCCCATTTTCAGGTGTTTGTCGGGCCACAGCCCCACAAGCCCCTTTTCAGGGGTGATCATGACAGCTTTAAGTGACATTTTTCTGGGGGACTCACTCCAAGCCGCTGTAGGGGATGTTTTGCCCCCCAGGGTGGATTTTTGGGGTTTAAGGGCCCCCGCTCTGGTCGGGTCCCACTCTAACTCCCCTGAAGAGGCCAACACCACTCCTGCTGATTCCGGCAGCGGAGCCCTGGGAGGGTTGTAAGAGTTGAAATTTTTAAATTTCAGTTTTATTCTATTTTATTTAAATTAAAATTTATTGATTTTTAGTTTTATTATAACTCGTTGAGAGGACAGCAAGGACATTCAAGGGCAGGAACATTTTTTCCTGGCTGGTGACTGGAATTTCAGACCCTGGCAGTGTGTGCAGAACCACACAGACTGGGATCAAACATGGGCTGAGATCACCTGGACTGAGATCCTATGGACTGGGACCATATGGAATGGGACCATAGGGATCAGGACGGTACACACTGGGATAAACTGGGTTGAGATTCTATGGACTGGGACCACATGGACTGGGATTGCACAGACTGGGATCCCATGGACTGGGAAAAAGCATTGGCTACCATTGGCTACCATCCACATAGAAAGGTGGCCACCTCAAGTTGTCTTGATCCTTTTTGGGTGTCCCATCCCCCTCTTTCCCCCGCCTTCCCCATCGTTCCCCCAATCCCCGCTCCCCTCCCCCGTGTTTGGTTTTGGGGGTTCCAGGCCCCTCCTGCTCCGTGGGGGTTCCCGATCCCTCTTTGGTTTAATTTGGGGCCCCCAACCCCTTCTCACCGCGACCCCCCGCGGCCGGGGGGGCTCTCAGCACCACCAGTGCCACCAGTCCGGCCCCAGCTGCCCCCGCACGCCCCATCCCCATCCCCAGGGTCACCTCCCCCCTCCCCAAATTCCGCTCCCGGGGAGCGCTGGGCGCTGCGGGTCCGCCTGGCGACTGAGGAGTCATCGAGAACAAGCGCTCTGATTGGCTAGAAATGGCCCCGCGCAGTCTCTGATTGGCTAGCGCATTGAGAAGCGCTGTGATCTGCCTGGCAACCGATGAGCAGCGCTATCGCAGGCGCTGATTGCCTGAAAATCGCCGGCCCGGCAACTGAGTTGTCAGCAGCGCCGCGCGCTCTGATTGGCCAGGAGCTGTTTTGGGGTGGGGACGGGAGGAACTGGGGACCCCCAGGAGCCCCCCGGCTTTGGGGGTTTCCATCCCCCTCGGCCCTCGGGGTGGCCCTGGGGCCACCCCAACACCCCCAAAGTGGGGAGGGTCCCCGGAGCCGTTTGGATCCCCCAAAAATGGGCTGGAAGCGGCAGGAGCCGCCCCAAAAAGGGATTGAAGGCTCCGGTCCGGGAATGGGGGAGGCTCCGGGGATGGCTCCCATCCGGATCGGGGCGGGCTGGGATTGAGGGAGGGTCCGTTCAGCGACTGGGCAGGGGTCTGGGACTGGGTCAGGGGCTGGCATTGGGGAGGGTTTGGGAATTGGGGAGGGGTCTAGGATTGAGGGGATTGCTCCATCCCGGGATTGGGGCAGGGTCGCTCCCTGGGGGAGGGGTCCCTTATTGGGCCAGGGCCTCTCCCCTTCCCGAGCCCAATCCCGTTCCTGATCCTGTTCCCGATCCCAATCCCATTCCCATTTCTGTTCCCGTTCCCGATCTCATTCCCGACCCCGATCCCACTCCCATTCCCGATCCCGATCCTGTTCCCAGTCCCGGTCCCGCCGCTGTTTCCAGGAAATGGCTCTGCTCTCAACCCCGACCCCAAACCCAGCGGGTCAAACACCCCAGATCCTGGGGTCAACTCTCCCCGACCCCAAATCCTGGGGGTTCAAACACTGGGGGGGTCAAACACCCTCAAACCCAAACTCTGGGATGTCAAGCCCTACCCCCCCCCCCCCAGCCCCGATCCCCAAATTTTAGGATCAAACCCTCCAAATCCCAGATCCTGGGGTGTCAAACACTCCCCAATTCCCAAACGATGGGGTTAAATACCCCTGATTTTGCTGATGCAAAGAAAACTTCTTTTCAGGGTTGGACGACCTGGTTGCGACAGCGGAACCCTTCTAAAAGACGGATGCTAAGAGACATAACCGGTGCTGTGGGAACAGGATTGGGAATTCTAAATAGCATTGATTCAGAAGTATTAATGAACACATTGGCTGCCACCACTAGATTTGACCAAATTCCAACAACCACTGCAGTCGTCCTTCTTGGCCTTGGGAAGACATCAGCGCTTGCTATCAAACATATTACCAAGTTGGGAGGAAGCAAGCGTAAATGATCACAAATTGGTAATTGATGCACTCGGTGCCACACAAAAGAACGTTTCTTTAGCTCTCAGCTGTATCCAGGCTCAATTAGGGATGCAGTCGGTTGCTGCCTCGATTATAAGAGAAGGTGAAGAAGGCACTTTTCCTACTGAGATTCGGAAAATAGTTTGGGACAGTGCCGCTGATTTTGAAAAGGAATTCCAATCCCGGTGGAACCTAGTGAACTTTACCTATGACCCCATCACAAACATAGCCACAGCTTTGGTGTTAACCGTACGTGATGCCTCAAGTGCGTTTGGTATTCCCCATCATTGCACTAGGACTGGGACACATATGGAGCCACTGGGAATGTGCTGGGGGCAACTGGGACCACGCTGGGGGCAACTGGGGACAAGGGTGAGTGACTGGGGCCCTGCTGGCAGAGACTGGGATCATACTGGACTCATACTGGGATCTTACTGGGAGTGACTGGGACTATTCTGGGGGCAAGTGGGAGAACTGGGAAAACACTGGATGGCACTGGGAACAACGGGAACAGTGCTGGGGGCAAATTGTATCATAACGGGGACTGACTGGCAGCAACTGGGCTCCTGCTGGGAGCAGCCCCTGGCGGCCCCGGGAGCCCCGCACCCCTTTCCCGGCCATGCCGCCCCTCCAGCCCCAGCACCCCCCATTGCCGGGGTGCCGGCACTGCCAGGGGTCCCCCCCTCTCGGGTTCCCCGCTGGGGCTTCTGGGGCTCTCCTCTCTCGGGGCTCCCGCTCAGGGCAGCCGCGGCTCTCCCGGGGCTCCCCAAAACCGGTGTCCCCCCGACGGGGCTCTGCCGCCACCCACACTGGGATGCCCCGAAAACACCTCTCGGGGACCCCCCGATGTCCCCCCGAGGGCCAGCTGCGGCTCGGCTTTGGAGCCCTGCCAGCTCCAAACATCCCTCCCAAAGAACCCGAACCCAGGCAGCCCCAGGATATTTGGGCCGAGCTCCCCCTCCCTGGGCACCTGCGGGATGGGGGCGATGCTCCCGGGGTGCTGCGAGCTCAGGCAGCGCCAGGGCCACGCGATTCCTTCTCTCCTCTCCTCCGGCTGCTCCCTGCTGCCGCTGCGCCTCTTCCTCCCTCCCTCCTCCTCCTCCCCCGCTCCGGGATCCTGAACCATGAAGGAAAGGAGCGAGGAAAGGGCAGAACCATGAGGGGAAAGGAGCGAGGAAAGGGCAGAACCGTGAGGGGAAAGGAGCGGGGCCAGGGGGACGCGCTGTCCTAAAAAAGCCCGGTTTGACCCAAAATCACCCAAAAGGGCATCAAATGCAGCCTACATCCACATGGTTCGGCCTGACACCAACCAAATGGGATTAAAAGTATCCAGAGGGCTCTAAAATCCAAACAAAGGGGCTTAAAACTGCCCCAAGTGTTTTATAGCCCTCAAGAAATGGCTTAAGATCACCCGTAAATCTTTCAAATGTGACTAAAATCCACCCTGAAAGTAGCTGGTCCAGCCTAAAATCATCCAAAGGTATCTAAAATCACCAAAATGTCCCTGACACCAACACAAGAAGACCTAAAATCACCCTAAAAAGGCTTGGTTCAACCTAAAATTGCCCAAAGCAGCAAAAAACCCTACTTAAATGCACCCAAAATACACAAAAAAGGGACCTAAAATCACCCACACAGGATTAGGATTCACCCATATGGGCCCAGTTTTTCCTAAACTCACCCAAATGGGCCCCAGCCCCACCCACATGGGCCTAAAATCATCCAAAGGGGTCTGAAATCCCCCCTAAACCCCACCAGATTCGGCCTCAAATCAGCCACAGGGGCTGAAAATCCACCCGAAAAGGCTCGGGATCCCCGCAAGGGATCTGAAGCCCACCCTAAACCTGCCCGGTTCGGCCCAAAATCCCCCAAAGGGGCCGAGCCCGAGGCCGAGCCCGGGATCGGCTCCGGGGTCGCTCCGGGACCTCCGCGTTCGCTCCGGGCAGTTTTGGCCGCGGCCCCGGACGGGCCTGGGCGGGACCGGGAGGGACCAGGGAGGGCTCGGGAGGGGTTTGGGCATCTGGGGCTTTTTTGGGCTTTGGGGAATTGTGTTGGGAGTTTATGGGGAATTGTTGGGGTTTTTGGGGAGAATTATTGGGTTTGGAGGCAGTTGGGGGATTTTGGGGAGTTTGGATTTTGAGGGGTTTTATTGGTGCTTTGAGGGGGAAGTTGTTTTCCTGGGGGTATTTGGGGGTTAATTGAAATTTTTTGTGTTTTCTTTAGAATTTTGGAAGGTTTTACTGGGATTTTGTGGGGATTTTGTGGGATCCTCTGGAATTATTTCTGGGTTTTATTGGGATTTTTAGGGGATTTGGAGGCAATTTATTGGAATTGTGGGGGCATTTAGTGGGATTCTTTGGGGATTTGGGTTTGTTAGGAATTTTAGTGGGGATTAGGGGGGGTTTTGTAGGTTTTTTCTAGGTTGTTGTCAAGATTTCTTTGGACTCGTGAGTATTTTGTGGGGCTTGTTGTGGTTTTGGAGACATTTTTGGGAGGATTTGTGGGGGTTTAATTGGGATTTTGTGGGCTTTTATTGGGATTCGAGGGTGTTCTAATGGGAATTTGTGAAATTTAATTGCGATTTCATGGGGTTTATTGGGACTCTTTCAGGGGTTTAAAGGAGACTTTGGTGCCTCTCAGCCCTTCCCCACACCCTGGGACAACTCCAAAGCCCCCAAAATTCCACTAAAACCCCCCAAAATCCCCCAAAAATCCCAATTAAAAAACTCCTAAACACCAAAGAATCCCACAAAATCCCAATGGAACCCACCAAAATTAAAAAAAAAAAAAAAAAAAAAAAACAAAAAAAACCAAAAAAACGCCCAAAAATTTCAATAAACCCCCCAAAAAATAACCACCCCAAAACCCTAAATAATCCCTAAAATCCAAAATCCTCAAAACCCACAAAACCCCCATAACCCCACAAACCCAGTAATTCTCTCCAAAATCCAATAATTCCCCCTAATCTCCCAACAAAATCCCCCAAAGCCCATACATGCCGCCAAAATCTCCCCAAAATCCCCCCAGAGCCCCCCAGACTCACCGGGGGCAGTCCTGGATCAGGGGGCACCGGCCGGTGGAACAGGAGCCACCTCAGGGGGGCCGCGGTGCTTTTTGGGGAGGGGGCACCATGGGAAACCCCGCAAAAATGGGGGGGGGGAACCCCTGTGGCACCCCCTCCCCAGAAAGCCCCCTCACCCGTTTCAGGAATAGCCAAACTCAAGAAAATGTAAACCAGGCTTGACTTTCCAGAAATTATTTTTGGCCGGGTTTAGCTGCACCCTCCAGGCTCAGGATCACCGGTGTATTTGCAGGTTTTGCTCTGCATCATCAGCCTGCCCAGACTCTGCTCGGTGTTTCACAAATGGAGAAGACAATGGATATTGTGCCAAGCTTCCTTGCAAACAGCAACACCTGCATCAGCATGACAGAAAAGAAGGGAAAAAAAAAAAAAAAGAAAATAATCAGCGGTTAGAACAGAGCCAGTGTCCCACCATCTTCCCCTCCACTGTTATTACAGAGGCAAACCTGGGCCTAAAGCTTCCACCCTCTCAGTTCCTGATGCTGTTTGACTTCAGCCTTGACTCCCCCTGATCTACCTGACTGCCGTCCAAGTGGGGCTGGGGATGCTCAGCCTGGAAAGAGGAGACACTGGGGAGGCCTCAGTGCAGCTCTGCAGGACTGGAAGGGTCCCACAGGAAAGACGGGGACAGTGTTCAGCCGGGCCCGTGGCAACAGGACAAGGGGGGATGGCTTTCAACTGCAGGAAGCTGATTGAAGTTGGATCTGAGGGAGCTGCTCTTTTACACGGAGGCTGCTGAGGCACTGGCCCAGGCTGTGGATGCCCCATCCTTGGCAACAGGGCTGTGAGCAGCATGGGCTGGGGAAGATTGCTCAGCTCGGAACAAGATGCTCTTTAGATCCACTGTGATGTCACAGATGTGATGTTCCAGCAGGAACTTCCAGCGTCCAGCAAAGAGCACAACACAACCACTGGCCCTTGTGTCAGCCCACCCTGTGCCAGCCCTCGTGCCAGCTCACCCTTCACCAATGTTCCCTGTCACTCTTCTCGTCACCTGCGCCCTGATACTCCCATCAGTCCTGAAAGCTCTCTGTTGCCTGGATTTTGTCATCCGTCCCTGCAGGATGCTCACATTTGTCCTGAGGAAGGTACAGTGCCATTCCATGGAGGTGGACACCCCCCAGCTGCCCGGCTGGGCTGGAGTTCTGTGGGGATGGGGTGGGACAGGGACCCCACTCTGAGGTGTTGCTACCTCTGCAGGCTGTCACCGAGAGAGAGGACGAGATGGAGGTGGACATGCAGGCTGATAGAGAGGAGGACATGGAAGTGGATGGAGAAGAGAGTGGAGACAATGCGATGGAGGTGGACATGGAGATTGATACAGAGGAGAAGATGGAAGTGGATGGAGAAGAGAGTGGAGAGGAAGAGATGGAGGTGGACATGCAGATGGATCCAGAGGAGGAGATGGAAGTGGATGGAGAAGAGACTGGAGAGGAAGAGATGGAGGTGGACATGCAGATGGATCCAGAGGAGGAGATGGAAGTGGATGGAGAAGAGACTGGTGAAGAAGAGATGGATGTAGATGTGGAAGAGGAGATGGACGTGGAAATGGAAGAGTACCTTGAGGACATGGACATTGATGAGAAAGATGAGGAAGAGGCCATGATCTTGGGATGAAGAGCAATACCAGCAGCAGGACAGGCATGTGGTCCCCACAGGCAGAGCGGGTCCCCTGCTGCCAGGCTGGGACTGGGCTGGGTGGTCCCTGCTCAGGGATGTGGGACCCGGTGCATTGGGTTCTGGTGGCCATCCCCAGCCTGTGCTGCGCTTGCTGGGCCAGCCTGGGGGCACATGGAAGAGCCCTCTCTGCCTGATTGGAGTGACTGTGCCTCTTGCTTTTCCTCAAGGACCGATGGAGATCCTGGACAGAGACGCCACCCTTTTGTACATACCTTGTAGAGTTTGTTGTTGTCTTTAGGCTATAGGTTTTAGGGCTTCTTTTTGTCTTCTGTAAATACGTTTCATAGACTTTTGTTAGATATGTTCTTAGGTATATACGTTCCATAGATAGTTGTTGTTACAAATATTCTTACAATGTAAATGTGTTCTGTGTTTTCTTTGCTGTTTTTCTGAAAATAAACAAGCTTTATTTTTCACACCCCAGTTCTCTTTCCATTTGCTTCAGGCACAGGTAGCATTTGCAAAGTTGTGGTTTCCGCTTGCTCCAGGTTCCCAGGGCTGGAGGTCAGTGGGGGCGCTGGCACAGCCACAAGCTTTTGTTTGGGGGCAATATTGGGAAGGGGGTGGGAGAGGGGGCACAGGGGGAGGTGGGACCCACTGAGGCTCCCCCAGGTCACCCCAGGACCCCCAGGCCCCGTCCCAGCCCCCCCAGTTCCCTCCACAGCCCCGGCTGAGGGGGGCTCAGCCCAGGAGCCGCCGTCGTTCGGGGCTCCCCCGAGGGCAGCCGCCAACGGGAGAGCTCCCGGCTCGGAGAGGCCCCAGCAGAGGAGGGGATCTTGTCCCTCCTCGAGGGCCCTGAAGGGTCTTCAGGCCCCTCTGAAGAGGAGTTTTTCTCTTTTTAGGGATGTTTTGGGGGGACCTCACCCCTCCAAGGGTGTTTTTTCCTCCCCATTTTCAGGTGTTTGTCGGGCCACAGCCCCACAAGCCCCTTTTCAGGGGTGATCATGACAGCTTTAAGTGACATTTTTCTGGGGGACTCACTCCAAGCCGCTGTAGGGGATGTTTTGCCCCCCAGGGTGGATTTTTGGGGTTTAAGGGCCCCCGCTCTGGTCGGGTCCCACTCTAACTCCCCTGAAGAGGCCAACACCACTCCTGCTGATTCCGGCAGCGGAGCCCTGGGAGGGTTGTAAGAGTTGAAATTTTTAAATTTCAGTTTTATTCTATTTTATTTAAATTAAAATATATTGATTTTTAGTTTTATTATAACTCGTTGAGAGGACAGCAAGGACATTCAAGGGCAGGAACATTTTTTCCTGGCTGGTGACTGGAATTTCAGACCCTGGCAGTGTGTGCAGAACCACACAGACTGGGATCAAACATGGGCTGAGATCACCTGGACTGAGATCCTATGGACTGGGACCATATGGAATGGGACCATAGGGATCAGGACGGTACACACTGGGATAAACTGGATTGAGATTATATGGACTGGGACCACATCGACTGGGATTGCACAGACTGGGATCCCATGGACTGGGAAAAAGCATTGGCTACCATTGGCTACCATCCACATAGAAAGGTGGCCACCTCAAGTTGTCTTGATCCTTTTTGGGTGTCCATCCCCCTCTTTCCCCCCGCCTTCCCCATCGTTCCCCCAATCCCCGCTCCCCTCCCCCGTGTTTGGTTTTGGGGGTTCCAGGCCCCTCCTGCTCCGTGGGGGTTCCCGATCCCTCTTTGGTTTAATTTGGGGCCCCCAACCCCTTCTCACCGCGACCCCCCGCGGCCGGGGGGGCTCTCAGCACCACCAGTGCCACCAGTCCGGCCCCAGCTGCCCCCGCACGCCCCATCCCCATCCCCAGGGTCACCTCCCCCCTCCCCAAATTCCGCTCCCGGGGAGCGCTGGGCGCTGCGGGGTCCGCCTGGCGACTGAGGAGTCATCGAGAACAAGCGCTCTGATTGGCTAGAAATGGCCCCGCGCAGTCTCTGATTGGCTAGCGCATTGAGAAGCGCTGTGATCTGCCTGGCAACCGATGAGCAGCGCTATCGCAGGCGCTGATTGCCTGAAAATCGCCGGCCCGGCAACTGAGTTGTCAGCAGCGCCGCGCGCTCTGATTGGCCAGGAGCTGTTTTGGGGTGGGGACGGGAGGAACTGGGGACCCCCAGGAGCCCCCCGGCTTTGGGGGTTTCCATCCCCCTCGGCCCTCGGGGTGGCCCTGGGGCCACCCCAACACCCCCAAAGTGGGGAGGGTCCCCGGAGCCGTTTGGATCCCCCAAAAATGGGCTGGAAAGCGGCAGGAGCCGCCCCAAAAAGGGATTGAAGGCTCCGGTCCGGGAATGGGGGAGGCTCCGGGGATGGCTCCGATCCGGATCGGGGCAGGCTGGGATTGAGGGAGGGTCCGTTCAGCGACTGGGGAGGGGTCTGGGACTGGGTCAGGGGCTGGCATTGGGGAGGGTTTGGGAATTGGGGAGGGGTCTAGGATTGAGGGGATTGCTCCATCCCGGGATTGGGGCAGGGTCGCTCCCTGGGGGAGGGGTCCATTATTGGGCCAGGGCCTCTCCCCTTCCCGAGCCCAATCCCGTTCCTGATCCTGTTCCCGATCCCATCCCATTCCCATTTCTGTTCCCGTTCCCGATCTCATTCCCGACCCCGATCCCACTCCCATTCCCGATCCCGATCCTGTTCCCAGTCCCGGTCCCGCCGCTGTTTCCAGGAAATGGCTCTGCTCTCAACCCCGACCCCAAACCCAGCGGGTCAAACACCCCAGATCCTGGGGTCAACTCTCCCCGACCCCAAATCCTGGGGGTTCAAACACTGGGGGGGGGTCAAACACCCTCAAACCCAAACTCTGGGATGTCAAGCCCTACCCCCCCCCCCAGCCCCGATCCCAAATTTTAGGATTCAAACCCTCCAAATCCCAGATCCTGGGGTGTCAAACACTCCCCAATTCCCAAACGATGGGGTTAAATACCCCTGATTTTGCTGATGCAAAGAAAACTTCTTTTCAGGGTTGGACGACCTGGTTGCGACAGCGGAACCCTTCTAAAAGACGGATGCTAAGAGACATAACCGGTGCTGTGGGAACAGGATTGGGAATTCTAAATAGCATTGATTCAGAAGTATTAATGAACACATTGGCTGCCACCACTAGATTTGACCAAATTCCAACAACCACTGCAGTCGTCCTTCTTGGCCTTGGGAAGACATCAGCGCTTGCTATCAAACATATTACCAAGTTGGGAGGAAGCAAGCGTAAATGATCACAAATTGGTAATTGATGCACTCGTGCCACACAAAAGAACGTTTCTTTAGCTCTCAGCTGTATCCAGGCTCAATAGGGATGCAGTCGGTTGCTGCCTCGATTATAAGAGAAGGTGAAGAAGGCACTTTTCCTACTGAGATTCGGAAAATAGTTTGGGACAGTGCCGCTGATTTTGAAAAGGAATTCCAATCCCGGTGGAACCTAGTGAACTTTACCTATGACCCCATCACAAACATAGCCACAGCTTTGGTGTTAACCGTACGTGATGCCTCAAGTGCGTTTGGTATTCCCCATCATTGCACTAGGACTGGGACACATATGGAGCCACTGGGAATGTGCTGGGGGCAACTGGGACCACGCTGGGGGCAACTGGGGACAAGGGTGAGTGACTGGGGCCCTGCTGGGAGAGACTGGGATCATACTGGACTCATACTGGGATCTTACTGGGAGTGACTGGGACTATTCTGGGGGCAAGTGGGAGAACTGGGAAAACACTGGATGGCACTGGGAACAACGGGAACAGTGCTGGGGGCAAATTGTATCATAACGGGGACTGACTGGCAGCAACTGGGCTCCTGCTGGGAGCAGCACCTGGCGGCCCCGGGGAGCCCCGCACCCCTTTCCCGGCCATGCCGCCCCTCCAGCCCCAGCACCCCCCATTGCCGGGGTGCCGGCACTGCCAGGGGTCCCCCCCTCTCGGGTTCCCCGCTGGGGCTTCTGGGGCTCTCCTCTCTCGGGGCTCCCGCTCAGGGCAGCCGCGGCTCTCCCGGGGCTCCCCAAAACCGGTGTCCCCCCGACGGGGCTCTGCCGCCACCCACACTGGGATGCCCCGAAAACACCTCTCGGGGACCCCCCGATGTCCCCCCGAGGGCCAGCTGCGGCTCGGCTTTGGAGCCCTGCCAGCTCCAAACATCCCCTCCCAAAGAACCTGAACCCAGGCAGCCCCAGGATATTTGGGCCGAGCTCCCCCTCCCTGGGCACCTGCGGGATGGGGGCGATGCTCCCGGGGTGCTGCGAGCTCAGGCAGCGCCAGGGCCACGCGATTCCTTCTCTCCTCTCCTCCGGCTGCTCCCTGCTGCCGCTGCGCCTCTTCCTCCCTCCCTCCTCCTCCTCCCCCGCTCCGGGATCCTGAACCATGAAGGAAAAGGAGCGAGGAAAGGGCAGAACCATGAGGGGAAAGGAGCGAGGAAAGGGCAGAACCGTGAGGGGAAAGGAGCGGGGCCAGGGGGACGCGCTGTCCTAAAAAAGCCCGGTTTGACCCAAAATCACCCAAAAGGGCATCAAATGCAGCCTACATCCACATGGTTCGGCCTGACACCAACCAAATGGGATTAAAAGTATCCAGAGGGCTCTAAAATCCAAACAAAGGGGCTTAAAACTGCCCCAAGTGTTTTATAGCCCTCAAGAAATGGCTTAAGATCACCCGGTAAATCTTTCAAATGTGACTAAAATCCACCCTGAAAGTAGCTGGTCCAGCCTAAAATCATCCAAAGGTATCTAAAATCACCAAAATGTCCCTGACACCAACACAAGAAGACCTAAAATCACCCTAAAAAGGCTTGGTTCAACCTAAAATTGCCCAAAGCAGCAAAAAACCCTACTTAAATGCACCCAAAATACACAAAAAAGGGACCTAAAATCACCCACACAGGATTAGGATTCACCCATATGGGCCCAGTTTTTCCTAAACTCACCCAAATGGGCCCCAGCCCCACCCACATGGGCCTAAAATCATCCAAAGGGGGTCTGAAATCCCCCCTAAACCCCACCAGATTCGGCCTCAAATCAGCCACAGGGGCTGAAAATCCACCCGAAAAGGCTCGGGATCCCCGCAAGGGATCTGAAGCCCACCCTAAACCTGCCCGGTTCGGCCCAAAAATCCCCCAAAGGGGCCGAGCCCGAGGCCGAGCCACGGGATCGGCTCCGGGGTCGCTCCGGGACCTCCGCGTTCGCTCCGGGCAGTTTTGGCCGCGGCCCCGGACGGGCCTGGGCGGGACCGGGAGGGACCAGGGAGGGCTCGGGAGGGGTTTGGGCATCTGGGGCTTTTTTGGGCTTTGGGGAATTGTGTTGGGAGTTTATGGGGAATTGTTGGGGTTTTTTGGGGAGAATTATTGGGTTTGGAGGCAGTTGGGGATTTTGGGGAGTTTGGTTTTGAGGGGTTTTATTGGTGCTTTGAGGGGGGAGTTGTTTTCCTGGGGGTATTTGGGGGTTAATTGAAATTTTTTGTGTTTTCTTTAGAATTTTGGAAGGTTTTACTGGGATTTTGTGGGGATTTTGTGGGATCCTCTGGAATTATTTCTGGGTGTTATTGGGATTTTTAGGGGATTTGGAGGCAATTTATTGGAATTGTGGGGGCATTTAGTGGGGATTCTTTGGGGTTTTGGTTTGTTAGGAATTTTAGTGGGGATTAGGGGGGGTTTTGTAGGTTTTTTCTAGGTTGTTGTCAAGATTTCTTTGGACTCGTGAGTATTTTGTGGGGCTTGTTGTGGTTTTGGAGACATTTTTGGGAGGATTTGTGGGGTTTAATTGGGATTTTGTGGGCTTTTATTGGGATTCGAGGGTGTTCTAATGGGAATTTGTGAAATTTAATTGCAATTTCATGGGTTTATTGGGACTTTCAGGGGTTTAAAGGAGACTTTGGTGCCTCTCAGCCCTTCCCCACACCCTGGGACAACTCCAAAGCCCCCCAAAATTCCACTAAAACCCCCAAAATCCCCAAAAATCCCAATTAAAAACTCCTAAACACCAAAGAATCCCACAAAATCCCAATGGAACCCACCAAAATTAAAAAAAAAAACAAAAAAAAAAAAAAAAAAAAACCAAAAAAACGCCCAAAAATTTCAATAAACCCCCCCGAAAAATAACCACCCCAAAACCCTAAATAATCCCTAAAATCCAAAATCCTCAAAACCCACAAAACCCCCATAACCCCACAAACCCAGTAATTCTCTCCAAAATCCAATAATTCCCCCTAATCTCCCAACAAAATCCCCCAAAGCCATACATTGCCGCCAAAATCTCCCCAAAATCCCCCCAGAGCCCCCCAGACTCACCGGGGGCAGTCCTGGATCAGGGGGCACCGGCCGGTGGAACAGGAGCCACCTCAGGGGGCCCGCGGTGCTTTTTGGGGAGGGGGCACCATGGGAAACCCCGCAAAAATGGGGGGGGGGAACCCCTGTGGCACCCCCTCCCCAGAAAGCCCCCTCACCCGTTTCAGGAATAGCCAAACTCAAGAAAATGTAAACCAGGCTTGACTTTCCAGAAATTATTTTGGCCGGGTTTAGCTGCATCCTCCAGGCTCAGGATCACCGGTGTATTTGCAGGTTTTGCTCTGCATCATCAGCCTGCCCAGACTCTGCTCGGTGTTTCACAAATGGAGAAGACAATGGATATTGTGCCAAGCTTCCTTGCAAACAGCAACACCTGCATCAGCATGACAGAAAAGAAGGGGAAAAAAAAAAAAAAAGGAAATATTCACCGGTTAGAACAGAGCCAGTGTCCCACCATCTTCCCCTCCACTGTTATTACAGAGGCAAACCTGGGCCTAAAGCTTCCACCTCTCAGTTCCTGATGCTGTTTGACTTCAGCCTTGACTCCCCCTGATCTACCTGACTGCCGTCCAAGTGGGGCTGGGGATGCTCAGCCTGGAAAGAGGAGACACTGGGGAGGCCTCAGTGCAGCTCTGCAGGACTGGAAGGGTCCCACAGGAAAGACGGGGACAGTGTTCAGCCGGGCCCGTGGCAACAGGACAAGGGGGGGATGGCTTTTCAACTGCAGGAAGCTGATTGAAGTTGGATCTGAGGGAGCTGCTCTTTTACACGGAGGCTGCTGAGGCACTGGCCCAGGCTGTGGATGCCCCATCCTTGGCAACAGGGCTGTGAGCAGCATGGGCTGGGGAAGATTGCTCAGCTCGGAACAAGATGCTCTTTAGATCCACTGTGATGTCACAGATGTGATGTTCCAGCAGGAACTTCCAGCGTCCAGCAAAGAGCACAACACAACCACTGGCCCTTGTGTCAGCCCACCCTGTGCCAGCCCTCGTGCCAGCTCACCCTTCACCATGTTCCCTGTCACTCTTCTCGTCACCTGCGCCCTGATACTCCCATCAGTCCTGAAAGCTCTCTGTTGCCTGGATTTTGTCATCCGTCCCTGCAGGATGCTCACATTTGTCCTGAGGAAGGTACAGTGCCATTCCATGGAGGTGGACACCCCCCAGCTGCCCGGCTGGGCTGGAGTTCTGTGGGGATGGGGTGGGACAGGGACCCCACTCTGAGGTGTTGCTACCTCTGCAGGCTGTCACCGAGAGAGAGGACGAGATGGAGGTGGACATGCAGGCTGATAGAGAGGAGGACATGGAAGTGGATGGAGAAGAGAGTGGAGACAATGCGATGGAGGTGGACATGGAGATTGATACAGAGGAGAAGATGGAAGTGGATGGAGAAGAGAGTGGAGAGGAAGAGATGGAGGTGGACATGCAGATGGATCCAGAGGAGGAGATGGAAGTGGATGGAGAAGAGACTGGAGAGGAAGAGATGGAGGTGGACATGCAGATGGATCCAGAGGAGGAGATGGAAGTGGATGGAGAAGAGACTGGTGAAGAAGAGATGGATGTAGATGTGGAAGAGGAGATGGACGTGGAAATGGAAGAGTACCTTGAGGACATGGACATTGATGAGAAAGATGAGGAAGAGGCCATGATCTTGGGATGAAGAGCAATACCAGCAGCAGGACAGGCATGTGGTCCCCACAGGCAGAGCGGGTCCCCTGCTGCCAGGCTGGGACTGGGCTGGGTGGGTCCCTGCTCAGGGATGTGGGACCCGGTGCATTGGGTTCTGGTGGCCATCCCCAGCCTGTGCTGCGCTTGCTGGGCCAGCCTGGGGGCACATGGAAGAGCCCTCTCTGCCTGATTGGAGTGACTGTGCCTCTTGCTTTTCCTCAAGGACCGATGGAGATCCTGGACAGAGACGCCACCCTTTTGTACATACCTTGTAGAGTTTGTTGTTGTCTTTAGGCTATAGGTTTTAGGGCTTCTTTTTGTCTTCTGTAAATACGTTTCATAGACTTTTGTTAGATATGTTCTTAGGTATATACGTTCCATAGATAGTTGTTTGTTACAAATATTCTTACAATGTAAATGTGTTCTGTGTTTTCTTTGCTGTTTTTCTGAAAATAAACAAGCTTTATTTTTCACACCCCAGTTCTCTTTCCATTTGCTTCAGGCACAGGTAGCATTTGCAAAGTTGTGGTTTCCGCTTGCTCCAGGTTCCCAGGGCTGGAGGTCAGTGGGGGCGCTGGCACAGCCACAAGCTTTTGTTTGGGGGCAATATTGGGAAGGGGGTGGGAGAGGGGCACAGGGGGAGTGG